>NC_085874.1:24192961-24355461 GCF_034702125.1 Engraulis encrasicolus | reverse complement strand
CACAACTGTTCACCCTCCGACAGCATTCCCTGTCTGACCCTGGCCTCCCAGGTCCAGCCCTGTGCTCCATTCTCATGCTGTGCACTCGCTGCTCCAAAGCCCGTCTGGCAGCTTTGCAGGTTCAAAGAGTGAGCAGGGCGGCCCAGATTATCGTGTCTTTCTCCTGTCTTCCCATCTTCCTTAAGAGGCCCACACCACAGCAGGGCTTGGTGCACAGTAGTTAGGAGGCCCGCTGACATGGGTCAGCTGTCCCGGGCCCAGGGTAAGGGGGTGGAGTGGGGGGGTTGCTAGAATTGGGACCCCATTACATTGTATGTTATGGAGAGGGGTAGGGATGCACCGATACTGGTATCGGTACACTCTTAAAAAAGATTGGTTAAAATAAACAAAAAATTAGTAGTTTTTAACCGATCTGTTCGATTAATATGTGTCCGAGAAAAATATTAGTCAAAATAACCGATTAGACTTTAGTTAAAATTTCAACCAATCTAGATCGGTTAAAAAACTAACCAATTCCAAATCGGTTGTTTTGACCAATAGATTGGTCATGTTTAACCAATCTTTATAAGTCAAAAATGTACCAATCCCCCAATGGTTGTTTTGACCAATTTGTTCGATTAATATGTGTCCGACACAGATATTGGTTAAAATTTTAACCGATTTGCTTGGTTAGATGGACACTGCAATTACTTCACTCCAAATTAACAGTTTCAAAGCTATATCAATCATAACCAATAACCAAGATTTGAGTTTGTTTTTACAAAGTTTATTAACAATTTAATTTCAAAAGGCTTTAAAGCACTGATCTGAAAGGATGGGGATACAGTAACTTACAGCAATCTGTTCCTTCCCAACACTGATGATGGTAAAGTTGTGTGGACACAACAAAAAGACAGGCTGGTATTAAGGGACATTTAAAAAAAAAAGAAAAATCAAAAGCAGAGGTAACATTTTATGCTTGGTGAGCCGTTTTCAACGAAAATTCAAATTACAAATGCATGCATATCCTGTGACTATTACTTACTTACAAAATGTTAAGGTTGTGCTTGACAACCGGAGAAAACCTCAGAGTCAACATGATCTTACTTTAAGTTATATTCAAAGAACAGTACATTTTTGCAAAACAAGGAGGCAAGTATCACTTAGAATGGCATACAATGCTGTTTCTCCAGTAACATGTAAATTACCTGAATTTGCATAGGATGTAGTCTGCATGTCAGTGGAATCAGAAGTAATTAAAATATGCATGGTGTGGAGTGGTGGTGTCTGCGTAGATGTTTAAAAAAATGTCCAGTGACTACAAAATGTTCCAGTACCTTGGCCCACTTGTTGGTTGAGATGGTTATATCGTACACATATTCAAAAGAGGCAAAAACAGAGTTAAACTGTGGTGGATATGCCAAGTTACACACCCAGTAGAGCATGAAAAGCTTGTCACTGCGCAAGTCAGGCAATCAGCAACAGGAATGGTTACGTTGTCATCCATGGCAGTGATGAGTGGGGTCCTTGAAACCTTCTCAGTGTCAGTGCCGAGGGATGCAAAGTTGGTTCCAGTCTGAAAGAATTTTTAAGATTTGAGAGAGAGAGAGAAAGAGAGAGAGAGAGAGATACATCAATGGTGCTTAGCCCCATAATGCACGCCATACCATCTGAAACATGCTGTAATAGTCATTGAAAGGTTAATTGCCAGTACTACTCTACTATGACATAACATAGGGCCTTTAGTAATGCACTGCGACTCAGTAATTGCCATTCTGGTAACCACAAAATTTATAACGCCCTGTTTTAACAGGTTATATAGAAAGCTTTACTCTACTGAGTGAACGGTATAAATCATGCAGTATCAGGAAGCTTAATTAACACCAAGTATAGCCAAAATCAACAATGCACACAACTATATCGTGACTTGTTCTTTCTAAATAAAGGTTAAAAAAATGTCTGGCAGACGTACCAAACTTGGCATCTCCAAATTTCTCAAAGAGGTCACGCATGGAGGGGGAGTCCTCAGCGATCCTGAAAAATACAACAAATTGAGAAAATGTAACCCAAATACTCCAATCAATGAAACGGTGGGCTCAGTGTCATAGGCCTAACAGCAGAAGGCACCAAGGGTGCGTTTGTAAACTGCCGCTCTGAGGACACAACAATTGGTAATGTCATGTATGAGCAGTGGTGGACAAAGTAAAAGTTAAAGTTTTTTTTAACTTATTTTTTAACTTATCTGAGTAAAAAGTAGACCAATGTACTTGTCTTACGATGAGCTGATTCTGTACAGGTTGGATTGAGTTTGTGGTGGGTTCTTGTTAGGTTTTTATTGTTTTTCAGTAATAACACAGTCTATCTCAATAGGTAGGTATACTGGAGCAAACGGTGTAACAGCTATGTAATATCATGTGCTACTGTTGTAATTACACCACAAAAGTACTTTTACTTTGTCCACCACTGTGTACGAGTGTGTTATTCAGACTGTTAGATAGTAGACATTTGAAACACACATTTGGTGCAGATTTATTAAAATTTGCTTACTGGTACATTTAGAAACAGTTTTTTTTTCAGTATTTTTAGACATGGTGCTACAAAGGGGATCAATGTACTGTAACCAGGCAGCTGCCATCTCTATGTAATGTCATAGCAATGTTGTTATGATGTATTCAAGCATTTTCAGCAAGTGAATAGGGTCACTGGCGACCTATCCTCTCAAAATAACACACAAGATGAACAGGATGCATCTCTGATTAACAGTGTGTGGTTCAAACTGTTAAGACATTTGAAACACACATACATGTGGTGTACATTTGTGAATGGTTGCTAACCTTTAGAAATTCTGTCAATGTTCAGAAGCATTTGCAGACATGGTCCAGGGGGCTCAAGTACGACCAGAGAGCAACCATCCAGCAATAAGGATATCTTCTCAGCTGCACACAACATTAACACACAACATTAATTTGCATCTCATATTGACAGCATGAAATACATAGCATGTTTAGCACTTTGACTTTTATAAAATACATGGATTGGTTTTGTGTGAATTTATGAACTTAAACTCACCTCTTGCAACAGTGTTTATTTTCTCTGAGGTACACCACACCAGAGGAATCACTCAGTGTAATCAGACAGCTTCCATGTAGGATCCTTCAGTAATATTCTCAGTCATCTGCAAAGCATGACAGCACAAAACATGAACATGATTATGCATTTATAGGCCTAATTATTACAAGAAAATAATGAAAAATGATAACACCGTCACCACCACGACACAATATGATGATGAATAGGCCTAGAGTATGAAACATCTAAAAGATACATGTCTGTATACATGTAAAATGTTTTTTGTTTTTTTTGTTTTATATCATTGATCATTTTCCCAGACGGATTGACAACAGATGGCTCAAAGAATTCAGTGTGCTAAACTGGAGGGCAAAAAGAGCAGATTATCTATCTTTCTGGATATTTTACTCATCACCTGAAATTAAATCTAAATCTAAATCTAATCTAAGATGTCACACATAGAGGAGGAGTCCTCAACGATCCTGGAAAATACAACAAATTGACAAAATGTAACCCAAATACTCCAATCAATGAAACGGTGGGCTCAGTGTCATTGGCCTAACAGCAGAAGGCACTAAGGGTGCGTTTGTAAACTGCCGCTCCGAGCACATAACATATTGGTCATGTCATGTATGAGTGTGTTATTCAGACTGTTAGATAGTAGACATTTGAAACACACATTTGGTGCAGAGTTATAAAAAAAAATGCTTACATTTACAAACTGATTTTTCTCAGCATTTTTAGACATGGTGCTACAAAGGGGATCAATGTACTGTAACCAGGCAGCTGCCATTATTCCTTAACTATCCTCTCAAAATAACACACGGCATGAACAGGACGCATCTCTGATTAACAGTGTGTGCTTCAAACTGTTAAGACATTTGAAACACACATACATGTGGTGTAAATTTGTGAATGGTTGCTAACCTTTAGAAATTCTGTCAATGTTCAGAAGCATTTGCAGATATGGTCCACTACCAGAGCTACCATCCAGCAATAAGGATATCTTGGCCATCTTCATAACAACAATAATAACACACAACATTAGTATGCATCTCATATTGACAGCATGAAATACAGAGCAAGTTAGAACTTTGACTTTTTAAAAATACATGGATAGGTTTTGTGTGACTTTATAAACTTAAACTCACCTCTTGCAACAGTGTTTATTTCTCTGAGGTACACCACACCAGAGGAATCACTCCGTGTAATCAGCCAGCTTCCATGTAGGATCCTTCAGCAATATTCTGTCATCTGCAAAGCAAGACAGCACAAAACATGAACATGATTATGTATCAATATGCCTAATTATTACACAAAAATAAAGTTTGAAAAATGATAACACCACCATGACACAATAGGCTGAATAGACCTACAATATGAAACATCTATAAGATGCATTTCTTAAATTGTTTTCATTGATCATTTTCCCACACGGATTGACACCAGATGGCTCAAAGAATTCAGTGTGCTAAGCTAGAGGGCAAAAAGAACAGATTATATATCTTTCTGGATATTTTACTCATCACTTGAAATGAAATCTGATGCATAGCCCACTTGTTAAGACCTCTAAAATCACTAGGCCTACTAGTAGATCCAAAAAGGATGGGCAAAGAAATCTAAATATTTATTGCAGTAACCATACAAATTAAGCATCTTTGATCAAGCCAAAAATTAAGCACCCTACACATCTGGGTGTTTCTGGGCTCATTATTTCAGGAGAAATCTGTCAAATAGGTAATGCCTATTTATTGAAAAGAACACGATCTGATGGCTGACAGTGGTTTCTCCCTGAACAGAGAGAACAGCCCACAGAGTTGGCAGTAACAGAATGGGACAAAACAGCACACTGTATGCACAATAATAAGTTCAGAATCAGTTTACTTACTCACTTCCTTTACACAACGAACAGGGAAAGGCACATGTGTTAAAACATACTTCAGAGCAAGTGTATAGTCAAAATGAGTTCGTTTCTAACAATAAAAATCAGGCATAAGTTGTGGCTACTTCAAGCTTCTGAGTCAGCTAAAAGATAAGCTGATGTTGCTAACGAACTTCTAGCTAGCTCTTCTCTCTGGTATTTGTGTTTTACTTTGACTCAAGTACATTAACTGGATATCTCTTCAGAGCATAATTATACGCAAAGGGAGTTCGTTTCTATATAAAAAAAAAAGACTTTAGTTAGCTAACGTTGCTAGCGGACAAGAGATTCATTATTCAGTTTGGCTAGCTCTAATGTTGCTAGCGGACATTTAGCTAGCTCTTAACTTTGGCGCCAACAGGCTTACAACACTAACTTGGCATGTTGTAACTTCAGAACAAAATTATATTCAAAATGTGTTCGTTTCTAACAAGAAACCAATATTCAGTTATGAATACATCGGGCTATTTCAAACATCCCTCAACAAAGGCAACATGATTTAACCGTTAGACTATAGCTAATTGTTGCTAGCGAACCACCTCATCATGCAGCGCTAGCTCTTTCAGGTGAAGAGGCCGGCGCAAACAATCTCTGGCCGGCGGGGAAGCACTCCCTTCGGCCCTCCTCCAGAAACCACTGATAGCTATGTTGCTAGCGGACATTTAGCTAGGTCTTGACTCTGACATGGGTGTTTTGGCATCACTGGACAAGTTTTATAGCTCTTTCGGAGCAAATCTATATTGTAAATTTCGTAGAGTTTGTCTTTAACAAAACACAAACTTTCCAACAAAGTTGTGAAAACAACCTAGGGCTAAGTTAGCATACCGGTAGTTATAATAGTGGCCTGTTAGCGGAGGTATGGTCTGAAGACAAATTCATTGCAAATTACCATCCTGAACAAGAAACTGTTTCGTTATTCACTGTATATTTGGCATTGTCTTGAAATTATTAACGAAACATTGAAAATAAACGAACTTACCTCACAAAGTGTTTGAATTTCACCAATATCTCAAACGGCTTTCCTGCAGCACCAAGATGGCGGCTTTGTCAGAAAATTGAGAAGCAGAGTTACGTACTTGACGTTGAGCGTCAGACCTGCGTCAGTTACCAATCTCTTAGTTAACATTTGCTTAACCAATGATATTAGTCATTTTTCAACCAATCTGTTATTAAAGTTAACCAATATCTTTGTTAAATCAACCAATTTGTTCTTAACCAATGATATTAGTTGTTAGATAACCAATTTGTTTGTTTAATAGTTACCAATGTCACAGTTAATTTGACCAATATTGCCTCAACCAACGAGATTAGTAATTTTTTTAACCAATCTCTTTTAAGGGTGTATCAGTCCAGATACTTGCTCATTATACTCATACTCATACTCGCACTCGTCAAACACTTGCCGATACCAGGCACCGATATTGCTATAACATAAAACAATGCTATCTCATCACGTTTTATTGACTTAAAAGCATCATGGGGAAAAAGTACTGCCTTATACATTTACTAACTTAATTTTAAATCTACAAGAAAATGTCACAGGGGGAAAAAAGGATGTGCATTTTCATTATATGTTGTGGGTAAAAGTATCGGTACTCAGTATCAGCAAGTACAGATATTAATGTACTCATATCGGTTTTCAAATAGTGGTATCGTGCATCCCTAGAGAGGGGGCCCTTTTTAGATGATTTTGTCCTAGGCCCAGTCGAAGTTGTCAGCGGGGGTTGGTACACTGAAACGGGATGGGACAGGGGGGCGGGGGGGAGGTGAAGTAAAGTGTAGGAATGGAATGAAAGAAAGTGGGGAGACGGATATTGAAAGAGACAAAGAGAGAGGGAGGAGAGACAAGAGGGTACTAACGGATGAGGGGGCTGAGAGAGCTGAACCTGGGCTTCTCTTCCTCTCCGAGATGGGTTATGGGGCCTGGATTTGATAAACAGTTGAAGCAGAGTTTGTTGTTTTGTTCTATCTTCGATTCCTTTCTCTTCTTTTTTGTCTTGAGCTCATTTGAGGAGGGAAGGAAGGTTCGCCTGAGGGTATGACAACAATATACTGTATCTGCCCTGAAAGTTTGCAAAATAATTTTTGCACGACATCTGGAAGATGCGGCTAGTGAATGATTATACAACACTAACGAAAATATGGCCACCAGTCACAATCAATATTCAGAGGCTGGAACACTTAGTTTTCAAAAAAAGAAACAAACAATGAAAGAAAAAAGATAACCTTGCTGGAGACTTAGTTACATGGAAATACCAAGGGCAATTATCTTTAAAAGAAATTATGTGCAAATGGATAGATTTATCAGACATTCCCAAATGCATATGAATAATAATATAGCCTTGGTGAATCATATGGTCAAGATCTATCGTCTTTCCAAGGAGAAATGTTTTGAAGTTAGCAGGAAAAAGCATAGCATATCATCATCAACAGTGGCCCTGAATGTGACATGACCATTCTGAAGTAAATGATAAATGTCCGCAACACTGTCCGCTCCCAGTTGTTTTTATGACACAACGTTTTGGACCTTTCATGTTGCACTTGAAGAGGGACTAAGGTCCAAAACGTTGTGCCATTAAACAACTGGGAGCATTAACAGTGTTGCAGACATTTATCATTTACATATTGATTAAATTACAGTTATTTTATTTTGTCCAGCACCTGTGCCACTGTTTTGCGCGCATTGTCTGCTTTCTTGACATGAAGCCATTTTACCATGACTGGACAAATACACATCTGCCCCACGCATTAAAACATTAAAGGACCACCAAAGGTGTTTTTTTTAAAAATAACAATGAAATAAACACCAGGGCTTTCGAATGGGACTATTTTTCTTTGCCACACGGTTGATTTGCCTCCCTGGCTATCGATCAATAATGACATTACATTCACACCAGCACCAGTGCCAGCAAGCGTATGCTACGCGACTTGCCAGCACTTCCTGCGCCATCGCTTTCCACATCACTGCAGGGTAGACGCTGAGAGGACATGGCCCTGACCACAAAGAGAGAGAGAGAGAGAGAGAGAGAGAGAGAGAGAGAGAGAGGCAGACAGACAGAAACACACACACAGACATACATTCATGCGTACACACACGTCACACACACAAATGCACACACAAATGCACACACACACACACACACACACACAGACCAGACTGGGACTGCCTAAAAACATGGCATTTTGACCCGAACGGATTAGACAATGGAATCTTAAGTCTTTCAGAATGTCTAGCATGAAGTAGAATGTGACCACACCATAAACTGTATGTTTATGTTTACATATGCTGTTTGATTATCTCAAACACTGTCAATGGATTAACTCTGATTATGATTAACCTTGTGACTTTGATCCTTGCCTTAATCCTAAATCTTGACTTAACCTTCTTTTAATGCCAGAAAGTAAGGTACAGTTTGGGGAGCTGGGTTTGCTCCACGTTGGGAGGCACAAGACTAAATGATTTCCCATTTTCCTCCTCTGGAAGTTACATTAAAAACCTCAAAATATCCATGAAATGTTATGGCCTATAACATTTCCCCTATAGGTCTTGAAATATTCCCCTTGGGCGAATATGCGTACGTGCATATGTGAGCTACAGTGTAAGTGACTTGAGTGACACTAGACGTTAGCCTAGTAAACTAGACAAGCCTGCTGAGTGGCAAAGACATTTTGACATTACATTACACTTACCTGACGCTTTTTAAAGCGACTAACACTTATACAGGGTATTGGTTACAGTCCCTGGAGCAGTGTAGGGTTAGGTGCCTTGCTCAAGGGCACCTCAGCCATGGAGTGTGGAGGAGAGTAGTAAGGTTGGGATTCGAAACTGCAATCCTCTGATCTGACGCCCATCTTTTAACCACAAGACCACAGCTGCATGGCGAGTTGGCATAGTGCCGCACCGTTGGAGGTTAGAAACAAAAGGACGGCAATCTCATCCTCTAATCCCAATGCTTACAGTTTCCCCTCTGTCAACCTAGGCAGAACAGCTAACTGAACTATGAGGGGCTTTTCCCCATTCAGCATCCCAACTGCAAATGAGATCATGATGTTTAGACTGTGCTTTTGGGAGATACTGAGTAAAGCTTTGATCATCAACAATGATATCGAGCCTTACATCATGAAGCCAAAAGCGACAGGGATGGACAGGAGGAAGTATCTCTATTGGTGCATTAAGGCCTACTGAGATCCGTGCAGGTGCCCGTTCCTGCACCTTATCGTGAACCGGCTGGCGCGTTCACACCACAGATCTTAGTGTTTGCGAACCGGAAAGTTGGTTCGCAATGCGAAACGAAAAATACTTTCTTCACGAACCATAACGACAATGTGGACGTCAGCTGGTTCATCCAGGTAACACTGTCACATGTAAAAAAAAGTTCAGAGCTCGGTATGAACGTGGGTAATTCTAAAGTAAGCACTTTAGTGTCGAACGTAACTGGTGAGGGCACCGGCACCTGCACAGTTCTAGTCGACCTGAAAACAGTATCTCTGTGGAACATGTTTTTCCCTATTTGAATGTCTGCAGCAAGTCAACAAGCAGGGCTTAGCATGGCAACAACGCGGCTGCACAGGTTCCCACTGTGCGACACAATAGGCTTGTTTCCCGGGACTGCAGATGACAAAACAAGGAGGGAACATGCGCACCTGAGGTGGAGATGAGGACGTGCTCAACAGCGAATCACACTGCCTGTGAATTTGTACGTGTTGTGTCTAATCGGGTCGTAGCACTGCTTTAACTGTGCGATTTACACAAGAGGGACGACCAGGATTTCAAGGATTTCAGGATTGCTCGATCATGAGGTGAAATCGCTTGTCGTTACACCATGTACACTACACAGTGCGAGACTCACGATTTACCTCCGATTGAGGAAGAAATCAGCCCGACTCCCAGAGTCGTGCGAGTGACAATCCTGGTAAAATCGGGCAATAAGTCGCACAGTTAAGCCCGGCTTTAGGAGGACATCACAAAACACTTTCGATCCTGAAGTCCCATCCGTCCAGGCGAAATGCCGTGTTTTTAGGGAGTCCCTGGACAGTTCAGCCAAAGAAAGTAGATCCAAAGGAAGAAGCGTCATTTTGTTTCTTTTCCGGTATCCACTTTATGTCGGGTGAACGCCCCCTTAGGAGACCTTCGGTTAGGAGACCTTCGTAGTCCTGAGGTTGAAAATAAATCAAGCCCCCTTAGCGCTGTAGATGGCGGTAGCGCACGTCTTGAGCAAACACCTCAAAAATAGAAGAAGAAGGAGGGGACAACGCCCCCTTAGGAGACCCAACTTGAGCCCACGCTTTTGCATTGAGTGGGCGTGGTTTGCGTTATCTTCCTCTTATCCAGTATTTTTGGTTCAGCCTCTGCACAGGGCAGTGCTTTCTCACTGTTAGGCCATCTTCAGTGACCCGAGTAGAGGGTTTCTTCTTTACAACAACAAAGGCAGCCAGCCACCTATGTGATCTCCTCCAGCCTGTCTGTTTCTCCATAACACAGCAACCGCAAGAGCATTATATAACCAGTCATTTTTCCACTCTGACATTTCGCCGTGCAGGAAAATGTCAGTCTGGTCATATTTTGGTCAGGTGGAAGAAATAAAGTTCTGCAGTAAAGGTTACAGTGTATTTAAGCATTTACTCTTTACATAGTCTCTGCTTTGATTGTATAAACACCAGTCTACACTCGAGACACATCTGACGGCGTCAAACCATTTAAATGGACTTTAAAAGGTTTTTTTATTTTTTATTTTTTAAATATATATAGGCCTTTAGTGTGTCTTGCTCTCTGTTCTCACACTCCATATCTCTTCACATATCAAATATATCAAATGGAACATAAAATGGAACTGATAGACTCCAAAGCAGGTCAATGGCAGATAAAAACCTGCTCACTTATCTGCCGTATTTCAGTTACGCAGAAAAGAAAAGAGCACTCATTTCGATCTTGAGCTAATATGTTTGAAGAAAAAGTGACGATTAAGGGCAACTGACGAGGCAATCTGTTGAAATAGTCACATATGGTTTTCAATTCGGCTTGTTTCCACAAATTCCAACTTTGTAACTTTTGCTATTTGGCACTTTATCCTTTTACTGAGCATAGTCAAGGGCACCAGAACGAGTTTTAAAGTGGTGGTGCATTTCTTTTTCTTCATTCTAGTATTACTTAACAATATTACTGCTGCTGCAATCCACTTATTTGTCTGCAGTAAAAGCTGAGAAAGCCTCATTTAGGGAGGCCAAACACACACACACACACACACACACACACACACACACACACACACACACACACACACACACACACACACACACACACACACACACACACACACACACACACACACACACACACCTCCTATATAGACTGACCTTGTGAGTCTGAACTGCTATCACTAGCTGTAACATGGTAGTCTGGTAGTCTGATTGGCAGATTGGTTGTAGCTTGAGAAGTTGTGAACTACCTATTCAAAACATGCTCTGAGCATACACACGCACACACGCACACACACACAAACAAACACACACACACACACACACAAACAAACACACACACACACACACACACCATGAATTATTTAGCACCTCCTTATATAGAGTGACCTTGTGACCCTGAACTGCTATCACTATAGCTCTAACATGCATTAATTTGTTACACCGCTAACTCTCACCGTCCTCACCCAGCACAATTGGAAGAGCACATGGCAGAAAACCCCAGAAACACACACAGTGTTGCCAGATTGGGCTGTTTCCCGCCCAATTGGGCTGCTTAGGATGGCCGTGTGCGGGTAAAAATGGCATTTAGCAGAAAAACCTGCCCAATTTTTGCCATAGAAATCAATAGAATTGGGCGGGATTTTGTGCTTCTTGGCGGGTTTTAAGCATTTTTTCATCAGCCTTATCTGGCAACCCTGAACACACCAACAGAACCTCTTGGTTCCCTTGCCTTGCTTGTCACAGAATTAATGGGTGCTCATCATAGCCCGGGCTCAGAGCGTGGAGGAGAGGAGAGGAGCGCACTCACACTCTGCCATTATAAGCTGCAGTTGAGCGATCTGAGTGAGCTGACAGGCAGCTGCTTTTACACACTGCAGAAATAAATAGCCAAGTCTCTCTCTCTCGCTCTCTCTCTCTGTCTCTCTCTCCCTGTGTGTGTGTGTGTGTGTGTGCTCACGCGTATGTGTGTGTGTGCACGCACGTGTGCGCATACGTGTGTGCGTGCCCGCATTTGTGTGTGTACACTGCCAGATGGAAAGGTTTCAAGGCAGATCATATTGTACTGACTAAAAATACAGTCTATAACCAAGTGATAAACATGGCTGCCTCTTCAAAAGGCACATTGTGTAGATCAGACTGTGCTCGATTCTAAGAAGTTGAACGGCGTGGGGAAGCTATTATGAGCAGGCTCGGCAAATTGAATTCATTCCAACTGCATTCAGGTGCAGACAGAAATGATAAAAGCTCATCTCAAAGTCTGATCGCTCGCTGTTACTTACAGGATATTTGGTGAAAGGAGCAGAAATAGTCTGTACACAGTGTGCTTTCCAGGTTTACAAAGAACTGAAAGGAAGCAATGTTTGACGACCTACAGAGAGCAGACCTAGATCCATAATATAAAGAAGTAAGTTTCAATTTGGTGAATATATTTATGAAATGTTACATACATGAGCATTTCACACCGCACCATGTTATAAACTTGCCCGTTCCAAGAGTTAGAGTACATTTCTTCTTCACTGGTATAGAAGTTGAATAATGCAGTCACAGGGCTGCTGAAAGAAGAATAAAGCAGGATTTGGTTCAGTTAAGTTTTAATCTAACAAGCTCTAACTTTGAAGCACACAAAACCTACCCATTCAATGTCACCAACAGCCTTTGCTGACACCTGCTAACATGCCAACTGGCATCTCTTAAATTGATGGGTAGCTATGTCATAGTCTCAGGGCTAATCTTAACATTACCGCAAGGTGCTTCATGACCGTACGTTGTGAAAATTCAAAGTTTCCTGAGAGAGAACCTTCAATTTGCCACTGTGGAAAAATACTCAAAAGTTCTCTGAAGAACCTTCAAGATTACAGTTCAAAGCAGTTCCCAGAGGTTTTTTTTAAAGGTTCCTCAAAGAAACCAAATATCCTTGAGGAACCTTTTCATTAGCCTCACAGGCCAGACCATTCATTTTGAATTACTTCGTAATCCCCGAATGGTCTGATTACGCTTCTCTGGGGAGGGGTTTCAGTCGGTTTTCAGACAACCAGTTCAGCAAGTGAACGTACTTGACATAATAACATTAGGGATGTTAACCGGTAACCGGTTAACTGATAGTCGACCAGATCAATGATAACCGGTTATAATTTTCTGCCACCGGTTAACCGGTTGTAATAATAATGATAATTATAATAATAATTTCCTCCCAAAAAGCCCCAAAAAACGATCATTTTGAGGTATTAGTACGATAATTCAGCATTTTCCATCTGGCAACAGTGGTTGGACATGGCAGGTCCTGTCTGCGCAGCCAAAAAAAAAGGCTTACGTGAAAAAAACCAGGGCTGTGCATATCAGGCACGCGAACGTTGTATAATTTAAGATTACCGGTTAACCACAGGTTAATTAGTCTCAGTAACCGGTTAAGAGTTTTTTTCAATTTTTGCCATCCCTAAATAACATACGTATTGAACGTCAACTGTCAGCGATTGGTCAGAGCTCATTTCAAACCAGAGCTGAGCTCACTCCTCCCGCCCAAGTGCTCCAGGGCACTGAGGAGGACCCAGACCTAAAATGAATTACGAAGTAATCAATGTAGTCTGGTCAAACCAGGCTAGCTTTTCATTGCCACCGTGGAAGAACCCCTAACATTTCTCTGGGGAACCTTGGGGTTCTTCACAGAACCATTGTTTGTTGAGACTACAGTAAAAGCTTTTGTCACAAGTTCACTTCAGGTTCAGTAGCGTAGGCCCTAATCCATAGATGTCAAATTAGTGAATACATCAAAATAACCCCTGAGATGTGATTAGGTGACAGCTGCAAGGTCAGACTATCGTTTCTGACATGCCACGTCCACTGACGGGTGACATTAGGCATGTTTTACATATGGAGGGATTGTCTTTGCAGACGCAGCCAGCTGTCAATCATGTCATCAAAGGCGTCATTTACTCATATGTTTAGCTATCTTGTTAAAATGAGAATCAAATTGTAAAATAGGCTATGAATAGTGATAGCACAATAAAGAATTTTACAATGCAGTGCTTAAGTGTCAAGGAAAACATATTGTCAAGGCAACTTTTTTTCATTCTACCTACCCACAGACTTCTTATTTGGCAAGGAAAAGCGTTCAACCTTGGCATGATTAAGTACCAAATAAATTAAATTTAAATGAAGGTACGAGTATAGCCTCCATGATTTGTCGTTGTTTATCTTCTTTTCTTGTTTGTTTTACATGTAGTGTGATTGACAGATTTGTTGCAGCTTGAGAAGTTGTGAATGATACCTATTCAAAACATGCTCTGAGCTACAGTAAATGTAGGTGTGTCAACCAGTTCATGTAAAGAAAAAGGATCACTGGAGCATCTCAGTCGTGGATGTCTTTTTTTTCATAAAAGTGCAAGACTTACATTTCGACATGTGTGTTCATCAGTATCAACTTTAAGTCTAGGTGGATCTGCAAAAACGTGCTGTATGTTCATCAGGCTGTATACTAGAGGGTATTGGCCCATTGAAATCTGTCTTAGACTAATTTCTGTCAGAACCATTTCAGTCAAGAATCACAAGAGAAGAATATAAATGAAATTTCTTTTATTGAAATTATGAATTACATTTGGCGGTATAGCTCTGTTCGGAGGAACCCCCCTATTTCCATGAGCAGCATGGAAAAGCATTGAGTCAGGGGGCAGCAGCAGTTTAGGGAATTCTCACCCCAGCAGGACAGGGCGAGAGATAACCCCCATGAACAGAGCCAAGCGACGTGACAGAGAACATGTCACATCATACACGACAAGGTGGAGCAGGGGAGGCGGTGGGTAGCAAAAACCGAGCAGCATACAGCTGAGAGGAAGTGGATAGAATTTAAAAGGCGTGCCGAAGCTGTGTGGCCAATCACTGAGAAGAAAGATTATCAGCTGAGGGAATGCACCTGGATCAATTAGGAATGAATGAGATGAAGCTTCTTGACTACCATGGCCTGGCCAGAACTGACGTTAGTACTTTAATTTGTTTCGTATATAATGTGCCAAACATTACAAGCAATGTGTAGGCATTGTCAATAACAAAAACAACTGTTCTAGTATGACAAAATGTAGAAAAGTATTGAATGTTATTTGAGAAGAGAGGAGGAAAAAAGAGAAGAGAAGAGAAGAGAAGAGAAGAGAAGAGAAGAGAAGAGAAGAGAAGAGAAGAGAAGAAAAGAAAAGAAAAGAAAAGAAAAGAAAAGAGAAGAGAAGAGAAGAGAAGAGACGAGAAGAGAAGAGAAGAGAAGAGAAGAGAAGAGAAGAAAAGATACGAGAAAGAATGGAAAATCAATTATCGCTAAATGAATGATAGTCATCCCATATTTCACTCTGTAAAATGAAGATAAAATCATTCTGATCTTGCTCATATGTGTGCTTCCACCACATCTGTGCTTTCATAAGTTACATGAGGGCAACGGTCAGTAAATCTGTCAGTCACAAGTTTTTTTTATCAGTTTCCCACAAATTCTGTTGGTGGTTGGCACTGTGTCTAGTTCCAAGCTTTATTTCTTTCAACCGAAAGTCTTTATAGAGCACTAGAAGCAACAGACAAACACTCACCAAGGTCATTTGGCAGTTAGTAGTTTTGTGAGGAGCAATGAAGTGTGGTACACACAGTTTTACACCCGCACCAGTTAATCAGGTGTAAAACTCTTGTAATGGGCCTACACACCACATTAAGCAATTTCCTTGCATCCTTTCGTTGAACCTGCATTACATCCCTCATGTATGCATTTTGGACATACGTAATTGCTCTAAGTACAGCTGCCTTTTCACTGCATGTCCTGCTTTATCCTGCATGTGTGCAATGTGTGCAAAAATAAACGTCCTTGCATGACTGGCATAGATCTACTTTTCTGCTAAGAGTTCTATTTCTAACAGCAAGTGCAAATGAATTCAAATTCAAAATCCACATACAAAATGATAATTTATGTGCATACCAGCATTCGCTGGCATATCCTGTTTTAAAACAAACATCCTTGTATTCCTGTATGGTCGGCAGAGATCTGCTTTTTTAACAATTTTATAAAGTGCAGATGACTCCAAATTCAAAATCCACAAACAAACTGAACTGTTAAAGCTACACCTTGGCTTCTTTGTAACGGAGTGGTTTTATCGTAGCCTCGTGAACATGCCATGCAACCAGGGCAACACAACAGAGGACGGAGTTAAATTGCGTGACACAGAAGAGCTCCTGTTATTAGTAATGCTGGCACAGGGGAATGTACCTAAACTCACAGATCTCATTTAAAACTACTCAGCTAATGACTGTGTTTCCACTTTACTATACTCTGGTCACACAACAGAAAGAAAAAACAAAATAAACAAATAAGGCAGGCTCTTAAACTTTCAGCTGGAAAATAATGGTGGATCATTAGTCTCCTATGATGTAGGGTCTACATTTAGGCCCAATCTCAATTCAACCCTTGGCCTTACCCCTTACCCCTCCCCCTCCGTTTTGTGTAGGGGTAGGGGTATCCCAATAGTCGTTAAGGCAGAGGGGTAGGGGTAAGGAGGAGGGCTTTGTAGCCCGCAAAAAGGAGGGGTTCGGACAGGCAGACTCCGTTTGGAGGGGTAAGGGGTAGGGGTAAAGGGCAGGTTATACTCTGTTTAGAGCCTCAACGTAGTGAGTCAACGCAGTGAATATTGATTTAAAGCTCCATTCTAGCTGCGCTATCCGTTTCCGTCACAACGGTAGGGACAGTGAGATGATTGTTCGAACTCTACCTTCAATACAAGGAGTAAACTAGACGTGTCTGTTGTTTTGTAGCTACACAGACTCGACGACAATGAAAATGAAACATTAAATCTTTATGTTACGTGCATTTTTTATCACACTGGCAGCCACCACAGTAGTTAGGAAGAAAGAAGTGGCTCATTTGACGAGGATAGGTCGCACAAAGCAGAATGTTTCCTCAGAAACACTATTCAACTGCCAAAATATAACTTCAGCATCGTAACTTGCAAGCGCACATGTTGTCTTGTGTAAATAAATGAAACGACAAAAGCACGGGCAACTTATTTGATGAAGAGCTCACACAGTCTGTAGCCCGACGAAGGTTAGAACAAGGAAGTAGCTTGTTCTCGACTCGAAGACAGAGCAGGCTGGTCGAGAGGACCAATCAGAGACCTATTTTCTCTCCTTCCCGCCCTTCACTCCGTTGCCGTCTGCATCATTCACTGCGTTGAGTCACAATTTTGGGAGGTGCCTCAGAGTACCTGGGTGATGGGGGGGGGCTTCACTCCGTTAACTGCGCGCCTCACTGCATCACGACGCAGGGAAGTTGGTCTCGAGGCATGAATCAGTAAAGGGTAGGGGTAGGAAAATACTAATGGGAAAGGCCCTAAGTCTACTTTTTAAATTGCACAATGCACAGAAAGAGGTGGAGACGTTTGAATACTGCACACAGTGCCTCTCTTTTCCCAAAAGACACAACAGTGACAACTTCAACAGGATTCTCATCGAACAAATGTTTGCCTTTGTGTAGTGACCTTACTTACGTACTGCTGTATGTCAGGCCACTAAGGTGTTAGACTGTCAACTGCAAAAAGGAACAAAAGTGGTAAGTACACAGACAGAGGGAAAATGGGCTATGCACAATAATCATATACTATACAGGCATATAAGACCCAAGTCTTTTGAATTTGGGACACTAGGTAAATTGTGAATAACAACAAAATACTGTAAAGTTATTTAGAAAAATCTTGCATTAGGTGAAAAATAGTACTGCAAAGAAAACACATCAGCTGTCAAAACTTAGCAAAATTATTGATTTGGGGGACCCGTTCCTGCTAACAGTGATTCAACTGCTGTTGCTGTGAGTGAAGTCCATTAATGGGTGAGGTTGTAAAGGTTTGCCTCTGCCCAGTGAAGGCCATGTCTATTATAGTGTATTTCTTTTTTTTATTTCTTTTTGTGTTTTTGTACTTTGCCAACATGCAAAGGAAGAAAAATGGTGCAGTGGCCGTCAGACTGGGCCATTAAGGCCACATCAAAAAGCAGAAGGCAGCACTAGCGCAGAAGGCAGCACTAGCACATCAGACAGTGGACATTTCCTGTGTGTGTGTGCGTGCGTCTGCGTGCGTGTGTGCTTGCGCGCGCGTATGTGTGTGTGTGTGTGTAGTTATTCATTTGTTTGTTTGTTTTCTTTCTTGATTCTCTGCTTTCTTTTGTTTTCAAAGGGCCTCTTAGCTGTCGCCAGGGTAAGATGAAATGCTAAAATATGAATTCCTCCTTCAAAGGTAAAAGATTGCGTCTCGCCTGTAGCTGCACCACCAGCCAGGGTGCTGTAATGATTTGCCAAGGTATATGCCCATGTAAACACGGGTGACAAGCAATATTTATTTCCTCTTCTCTTTGATGCCTGTGGGTGGAGGAAGGAGGTGTGTGTGTGTGTGTGTGTGTGTGTGTGTGTGTGTGTGTGTGTGTGTGTGTGTGTGTGTGTGTGTGTGTGTGTGTGAGTGCATGCACGTGTGTGTGTGTGTTTGTGCGTGCGTGCGTGTGTGTGTGTGTGTGTGTGTGTGTGTGTGTGTGTGTGTGTGTGTGTGAGAGAGAGAGAGAGAGAGAGAGAGAGAGAGAGAGAGAGAGAGAGAGAGAGAGAGAAAGGAAGAAGATGGCTTAGGCAATAAAAAACATGAATATGAAATGCCATATAAGTACAGCTGCAGATCAGGAATACGAAATCTCAAACATCTCAAAGAAAAAAGTACTCAGTGCTCTTTCCTGAGTCAGATGCTATGCACAAGGATATCGAAGAGGCCTCGCGCTCAATCTTTTCCTCGCTCCGCTTGGTGTGGTGGGAGCCCTCTACATAACCACAGGGTGTATTTCGCACTCAAAAATACACTCCAGTTGACCTTTTAGAGTTTCTCTGAAAGCCGCAGCTCTCTTAATCCCAGGGATGAGAGAGAGCGAGTGTGTTTGTGAGACTGAGGGGAGTGAGTCAGGATGGGAGACGTATACATGGGCTGACGTGTTTACAGTATAAGCATAGTCGCATTTATTACAACTAAACAAAGTAAACATGGTGGTGTGAGAAGAGAGAAGAAGAGAAGAGAGAAGAAAGAAGATAGAAGAATCCACAAAAATGAGTGACTTATGAGCATGCATACCAAAAAGAGAATATATATGGGATACCTGAAGAATTCACATTCACACACACACGCACACACACACACACACACACACACACACACATACAAACACACACCCTTCATCCTTCTCTTCTGCAAACTTTCAACTGCAAGGAAAGGGGGGAAAAATGCTCGATTGATCCAGCATATGCTGGCTTGCATAAACACCCCATGAAATGGACCATAGAATTCTACTTATTCCCCTGCTCTTTTTTTCTTTTCTTTTTTTAAACCTGGCCAATTCACTCCAACCCTGCAGGGGACATTTTGTTTGCCTGGAAAAAGTCTAGTAGAATATCTCAGCCTCACCTTGCCTTGTCTCCTCTGGCAGCTGATACGCACTCTTCTTCCCTGTGCGTGCTGAGGGGTTTTAAGAGCCTTCTTTAATTTACATGGGATTCCTATTTCTGGCAGCCAGAGAGAGAGAGAGAAAGAGAGAAAATGCCTTAAATCTCGAAAACTTGGGGAATGGGCAGAGGATCATAGGAGCTTGCGGAAAAGAAAAGGGGGCTGGCTGCATAAATTAGGCCGTCTCTCTTTTCCTTTCCGCCGGGCGCGTGGGGAGGTTCTTTGAGCCTTCATCATATTCATAAGAAAGACTGAAAGAGAGTGAGTGAGTGACTGTGTGTGTGTGTGTGTGTGTGTGTGTGTGTGTGTGTGTGTGTGTGTGTGTGTGTGTGTGTGTGTGTGTGTGTGTGTGTGTGTGTGTGCGTTTGTGCGTACGAGAGAGAGAGAGAGAGAGAGAGAGAGAGAGAGAGAGAGAGAGAGAGAGGGAGAATTGCTGATGATTGCCCTTGAGAGCCAGTTTTCAAGTGTCACTTTCTACCGGAACTGAAACGAGTACCGCTCTCTCACTCCACCGTCCTTTACACCCCTGCACTTTGCATCCCTTCATTACGATCTCTCTACTACAACTCCTCTCTCTATACATTGCACGTAGCGTAGGCTTGCGTGGCCGTGGCGTTACACACTGATGGGTCAAAGACGTCCAACATGAAATTGTCCTTCAGTGCTAACGGATACTTTTGTTTACTGTATCTGTGAAAAACATGATTTTCAATTTTTTGAAAAGTGAACGCATGAAAGCCAAGCCAAAAAAACAATAAAAAAAAAAACTTTTTTTTTGCATTTACAGTAAGCAAAAGCATCCGTTACACTGAAGGACAATTTCATGTTGGACGCCTTTAAACCTGATACACGTAGGCCTACACATAAAAGACTGCTTTTAAAAACAGGAAGTGGGAGATTTCGGGGGATGCTTCACACAGTGCTCACCATGCCATGGGCACACGAGTCAGCTGTGAGGCTCCTTATTCTGCTCAATCACATGGAATTAAAGTCAGCCAAGCCCGCGGGCGGGAGGGCAGGTTTTGGAGCTTCTAATCTAGAACGTCACTCTATGCAGCACTGCAACCCCCCCCTCCAACTCAACAGTCTAACACTCTGTCGACGCCACGGGCGACACTTGGCATAATTTAACATGCATCCAGGCTACTTATTTTGGGGGTGGGTTCGAGGGGGGGAGAGAAGAAGACAAACGACATGGAGCCATCCATCTCAACCTTGTATCCCAATCCGGTCCTCCATTCCAAAGTCCCTTGTGACGAGGAAAGCAATTAGCAGTAGCTCATCAAACTAAAATTAACTTTCCCCTTTTTACCCCTCCGCTCCCGTCCCCTCCCTTGTTTATTTACTGAGCAGTAACTGGGGTGTAGCGTACCGCTCGGCTCGCATTCCAGTTGTGCGTGTCGCAGTTTTTGAAGCACAGGGCTTACACACACACACCACTTTATGTTGTTTCAGTGATGTTACACTGACCTCTGCTGGATGGATTTTGCTGTGCTTAGTACTTGATGGAGAAATACATAGAGAGAGAGAGAGAGAGAGAGAGAGAGAGAGAGAGAGAGAGAGAGAGAGAGAGAGAGAGAGAGAGAGAGAGAGAGAGAGAAAGAGAAAGATAAAGAGGGGGAGAAAGGGAGAAAGAAAGGCGAGAGGAAGAGAGAGAAACTGAACAGACAGAGTGGGAGAGAGAAAGAGACAGAGATAAACACAGAGGAAAAGAGCGAGAGAGCAGTACAGTAAGGATAGGAAGAAAAGGAAGAAATGGAAGAGCGGTGGGGTAGGTGGGTGAAGCAGAGAGACGAGGAAGAGAGCTGAGATAGGCCTAGATATTTATCACTCGCTGGGCTAGCTGCCATGACAGGATTCACTTGCCTTTTTTCTGTTGAATCAAGCTGTCCTGTCATCTCCTTCACTGTCTTTTCTCAGCGTTTCTGTACAGAAGAGATACAACAGGATGCTCACAAGCCGCCTGAGTAGGTGGGGTGGGGGGGTACGGGTAGGGGAAGGTTTTGACATGTCATCTCTCATCAACCTGAAACTTCCTATACCTGACAATCAAAACTGCCTGCAGCACTGCTCAATATCAGGACACACCACCTCGGACGACCTGGAGGTTGACAGATTTTGCGCACATCAAGCCTTTGAGCTTTTTAGTGTCAAAGGGAGGGAGAGGAGAGAGATGAAGACACATAAGTTGGGGACTTGCGTGCTGTGTGACACAAGTTACAGTACGCACGCAAAGGTGTGTGACTGAGTGCACATACTTGCAAGAGAGCTATCCAAGCACTATGAGCGGGAGCGTACCTATGTTCCCCTAGTCCTATGTGTTCCCCTGTCTTTGTATGGGACCGGGGAACTTAAGACCCTTTTTCTAAAAAAGGGCTCTATGTTCCCCGCAATGTATGTTTCCAAGTTTTCAAATTGTGCCGTTTTCAAAACCATCCCTAAACCTAACCTGTCAGTAATGCAATGTTTCTGAGTTCTAAATTTGAGCCATGACCAAAACTATCCCTAAACCTAACCTGTCAGAGGTGCAACAACAACCTGCGCTTTGTCATGCGGCAGCAGTTTACTTGGAAGCAGTGGGGAACATAGAACCCTTTTTGGAAAGGGGTCCTAAATTCCCCAGGTCCTATGTTTCCCTCTACCGGGGAACATAGGTAGATGTTCCCCACTGCTTCAAAGTAGACTGCTGCCACATGGCAAAGTGCAGGTTGTTGTTGCACCTCTGACAGGTTAGGTTTAGGGATAGTTTTGGTCAGGGCACAAATTGAAAACTCAGAAACATTGCATTACGACAGGTTAGGTTTAGGGATGGTTTTGGGAAGGGCACAATTTGAAAACTCGGAAACATACAATACGGGGAACTTTGGACCATTTTTTAGAAAAAGGGTCCTATGTTGCCCTTTCCCATACAAAGACAGGGGAACATAGGACCTGGGGAACATAGGACCCGGGGAACATAGGTACGCTCCCATTTGAAAAAAGGGTCCAAAGTTCCCCAGTTGCAGGGAACATAGGACCCGGGGAACATAGGGATTACCCCCTATACTCATGAACGGCGTGACGTTTTCCATGTGCGTTACGCCCACTTGTGGGGGAAAACAACCCATGCAAGTCAATTGGTGATGTTGGGGTTTAATAAACGAAAGATACGGACCTGTAGACAAGCGTTGTTCATGCGCAACATGCCGAAAACGTGTTGTGTTGCCGGCTGTTCAAATAATAGAGCCAAACAGCCGTGGCTGAAGCATGGACTGTGTTCATTTAGACAAGCCGATGTGGCATGTAAGTTGATGAAACATTCGGTTTGTTTTCACCCATAAAGGGGCGTAACGCACATTTATGAGTAAAGTACTCGGATGGTCGTTCATAACTATGAGCGATACTAGAAGCGTCATGCAGAGGGGGCACATAGCCAATAGGGCTCTCATTCCTATTTTCCATCATTGACTCTACCACGCCTTCAACATGGAAGTTCCAAAAATCGCCTCTCGCCGCTGTCAATATTGCACAGTACGCATGGGTCGTCTGTCTGCGTACCTTCTGTGTGGTGCTCTACCGCGCGCAAAACTGATTTAAAACACACATGGCAATGCACTCGTGCACTAAAATGCACACACAGGTATATCCTGCAACAAGCATGTCCCCAGCCATAGGACAAGGAGGAGGAGGAGGAGGAGGATAATGATGATGACGATGATGATGATGAGGATGATGATGAGGATGATGATGATGATAGATCAGTTTTATATAGTGCTTTTCTTGGTACTCAAAACCACTTTACAGAAAATTCACACAATTGCACACACTCACACACACACGCGCGTGTGCATGCATGCGCACACACACACGCACACGCAAACACACACACACACACACACACACACACACACACACACACACACACACACACACACACACACACACACACACACACACAGGGAAAAAACAGATAGAAAGGAGAGATGGGTGAGTTTAAAGTACACTATACACCAGCAGAATTTAACACTGACTGTTGAATCAGCGTAATTTCTCTCTTGTTGAAAATACTAGCTGGATGTTAAAATCAGTTTAATCTGAAATATTGACAGTGATGCTCCATTTTTTTTTACTGTTTAGAGACCTACAATAGGCCCAACTCCAAACTTTTGCAATGAACAAGAGGTTCCTTTCAGGGTGTCGCTTTCAGAGTTTCGAAGTCTCTCTGTGTTATTAATAAATAGTGGGAGGGAGTGACAAACAGGCTGACAGTGATCATGATAAATTAGATGTCCCATATTTCTGAGTCACAGAGCTCATTTACCTCCACAGTCTACAGTCGTACGGCCTCGCTGCTGCTGCTCTCTCACTCTGTCGATCCCACAATTTGTGCCATGCTTGTCCCATGCTCCTAACAAAAACCTGAATCCAGGACAAGTAGGCAGTCAGATTAGCTACTCTAAAACTATATTGTTCAGTGTACGTTTATTTTCAAATAACCCAAATACAATCCTTTGGGTGGTGGTGTGTGTGTGTGTGTGTGGGGGGTGGGGGTTCTGTTTCTGTTATTAACAGAAAATGTTGAGGTTTAACAGAATGTGACCCTGCTCTACATCATTTTGGACTGGTAGACCATGTGTCATGTCATTAAGCTAATTTTATTATAGCCTATTGCCTTGAAACAGATTGTGGGTAGAAGTCAGGCAGATTGGTGCTGACCAATCAGCAATCAATAGGGGGTGGGGTCTGTTATTTCTGTTCCTGTTATTAACAGAACATTTTGAGGTTTAACAGAATGTGACCCTGTTCTAGATCAGTTTGGACTGGTAGACCACTGGTTGACCAATTTTATTATAGCCTAGTGCCTTCAAACAGATTGTGGGTAGAACTCAGGCAGATTGGTCCTGACCATGACAGTAAAAAAATTAGAAGCACTCAGAGAGCGCTGACAAGGAAGCTGCTTGATAGAACATTTGACCATGTTACACCCTAAATCTTTCTGCCTTCTTTTTTCCGCAATTCAATTTCTGGTCACTAGGGGCGTCTAGATATATAGGCCAGTAATGGTGAAGAATCTTTAACAAGGTCCTGGTTCCGTGGTTCCTGGTTCTGTTCCTTGGGTCATTACTAACAAATCCACAAAGTTTCAGCCAAATCTGTTCACAAGTTTTTGAGTTATCCTGCTGACAAACAGAGAGACAGACAAATTGACTACCAGACAAACCAACGCGACCGAAAACATTACCTCCTTGGCGGAGGTAATTGTGCACAATATATGCTAACTTTTTTGCTAACTCATTTGTGCCGTCTTCATGATCTCCTTACTCTGTCCTCATGAGGTCAGATTGTTTTTTAAAGGAGAAGTCCACTTTTGTGAACATTAAGGACATTTTCTGAGTGGTCTGTAATGTTTTAGAGTCCCGCTCACCGTTTATTTCATGTTTGCTGCAGTCTCTGTTATTTGGCTGATTTGGATTTGATCTCAACCAGCTTTAGAATGGCCGTCTATGAGCACCTGCAACTCTGTTCTTAAAATCACACAACTTGCACATACAAACACACACACACACACGCACACACACACAAACAACACGCACACACACACACACACACACACACACACACACCCTATGGAACTGCTCCATGTGACTGCACCTTAGCTCTCAGATCTCCACTACCAAGAACTGCTTGCACTATGTGACTTTGCACCTTCCTGCACTAATTTATTTGGTGCCCTAGGCGAGTTTGAGTTCTGGCAAACTTTCAGTTCTTATTAAGCATATTTTGTTATATGGGAAAAGCCATGCTAACCAGCATCCAATTAGATGTGTATGACGTGATGACGTCAGTGCCAATGCAGGTGTGCACGCGCACCACTACCATGCTTTATATGTGTGTTTGAATAAACGGCTGAGTCAGTTGCAAGCAGTATGAAGAATGCCAGCCAATGGAGAAGATGTTGTCAAGTGTTTCTCTTTTGCTAAGCTAGCAGTCAGTAAAGCTGTTCACTGTGTTACCTAAGTAAAACGCAAAGCTGCTGCGCAGGGATGGCGAATATCCCCACAGTTCTGGACTGGAGATAGTAGTGCATTTGTGAGTAGGAGAATGACAAGGGGGTTATCTATGTGTTTGAACTGGAGAGGGACAGAGTGAGAGAAAGGGAGAAGATTGAATTTCATAATAGGCCAAAATATCCTAGTGGGCCTGTATAGCCTATGCTCTGGTCTGCAGTACTTTATCACTCAGCATGAAAACATGCTCAGTGTTGCCAGGTTGGGCTGTATCCCGCCCGATTGGGCTGCTTAGGATGGCAGTATGTGGGTAAAGATGGCATTTTGCAGGAAAACCCGCCCAATTTTGCCCATAGAAATCAATAGAATTGGGTGGGATTTAGTGGGGGGTTTTGAGCATTTATCTGGCAACCTTGAACATGCTGTGTAAGCCTAGTAATGAGTATGGTTCTGTTACATGATTGTCATTCTGGACTGGAAATAATGTAGTGTCTTTTTAAAGCTAATAAGCTTTCACATACAAGTGATTTGAAGGGATCTAAAATTGTGTTGAATTTCACATTGCAGGCCTAATTTAACATATTGCACCAGTCTTACTTTACGTTGCTCCTCAGCCTAAGCAGGTATTATGATATCTAGGCAGGTGTTAATGAGGAGTACTAACAGCTACTCTTACTGTAGTTCATAACATTGCTTGGCATTTTGTTGCATTAGCAGGCTAACAAGCAATTACACAGATCAGAAACTATGCTATTTTTCCTCAAATTCCAAACAGCAGCCTCATAACTATTATTATGCTTTCCATAATCACAAATGGTTGTTGATTAAAGGACATGGTTCCAAAACACCCTCCGCAACTCATGCAATGACTTTTAATAATCGAATTCCTCTTCCAGCATTAGAAACAACACAACCTCTCTCCACTACTGCTGCCCAACAGAGCACTATTGCCCGAATGAAGGTGTCCCCTCCTCCTTTCCACGAACACTGTCACCCGCCCCCTCTCCCCTCCCTTTCTGTTAATTGGTTCACAGACGTATCCTCTGTCTAGAGACAGTTGAAAGCAATATTACTACAGGCTGACAGGCTTTTGGCTCCCGCTGTCACCACGTGTTGTTGATTTTAGCGACTTCATAAAAAAAAAAACCTTGATATCTCAAAATTATGCATCAGAGGACGTGATTATGCCGCCCTTTCCTCATATTCCGTCCTAGGCAACGGCCTACACTTATCACCGGCTATGGGGACCTTTTAGCAAGGAGGGGGCAGTGTACTCACGAGCCTAGCCAGCCTGTTACGGGTGCTAATCAGCCAGAGAGAGCCCGTGTTAAGTCAGATTTTCTTACATTGTGTTTTTTCCTACGTAGAACGTTCTGTCAGACATGTCTGTCAAAATGTCCTACATCGCCAAAGACATAGACGTCAGTCATGTCTGTTCAACAACTTTTCCTGATATTTTCGAAAATGTCCTTCTTACATACTTCCGCAACGTCCAACAACTCTGCCAAAATGATCACAACCCAAACGTCAGAATATGCTTATAGCCACCATGTTAATGTAGGATGTCCTGACAATTCAAACGACAGGCTATGCTTGTTCTGATGCTTGCAGAATAGGCTGACTTACTTCATCTCGTATTTGTGCATTCTTTAACCAAAATGTTGGAAGGTAACAGAGAAATACTATTGCATGCATTCCTCATTCAACTTGTGTTTTGTTTTTAACCAAAGTACTCTGTATATCCGCTAATACTGCACACAGCTGATGTAGGATAAAATTCCGGTAAATTACATAAAATGAAGTTGACGCTTTGTAGGATGAAATTACATGTAGGATAATTTTACAGAACACTGGGAAACACTGTCGCTCAAGAGCAGTTTTGCAGCACAGGGTGTCTGGATGAGGGAACGCTCCAGAGCGCCTCGACAACACTGCATCTTTCAGAATGTTTTGGCAATCGACTGAGTTTATGTCTTGGAAAGTCACGTTAGATATTTCTGCCCACCTTGCTTGCCAAGCACTCAGCCACACCTTTCTAAGACCAAGCAGATCTCATTAGGCTTGTTCGTCAAACTGGCAAAGTGCGCATGCCCACTGCCTTCTTACTGCGTCCCGAACGAGCCTATTGTGATCACGCAAATATCTGCTTCATTGCAAACACGACTTCTCATTGCCACACCTCCTCACAGGGACCATCAGTATGCCATTGCTTCATCACTAGCTGTGTATGGACACTTCTGATCCGATTAGAATAGGAATATTATTTTAATACGATGAGGAATCCCCTTATATATGGCCCGATCGGAATAGAATTCTTTGATTGGATCAGAATTGTCATCGGAATAGAAGAGGTGGTCTAGTCCACTCAGATGCTCCATACACTCTATTCCACTTGGCTGTTTGTGACGCAATCGTGTCACATAATTAAACAAATGAAGGTCTGATTATGCTAACATTTTCAAGGCCCCTCTTGGTCGCTGAATTCCTGTAACAAGTTTCTCCCACCAATCCTGGCTCGTCCACAGACTTCTGTCTCATTTGTGGAGGAGGCGGAGGTGTCTTAAAGGGGAAGTCCAGTTTTTTGAACATTAAGGCCATTTTCTGAGTGGTCTGCAATCTTTTAGAGTCCCCCTCACCGTTTATTTCATGTTTGCTGCAGTCTCTGTTATTTGGCTGATTTGGATTTGATCTCAACCAGTTTTAGAATGGCCGTCTATGAGCACCTGCAACTCTGTTCTTAAAATCAACTTTAACATTTGTTTTCGAAAGTCTACAGCTCACAAAGTGGTTAGGGGTGTTCACTAGCAGTCCCTAACAAGTTTCAAGGCGAAATTTGGCTTCTGTCATTTTTTATTTGCCATTTTGTGAAAGAAAGTGAAAGTGAAAGTGAAACTTAATTTACAAATTGCTACATAAAACACACATAAAACATGACAGATGCCATATTTCGCTACAAAAATTGCTAAGGAACACCAGTGAATACTGTTGAACACTTGCTGAGTTGCATATTCTTCAAAACAAATGTTAAAGGTGATTTTAAGAACAGAGTTGCAGGTGCCCATAGACGGCCATTCTAAAGCTAGTTGAGATCAAATCCAAATCAGCCAAATAAAAGAGACTGCAGCAATCATGAAACAAACGGTGAGGGGGACTCTAAAACACTGCAGACCACTCAGAAAATGGCCTTAATGTTCAAAAAACTGGACTTCTCCTTTAAGTGAACTAATGACAACAGCAGGTCGAGATGCTGCTGTTTGCCACCTAGCCATAAGCGCAATATTAAGAAGGCTACAGCAGTGTCGCTTCCTGCTGCACTTTCAGAAAAGCTAAAAATATTTATAAAGCAACGGATAGCCTAGGCTACTTCCATGTCTGTCTCTACTTTATAACTAGGCCGGTTACTAACCACGGTCCCTAACCACAGTTACTAACCAGGGTCCCTAACCACAGTACCTAACCACGGTTCGAGGTCATTTTAATATACTGCAATGCCCTATATGCCGGCATTATTTCAGCCTCTCTCACTCGGCTACAACTTGTGCAAAATGCAGCAGCACGTCTTCTCACCAACTCACAAAGGCGTGAGCACCTTACAACTGTACTTGCGGCCCTCCACTGGCTCGCCATACGATACAGGATACATTTTAAGATTCTTTTATTTGTTTTTTAAGACCTACACGGTTTGGCACCACCCAAATTAGACGATCTTTTAACTATTCATTGCCACTCCATGGCCGTCAGGTCAACTAAACCAAGCTAAACTGTGGAATGAGCTCCCTCTTCATATGCTTGCTCCCTCCTTAGCTGTTTTTAAAACTGATCTAAAAACCCTTAGTTATGCCCAGACCTTTATTTCTCCTTGATCCTAGACAGTTCTTGTCTTTTAATCTCATCTGGACCTGATTGATTTAAAAAAAAATATTTATTGTTTTAACCCACCTCTTTTCCCATGTGTATTGACATTCCTGTGTAATCTGTTATTTCATGAGTTTATTTTGATAGGCCTATCTATTTGTATTCATGGCCGTAGCCAGCAAGTTGGGTTAACCGAGGTCCAAAATGCGCCGAAATTTTTTAATTTTTAAAAATATATTTGTTAAAAAAGTACATTTTTATAGGCCTACATGTTTATGTATAATACATATATTTATATGCATCCATGGTGTTTTGTTTTAATCTCTTGGACATGTTTGCCCTGTTCTCTGTGACTCGTTTTCTGTGGAATGGGTATATCAAAATTAACATGAAACTTTAAACACATTCATATCTAAAGGTCCCTCCAATTTAAACCCATAGCCTAATCCAGTGTTTCTCAACCAGGGTGCTGCACCCTGGGGTGCCACGGAAACGTGGCTGATATATAGACTAAATGATGTCAGGCTATAATACATATTTGTCTGAATTTAAAAATGAATAGCCTACTTAGTCTGGAATCTTTCATCTGCCATTTACGCACAATATTAGGTCGCAGAAAGCTGCAACTTCAAACGTAGGCTAGCCTAGGTTGTGTGATGTCTCCAAATGTGTTAGTCTACTATCGGATGCGATGCCCTGTTACGGCTTGTTAGTTTGGAGTGCCTTCATTTTTTTTTATGAATTCAAGGGGTGCCTCGCATAAAAAAAGTTGAGAAACACTGACCTAATACAATAAAGTCAATAATCTACCATCTTAAAGTAGGCTATGGGCATAGGCTAATGACAAAGTGGCCAAATGAGTCAAAATATCCGTTGAAGTCGGTAGACAGTCCCACGAGCTACACGAATATGTTTCTTCATTTGGATACTATTTTAACGGTAGTACAGCAAAAAAAAAAAAAAAAAACAGTAGCCTATTTTCACTTACCAAATGATTTCTTGAAGTTGACATAGGCAACAAGTTAGGACTGTGGCGTGGTTGTTGTGGAGCCTGCTGCCTGTTATATGCCTATGTAAAACTAACGTCTTGTCAGCTGAACATTCTTTTCCTCGCATCGCCTGCACGCTTGTTATTATTATTTATTTTTTTGTAGTATGTTCATTGCATGGGAAAAAATATAAGCCTAGTAGTGCAAACAGAGGACACCAGAACATCTTCAGATGAGGACATTTTACTGTGATTGACTCTGAAGAAGTCGTGACAACTCGAAACGTTAATCTTGTCACTTGACCAAATAAGCAAGTAAAAATCCACATCTGAAGACGCTCTGGTGACTTCCTTTTATGTCCTTTTCTGTCGCTTATTACAGACCTTCCGATTTACAAGTAGAACCAAATGGCTGGTTCTTTCAAATAATGACTCAGTTAAAACGGTTTCACAAAGTTGTGAAAGACATCCACCTATTGGGCCACTGTTTTAAAACGCTTGGCTTTATAGGAGACGTCTCAAGCGCCCAAGCGCAGCGTGGGCAGGCTTAATGGCCACGTTCCTGATGGTGCGTTACTGTGTAGGCTGCTATCTCTCTATTAATGAATCACTTGCACAAACAGAACACAAAGGCAAAATAGAACTCATAGACCACTAATCACTATTTGCAAAGCACGTTTCACAGAGGTTTTGAGTTTTGTGTGTTTAATTCATTTGGGCATATTTGGCGTTAAAAAAAAAAAAATCTCGGACGAAATGAGCGAGGTCCGGACCTCGGTAACCTCAAATGTAACTACGGCCATGTTTGTATTGATATTGACTTCAATGTATTATTCCAGCTACACTGTATCCACTAATGCTTGTGCTTTTGTTTTTATTTAATCTCCTCTGTTTTTTAAGTCTTCTGTTTGTGTTGCTTCATGTTGTTTCAAGTCTTTTTATTAGGCCTTCCTGTTAACACTTTGATCAGCTGCTTTTGTTGTGTTAAAAGTGCATTACAAATAAACTTTGACTTGACTTGACTTGACATAATATATACAATTCATTCCCATCAGACTTAACGGATCAGGTCATAGCTAATGTGTGCTGACAGCTTATATTGTAAGCGTACACATTAAAGATAAGGTTACTAGCCTAGGTGTGGTCATAGACTCGGATCTGAGCTTTGAGCCTCACATCAACAAGATAACAAAATCTGCTTTTTTCCATCTTAGAAATGTCAACAAAGTGCGCGGCTTGGCCCCCCGACAAGACGCTGAGAAACTTATTCATGCCTTTGTCACCAGTAGGATAGACTACTGCAATGCTCTCTTCTCTGGTCTCCCAAAAAAATTAATTGACAAATTGCAACTCATTCAAAATTCTGCGGCAAGAATCCTAACAAGAACCAGAATGAGAGAGCACATCTCTCCTGTCTTGGCAGACCTGCACTAGTTACCTGTCTCATACAGAATCGACTTTAAGATTCTGCTCACAGTATTTAAAGCATTAAATGGACTTGCCCCTAGCTATATCTCAGACATGCTCTCTTTTTATGCCCCTGCTCGAGCTCTCAGGTCCACTGACGCCAAGCTGCTAAGGACCCCCACCCCCCCGCAGAAGAAGATCGGCGACGCCGCGTTTGCCTGCTATGCGCCCAAGAGATGGAACGCCCTCCCCATCGAGATCCGATCAGCCACCTCCGTCGACTCCTTTAAGAAGCAGCTGAAGACCCACCTCTTCATCCTTGCCAACTCCTAGCTGGCAAGGCGTCATAGTGTCCCAGCTGCCGCAGCGCCCTTACTACTCGCAATCCAGCCCTGGCAGGGGGCTCCCCTAGGTGGCCGCTGGTCTCTGCCTGAGGTTTCTTCCTGACTACAGGGGGTCTTTTTTTCTCAGACCTCACTGAGCTTTTTTTTTCCCCCTCACAAACTATGAATCAAGCAAAAGGGAGTTTTTCCTCACCCCTGATGCCACCAGGGGCCGCACCTGAGCGCCCAATCTCTGTGTGACTATCTATGACTTATGATAGGCCCAGCCACTATGGACCTTACACATCTAAGATTCCTGGTCCTAACCTACGTTGACCTTATGACTCTACATTCTCTGTCTATCTCTTCTTCCTCTGCCTTCCTGCTTTTTCTGCCTCTCCTCTATACCTCTCCTTTTAAATCTATCTCTAACAACGTTTTTTCCCATTTGTTAAGCACTTTGAGTTACATGCCTTGTATGACACAGTGCTATACAAATACAATTATTATTATTATTATTATTGTGTGGAAGGAGTACTCTTGCACTACAGTGTCACCTGTGTGCCTAACCCCAGGCCCAACTGTTTATGTAGTCTACATTTCCTGTTCACATCTACTAGAGTCAGAGAATCGTATATGGGAGAGAGACACTTCAGGCTGGTTCTTTTCTGGTATCCATGTGATGTCGGGTGATTGACCCTTCAGGAGAAATTCAATTAGGAGAACTTCGGAGTCTTGAGGTTGAACATAAATGGAGTCCCCTTAGTGCTGTAGATGGCGGTACTCTTGTTTAAACACCACAAAAAGAAGAAGAAGGAGGGGACAACGCCCCCTTAGGAGATCCAATCACTGGGCGTGACTAATTAGGCTGATACACTTGGAAGTGCACTGTCCTAGGTTTTGAGAAGGGCCCCGAATTTTGAGCACACTCCTTTGCATTGAATGGGCGGAGTTTGACATATCTTTCTCTCTTAAACGATTTTTGCTAGAGTTAAACAGAAGACTACATATGGGCTAGTGTTACACTTTAAGTGCTTGACTGACTGTTGAAGCTGATGCCGTTATTTTAAAGGCCTGTCACTATGAATGGTGATATCAATGGACCGCATGGAGATATCAACCTGCAGGAGATCTCATCAGCCCAGCCAGGTGCACAGACAGCCATGCCGGCCAGAGAGAGAAAGCCAGATAATGATCCAGCATCATTATCCCTGTCATCCACTGCCATGCAGCCCGGAGAGAGAAAACCAAATACTGGTCCACCATCACCCCAGGCTCCAGGTACAGAGACTTCATGTCAGTGGCTACGTTGACATGAGACATTTAATTCAGAATTAACTAACTTTAATATTGAATAAAGGTTCATACCGCTTTGGAAACGTAAACACTTCACAATTCGGAATGAAATGAAAGATCACAGTAAACTCTAATAATTCGGAATTATTAATTCAGAATTTAAAACGTCATGTAAACATAGCCATTCTAAATATGTCCTACTCTTTTCATTTGTTTCTTGAGAAATCAGTCAATGGTTGTTTGCTTCTCAACAAACTGGGAGGATTGTTTTGGGAACTCAGAAAGTACTTGCATTGCTCTTGACCTGACTACTATGCAAGGCCTTGCATGGTCTGACTGGACAATCTCTATGATTGATTTCTCACACATTTAGAATGCTAAGAGATCCACAAAAATGCAATGCAAATTTCACTTCGCAACACCAAACTCCACTCAGTCCTCTTTTAAGACCCTTTGATTACTATGGTCTTTAATTATATGCTGTACCGTATATGGTGACTGGACCACTGTTCAGCCTGGGTCTTGTTTGGCAATATGATCGTGACGCAAACTTTTAGATTCGTCACAACAGCACCTTGTACTATGTGGGGGTGAAATTGCTTATCTTAGAAAATACTGTATATAGGCCTTTAGGGCAGTGTGATGTGTGGACCAGTGGTTTGTCATTTTGGGTGGTAGGTGCTCGAGGTCATATGGGGGGCTGGTGGAACTTCCAGCTGCATCACTAGGCTCTAGACTATATATTGTATATTGGGGCATTATTGTCACATGCTTTTGATTGTCAAACATTAGTAGATTATAATGTCAACATGGACCCCTGTACATTATGACATTCTTTTTTTTCATTCACTTTTTGTACAGTCAAAAGTTGTCTTTGTCATAACCGAATGTCACTTAAAGGGCAACTCCTACCAATTTGAATGTGCTGTTGTATTTCTCACGCTACCCTTGACTTGTCAGTACCCGGTGACGCCGCATTTTTTGGCTCAGCCCTTTCCGAGATATGAGCTATTCTAATGGGGGCAACTTTTGTTTACATTTCATAAAAGCATTTTTATTTATTTCCAAAAACATCCAAAAGGCTGTGCAACATCAGCAAACAGCTAGCAAACAGCGATACCTTTTGGGAAAATATTTGGAGTTGGAGTTTTTAAAAAATGCATACAAAAGTTGCCCCCATTAGAATAGCTCATATCTCGGAAAGGGCTGGGCCAAAAACTGTGGCGTCACCGGGTACTGACAAGTCAAGGGTAGCGTGAGCAATACAACAGCACATTGAAATTGGCAGGAGTTGCCCTTTAAGGCCAACAGTCATAAAATGCTTATGACATGGACATAATGCTTACGAAACATGCATAACTGTGCCATGACACTATGACACTGTAATGACATGCTTATGACACCGGTGTCAAGTAAAGTGTTACCCATTATTTATAAGCTCCTGAACAAAGCCCTTTTCTGTCTTCCTATAGTTCTAACAATAGTTTGTCATTACATGTGTCATTATGTGATTATGTTACAAAGGGGAACCTGGGTGAACTGTGAAAGTTTTAGAGCTCATCCTGTTCTTTTTTGTCCTCCTGCAGAAGCAGCAGACAGGTGCTGCAGATGGACTGCTGTGGGTCTGGGAATGCTGTGTGCTGTGCTGTTTGTGCTGTTCATACGACTGGTTACCAGTGTTCTGACCGAGAGAGACCAACTGCTAACTGAGAGAGAGCAGCTGCTGTCCAATCATAGCAAGCTGTGTAATGAGAGAGAGCAGATGCTGGCCAATCACAGCCAGCTATTAAATGAGAGAGAGCAGCTGCTGGCCAATCACAGCAAGTTGCTCAAGGAAAGAGATCAACTGTTGATCGACAACAACAACCTGCTAATGTACAACCAACAACAGCTAAAATGTAAGAATACAATGCTGACTTACATCACACCATTTGGTTTTGGATAACTACTCGTAGTGTTGCAAATATTGGGATTGGTATGTTTCTTCCTTAAAGGAAAATACAGTTTGTTGCAATTGGGGCCTTAAAGGTACATTGTGCAGAAAATGGTAAAAAAAAAAAGAAGGTACTGCAACTATGCTGCTCATTGAAACTGGGTTGACTATTGCCAAATTTCGTCTTTTCATGCAAGTTTACTCCAAGTAGAGTCATTTTTGCAGCTAAAAATGGCTATTTCTGAAAATTCAAAATGGCGGACGATGGAGAAGATCCCACTTTTCATGTATGTCCAGTCATAATAAATACTTAGAATTTGATGGTGGTGGTAAATATTCATGAAAAAGCTAACATTAGTGAATGGGTAGCATGAATTCTGGAAATAAACAACAGCAAAATCTTATACATTGTACCTTTAATTCTGATGTAAACTGCAGTAGGCCTGTACTACCCTTACATGGTATACTACTTACCCATGGTACTTCCATGTGCTTTGGAGCCCTCGGAGAAATAATATCCACAAAATAATAGGTAATAATATTCACAAAATGCCATACACTGAGAGCATTGATTTGCAGCTGCATTCCAGTTTTTTATTTATTTTGACTACGCCACCTAGTGGTTAGAAGCTCCCTTGGGAAAACAAGTTAATTTAATCATACAGGCATACTTCCCTTATAAAAGAGTGCATCAAGTTACAAGCTATTTTAAAATACCACAATACTAAAAAAACACAATTAGGAAGGGACTAACATGGGAGTTACCCACACTAAAATGTGCCCAAGTGGCCTACTGATCCCCCTCCCCTGCAGCTCATGTAGGTTTAGGTATAAAGGTACACACTGCAACACAAAAAAACACAGTAAGCAAGCACTTCTGGATCATAAAGTATGCAGAGAAGAAAACATGTCAAACAACTCCGATACCATACACACTGTAGCCTCTTACTGCAGATCGGGTCACCGACGGGCCTATTCACTATTTGCTGAAAATACCCAACTACATCATAACAACATTGTTATGACATTACTGAGAGCAAATGTTGCATGCATGCACTTAAAGGTACACTGTGCAGGAAATGGTCAAAAAAGGTACTGCAACTATGCTGCTCATTGAAACTGGGCTGCCTATTGCCAAATTTGATCTTTACATGGAAGTTTACTAAATAATAAACAAATATTTTCTAGTATGGTCCAGGTACAGTCATTTTTGCAGCTAAAAATTGCAATTTTTTTAAATTAAAAATGGCGGACCATGGAGAAGACCCCCCTTTTCATGTATGAAAAGTGCAATTTTTCCAGTCATAATGAATACTTAGAATTTGATGCTGGTGGTATGTATTCATGAAAAAGGTAACATTAGTGAATGGGCAGCATGTATTCTGGAAATAAACAACAAAAAAATCTCACACAGTTCCCCTTTAAATGCACTGTATTTAATACCACCCACATCGTGACAAGTTCTCACTCACGTGGTTCGTCTATGTTGGTCGACAGCAACAAAGTCGTATGAGGCTAATAGGTACAATTGAGATACCGTAACGGCTACATGCGCATGTGGACAGCAATGCATTCTGGCTGAAAATGCTGCATGATGGTTAGATTTCCTGTCCAACTTACCAAATTTCAGTCATGTTGGGCCGACGCGAGATGATTGCGACTGCAGACGGACCTTGCAACTCCTGCAGTTGCTTATCCCCGTTAATGCTCGTCTGCAAGGGTCTGCATACCGCCTCCAAGGTGACGCTCCCATGAACTGGTTGGCCAACAACTCACTCACGTCTGTATAGATGCCTTGTCTCACACCCCTACACAAGTTTGCACTGCTGCCCACTTCAGCTCTTAGTGTCCCCCACACCTCACACTTGGTGTGTTAGGGCCAAAACATACCAAGGCGGAACGGAACGGTCGCAGGACGGACACGGTCTTTCTGCTTAGTTTTGGCCGGCGTGCTTTTCTCTGCCTTGCACACTGACAGCGTCGGCGTGCGCGGCCAGTCCTGTTCAAAACCCTCCCCACAGCTAAAGCTAGCGTGCTACTTTGCCATTCATTTGAATGAGACACCGCCGTGAAAAATACGCTGGAGTTCTATTTTCCAAATGCAGCGCGGCGCGGAGCCGGCTCCCGCGCCGCTGACGCCCGACTACCGCCGGTTGGTGTGTAAGGACAGATAGGTTTCAATGTATTTTCACTGACGCGGGTAAAAAACGCGGCCGTTCCGCGACGCTTTACCGCCTTGTTGTGTAAGGGCCAAAACATACCAAGGCGGAACGGAACGGTCGCAGGACTGACGCGGTCTTTCTGCTTAGTTTTGGCCGGCGTGCTTTTCTCTGCCTTGCATACTGACAGCGTCGGCGTGCGCGGCCAGTCCTGTTCAAAACCCTCCCCACAGCTAAAGCTAGCGTGCTACTTTGCCATTCATTTGAATGAGACACCGCCGGTTGCCGGCGTGAAAAATACGCTGGAGTTCTATTTTCCAAATGCAGCGCGGTGCGGAGCCGGCTCCCGCGCCGCTGACGCCCGACTACCGCCGGTTGGTGTGTAAGGACAGATAGGTTTCAATGTATTTTCACTGACGCGGGTAAAAAACGCGGCCGTTCCGCGACGCTTTACCGCCTTGTTGTGTAAGGGCCAAAACATACCAAGGCGGAACGGAACGGTCGCAGGACGGACGCGGTCTTTCTGCTTAGTTTTGGCCGGCGTGCTTTTCTCTGCCTTGCATACTGACAGCGTCGGCGTGCGCGGCCAGTCCTGTTCAAAACCCTCCCCACAGCTAAAGCTAGCGTGCTACTTTGCCATTCATTTGAATGAGACACCGCCGGTTGCCGGCGTGAAAAATACGCTGGAGTTCTATATTCCAAATGCAGCCCGGCGCGGAGCCGGCTCCCGCGCTGCTGACGCCCGACTACCGCCGGTTGGTGTGTAAGGACAGATAGGTTTCAATGTATTTTCACCGACGCCGGTAAAAAACGCGGCCGTTCCGCGACGCTTTACCGCCGTGTTGTGTAAGACCCCTTAGTAGATCAAACTGGTGCGAGCTCATTGTCTCGTGCACATTTGTGGCCGACTTTAAATGCGCTGTGTTTAATAGCACCCACGTCGTGACAACAAGTTCTCGCTCACGTGCTTTGACTACATCGATCGACAGCATCAAAGTCATGTCCATTCACATGACCAACAAATCAAAGAAGCACATGGCTGTCAAAACAAACATGACATGACCAGGATGCAAAAATGACCCATAGTGGCCGAGATAACCTCAAAACCTAACACCTATGCACACACTGGCTGCACTATATGCTCTCAGCTAAATGCATGAGCAACAAATGATTCTTGTCACATTTCAACGTACTCTGAATGTGGTGAGAGACCTTTAATTAACTTTTTGTACTGTTTAAGTCGTGGGTATGTGTGTGGGTGGCCATCGGTCCGTTTTTACAGCTTGTTCACGACGTCCGTGTGTCCCTCTCTTTGTCTTTCCTTTCCTCCTAGCCTTTTGCTTATGGCCTCGAGATGCGAGGCAACGTCATTGACGCAAACTAGACCTTGACAGTCGGTCGCGTTTCCAATATCTGCGGCCGCCATGTTACTCCAGATATAACCCCAGACTTCGCCCAGCGAATTAACTGTATTGCTGTCGCCTTATGTCGGGGAAATCTCCGTGCAATAGCCCTATATGAAGTTCATTAACTGACTGTATGAAAGTTAAATAAGGTAACTATATTATTGTCTACTGTCTGTTTCCTATTTTTTCCTGCACTGGTGGCAACGCATAGTGCAACTAAGTTTGTCCGCTAAATGCCTTTACAACGATACGAGGGTTCTCACAACTTTACAAACAGGGCAAAGAAACGTCTTTCTGCACGGGAGCTGTCTGTATTTTGAGCTCCATCCAGCGTCTGCATGAAAAAAAGGTTTGCCTCCCTTAAAACACAGCTGATAAACAAACTTCTGACCAGCTTTGAGTAAAGTAAATCAAATTAATTTTTGGCTATTAGGCCTACGAATGCATGACTACCCGAAATACATTTTAAAAATATGTGTGTGTGTGTGTGTGTGTGTGTGTGTGTGTGTGTGTGTGTGTGTGTGAGTGTGTGTGTGTATCAGTGTGTGAGGAGCGGTCCTGCCCCCAAAGTTGGGTCCGTTTCGAGTGCAGCTGTTATCTCAATAATGCACAAGCAGCAAGACCATGGTCTGACAGCAGGAGATACTGCCAGTCTCTTGGGGGAGACCTGGCGCTCATCAAGACACCAGAGCAACAGGTAAACCAGCCACACAAACACACCACACCACACCACACCACAACACAACACAACACAACACACCACACCACACCACACCACAACACAACACAACACAACACACCACAACACACACGCAGACACATGCACACACACAGGTTCAAGACTCATTGGCGTTACAGACGCAAGGACAAAAATGTGCAGATTAGTTTGCTTCATGTTAGTGTGTGTGTGTGTGTGTGTGCGTGTGTAGCGGTTCATAACTAACAAGAAGTTTGATGGCTGGATTGGACTGAAGAGGGGGCAGGATGGCAGCTGGACATGGACTGATGACACACCACTTTCCACAGGGTAGGAGCCTTGTTCACACACACACACACACACACACACACACACACACACACACACACACACACACACACACACACACACACACACACACACACACACACACACACACACACACACACACACACAGCCATCCCATCCCAAGGCTCCCAGAAGTTCAGGCAGTCTCTCTGATATGTCCCTGTTTTTTGGACAATGCAAGTGAGAGCGTGAGGCAAGATGATAACTTATGCATAGATTGTTCAGGGCGACCGCTTGGCAGACAGCACGTTGATTGGAATAGTCAGCAAAATTAGGATGAACATTTCCCTGAAATTATGCGTGCCATGTGTAAAGAGGTCTGAGTCCTGTATCCCAATTTGCAACCTTCCCTATTACAATATTAGGCCTATTTACCTCTGCTTCTCTCTCTCTCTTCTCACCTTTATCTGTTACTGCAGGTACTGGCGCCCTGGTCAACCTAATACGGACACTGAAAATTGTGTGATCATCCAGAACATGGGCTGGAATGATTATAATTGTACCACTATACAGTGGTCCATCTGTGAGAGGCCATTTTTGTAATTTTTTTGAGCGTTGGTTAAGCAATTTGAAGGGAACGTCCCAACCCTCTGCATAAAATGAATGGGTTTTTTCTTTTAAAAATTACATCTCAGCCCTGACGACGAAGTAGGAGCAGTGGCTGTCATATAATGTGCATGTTGGCCCATTTGATCGACTCAGGTGATAAAATGTCCGGTTTTTAACTGATCTGAACTGATTTTAATATTCTTTAAAAAGCTAATACAGAACTACAATGACTCGCATGTGCGACGTGCTTACTCCATGTAATTAGCATAGCCTAATTAGCATAGCCAAACGTGAGCCAGAGAGGTGGTTACTCGTCACCACAGAAGCCATCATATCTACTAGAGAAGCTAAAATCAAACCAAACTAATCGAGTCTATATATGTGTAATAAGAAGACAATATGGAACTCACAGGATTACAAGAATGTGAAGAAACGCAAAGAATTTGCGTTCATTCGCGTTCATTTGTTTCTCTGTGTTGTCAATGAGGCGCGAAGCACAGCATGCTGGGAGCTGTAGTCCGTTTCCGACCAGATTGGCACAATTTCTATTTTTCTTAAAAGGGCAAAAAATGACTCAAGATTTTCACAGGTAGTAGTTCATCCTATTGTGTAAGCTGAAACTGTGTCTGATGTGCAAATTCAGCGTCATGTCTTTGTGGGATTTTTTTTAAAAACTCATCTATGGGAGTTTCAATAGGGTCGCCCTGTTGCTTGGAACGTAACCGCTAGGACACGCCACCACAAGACCTCTTTGTGCTTATCTGTCTCTCATAGCGCATTGCAGGAAGACAGAATACTGTGCTGGTGCCCGTTCCCGCGCGTGCACACACACACACACACACACACACACACACACACACACACACACACACACACACACACACACACACACACACACACACACACGTACGGGGGGGTTGGAAACCAATGCTACAATATAGATGTACAGTAGGCTATTGCTTAGATTTATTGTTTCAAGGTAATGCATCATCATATAATTTTGCGATTTTGTGATTGTTTAATTTCTGTGAATTAAATCATCCATTGAAAAATGTGTTGAGTTCTCCAATGAGACCGTTAAACACATTAGCACATCATGTGTGTTTATGATCCTTCTGCGCTGCATAATGCACAGTATTTCATTGTTGTCCATCTGCCTCTGAATCCACTGCTCCTTACTTGGCTTTGATGTTTCGGAGCATTGTACCTCTGAGTGAAACAAAATGTCATAGTTCAAGTTTCCAGTATCTACTGACTGTATGTGACAATAACATTTTTTGAATTGTTGACCGATAATGAGACCATATAATGAGAGTATGTTGATAAATGAATTTTTACTTTAAAGGTACACTGTGTAAGATTTTTAGTTGTTTATTTCCAGAATTCATGCTACCCATTCACTAATGTTACCTTTTTCATGAATACTTACCACCTCCATCAAATATTAAAGGGACACTGTGTGAGATTTTTAGTTGTTTATTTCCAGAATTCATGCTGCCCATTTACTAATGTTGCATTTTTCATGAATACTTACCACCAGCATCAAATTCTAAGTATTCATTATGACTGGAAAAATTGCACTTTTCATACATGAAAAGGGGGATCTTCTCCATGGTCCGCCATTTTGAATTTCCAAAAAAAACATTTTGAGCTGCAAAAATAACTGTACTTGGACTATACTAAACAATATTTGTTTATTACTTAGTAAACTTTCATGTAAAGATCAAATTTGGCAATAGGCAGCCCAGTTTCAATGAGCAGAATAGTTGCAGTACCTTTTTTGACCATTTCCTGCACAGTGTCCCTTTAAGTTTTCATTAGGCTATGACTGGGTAAATTGCACTTTTCATACATGAAAAGGGGGATTTTCTCCATAGTCCGCCATTTTGAATTTCCCGAAATAGGCATTTTTAGCTGCAAAAATTACTGTAATACACTAGAAAAAAAAAGTGTATTACTTAATAATCAGATCAGAATCAGAGGGATCAGAGGGCTTCCTTTTTGTTGATTGTTCATTTTATCTTGTGTGCTGGTTGCTTTTCTCTGAGCTTCAAACTGTAATGCTACGGACATTGATGTCATTTCTGAATGTAACATTTCTTGTTTATAATTTCAAATGTCAAATGCCAGCATGGAAATTAAACCTACTTTTGCATTTACATCAGTTTTGATTGATTGTGTTGACTCTCTGCAACGATAGTGGCTCCTCTTTTTCAGCATGCTGTTGGACACCGTAATGACCACATTATGTCCTGATCTGGGCTCCGTCAGATAGAGAGAGAGAGAGAGAGAGAGAGAAAAAGGGAGAGAGAGAGATTGACCTCGTTTACATGAGAAATTTAATTCGGAATGAACTCTCTTTAACTCTGAATAAAACTTAATTCCACTTTAAAAACATAATGTAAACACTTACCCAAACAGAATTAAGATGATTCGGAATTAATTCAGAATAAAGTGAGTGGTTTATTCCTCTTTTAATTCCGAATAAACACGTTCCTCGTCATGTAACCTTTTGTTCAGAATGAACAACAATTCCGGTCGTTCAACGCATGCTCGTTGTGCCACGCGATGGCGCAAGACCCCATGCTCTTTACTTCCGTGAGATAAAATGGCGGACTTCCAGTCGCCTTCCTACATGAAAGTTTTGGGTAACACTTCCAAATAAGGGGCCATAATTAACAGTAAAGTAGCTATACTAATACTTAAGTAAGGGTTAATAATCATTACTTAACGGCATATTAGACACATATTAATTGTTATTAATGCATATGTCAAACATTAGCAAGCAGTTACTTAACTATTAGATAATAATAGCATATTATTATTTAACTAATATATAATTAAGGGCACATTTAATAGTTAAGTAGCTATCAGGTCATACTTAACTAAGGACCAAAATTAATACTTACTTAATACAAAAGTATGGCATAACTAATGGATAAATAATACATAAATATTGGGAGTTGGGACCCTTATAATAGAGTTGGCTGAGGATAACTAATGGTTAATTAATGGATAGATATTGGTGTTTGGGACCCTTATATTAGAGTTGGCTGCGGATAACTAATAGTTAATTAATCCATAGATATTGGTGTTTGGGACCCTTATAATAGAGCTGGCTGCGCATACCTAATAGTTAAGTAATTAATCTACTGTGACGTCCAGCTTTCACTCGTTCAAATCACTGTAATAATGGCCACAGGAGCCATTATATAGCAATTATTATATGGTTGTGACGTCATCGGTCGAATGCTCCATTCATTTGAACGGGGCTCCCCAACGTTCGCACGTCTGTTATTTTTCGATAACGGACGGGTTGGTCTATAACAGACCGCTGTCAATGGCAACAAGACTTTTCACTGCTAAAGCGACTTTTCAACAAGACTCTAATCAGCTGCTGTGATAGACAACACCTGTTGTCCTGGCTACCTAGCTGTTGCCTAGCGGTGTTCCACAACGGCACTGTTTTGTTTTGCGCAGCAACCTTAACATTAAATAGGCCTAAAGAAATGTCCCCGCCATGTGTGAATCATTTCCATATAATAAGCGGGTTAACTTTCGGCGAGTCGGTCGCTTTGTGGAATAGCAGCACTTCAGAGAGAACAAGACCCCTCCGCTCCGCGTCGGGGTCTAAAGATTCTCTCTGTCGTGCTGCTATTCCACGGTAGCGACCTTCTCGCCGAACGTTAACCCTTACTTATTATATGGTTGTGACGTCATCTGTCGAATGCTCCATTCATTTCAACGGGGCTCCCCAACGTTCGGACGTCTGTTATTTTTCGATAACGGACGGGTTGGTCTATAACAGACCGCTGTCAATGGCAACAAGACTTTTCACTGCTAAAGCGACTTTTCAACAAGACTCTAATCAGCTGCTGTGATAGACAGCACCCGTTGTCCTGGCTACCGCTGTCAATGGCAACAAGACGTTCACTGCTAAAGCCACTGGCTTGTATAGGCCTACAAGTCAGTGGCTAAAGCGAATGTTTCATATCACTCCGCAGGGGGTCCGGTCTTTTGTCACTCTAATCAACTGCTGCGATAGACAACACCTGTTGTCCTGGCTAGCCTACCTAGCTGTTGCCTAGCGGTGTTCCACAACGGCACTGTTTTGTTTTGCGCAGCAACAATCTTAACATTAAATAGGTCTAAAGAAATGTCCCCGCATGTGTGAATCATTTAAGTATATCCATATAATAAGCGGGTTAACTTTCGGCGAGTCGGTCGCTTTGTGGAATAGCAGCACTTCAGAGAGAACAAGACCCCTCCGCTCCGCGTCGGGGTCTAAAGATTCTCTCTGTCGTGCTGCTATTCCACGGTAGCGACCTTCTCGCCGAACGTTAACCCTTACTTAATATGTGTCTAATGTGGCGTTAAGTAATGATTATTAACCCTTACTAAAGTATTAGGTTATAGCTACTTTGCTGTTAATTATGGCCCCTTATTTGGAAGTGTTACCAAGTTTCGCTTAATTCAAAGTCCCTAAGCGACTAAATGTTGTGGCTTCCATATTTTCATGTAAAAATGCACCACAAACTGATGTAGCACAACAAACTTACCCCACATTACCCTTTGACCACTCGTTTTTCTAAGCTAACCGGATAAGCTAATGTTAGCATTTTAAGAGATCCACATCTAAGGGCCATATGCTAAAACGGGACCCAGATGAAGCAAATATTTTGGGGCTGAAGATGACTAGCCGTTCCAGAGGTCCTGGAGGTTTGGCAAACACATCCCCACGCCTTGTTTGGCTCGCTCAGCACGTGTGTCCTCTATCCAATCGAAATGCTTTTTTCCCCCCCAGACGTTAATTCAGAATTAAGTGAAAGTGCCATGTAAACACGTCGTAAAAGAACTTCAATTCCGAACTATTTAATTCTGAACTATTAATTAGGAATTAAAAACATCATGTAACCGTAGTCAATGTGTGTGCTTGCGTGCGTGTGCGTACATGTAAATGTGTGTTTTATTTCTGACAAGAATATTGACTAAATTGAATTTTACAACAACATTTTTATATCATGGATCTTAGTGTAAAATGAAAAGTTAGTGCCTTTACACAATGCTTTCGTATAGTAGTATGTAATGTGCTACAGTACTGCATATCTCTTAGTGTATACAACTGGTAGTGGACACAACCCCTGAATGTAATACTCAGATATACTGAGCAATCAAAATGTATGTAGCCTAATACACATATAGGTACTGTCCAATCAAAATGTACTTACCAGTAAATATACAGTATAATAAAGCAGTGATGATGAAGAATTTGGTCCCTGCGGTGACAGCAGTGATAATGGTGACGTTGCTTGCCTGACGACGTGATTAGGCTGGCATGGCTGTGATTACAGAGCAGAGATCAGTACTAGGCCTGTGATGAGTTCGATTCAATCACTCTTATATTACAGTTTTTCTCAATTGGTTTTGTACATTTCTCACAACAGAATAATGATTATCAAAAGTCTTTGTTCAATTGTGACTTCCTGGTGTTACCTGTGCACATGGTCAAATCAGTTTCTCATTGTTTTCGGCATATAGCAAATGCTTTCGTCCACCATGCCATGGCTGTGTACAATTCTCAGTGATTTCGTACATTATCAATTGCTTTTGTCATATCACTCAAAAAGCTTTGTCACTGAATGCATGCAATGCAAACTATCTCAGTCTTGTCTGATCAATGTAATATAAAACTGAATTTACAACATTTCCCATCCAATCTAAACAACATTTCACTTCAGAAAAGATCCTCAAGAGTGTACTATTCAATTGACAACATGAGAAATTGATTTGACTAGCTTGTCCATACACTATGACACAATGACTAACCATTCTGCTGGCGCTGATACGTTCATTGACACAAAAACTTGTTTTTTGAAAGACAAATAAGGGTTTTGAGAAAGAGACTCGGTTTTGCAGGTTATCCACCGTGTTTTGCCATTTGTTAAAGCTGTTTTGAGAATGAATATTATGTTTTGAAAATTGCGAGAGAGATTCGAGAAATGTACAAAACCAATTGAGAAATACTGTAAGTAGGTCATCATCTTTATATAAGTTACTCAGGTTAATTAAATTAACCCCTGTCTAACTTTATTTTATTCAAGTTAAATTTACCATTTTTGTTCAAACCAAAATATATTGATATATTTTGTGAAATTGTCAAGGTTTTTTTGAGTACATGTACTAAAATTCCAAGGAATCCTGAGTTCATTTTTTACAGTGTACACTATATTGTATTTGTACTGAACCGGACAGACCTGCACTGAACCGAACAGGGCCTCATTTCCGATAACGATGGTTCTTAGCCTTACGTGTGTCGTTAACCAGTGATCCTACGAATGTTCTTAGATTTCCTACGACTGTTTCCCAAAGACACTCATACATGAACGCGCGTGCACAGCCTCATTCGTAGCGTCGCTCTTAAGGATCGCTGTCCACATATGTGGTGCTGAAGTGTCCTCGCAGTGAACTGCGCCGTCATGCTGCTAAACCATTTACAAAATGTAAGGCGTGTGTCAGTATCAAAAGTTGTTTTCTATAAGGGTGGGACTACATTTGTAGCAGTTTGTAAATATCGACAGGAGTTATTGTTGGCAAATGAAATAAAATGCACACACACAATGAAATCATGCAAAACCATGAGCTACGCCGTTAAACCAGACAAAGCGCGTGCAGTTGTGCTTAATATTTATGAGGACAAGTAGGCCTAGGAGTTCCAAATTGGGATGCGCATTTGGGGAGCGGCGCGCAAAGTACCGCGCACTCAAGGCTGTAACATATGTGAGGAACATTTTGCACGGCAGTCTGCTGTTATTAAAACAAAAAATCTACACGAATCCCCATCGCTGCCTTTTTTATGTCATAGTTTACCCTTAGCCTACAACTATCGTGTCTTTTCTGCGTCGCCTTCCCTTTCTTAGGGTACTTGAAAATGAAAGAGGGCGCAACAACTCGCTGACCGTTATTCTTTTTTTTATATTTCGGTAGTGGACTTCCGACATCACCACTCTTGTCTCTGGTCGCCGAAGCCCCCTATTTATTTTACGTGTGGATGCCTTGTTGTTCACGAAGCACCCACACAAATTATGATTGATCACAGTTTAATAATGCCCTGATTTATCAAACACAACTGAACTATTTTACTGCCTGTAAAATATTTTCCATTGCTTTTATTTTATACACTTACACAATTAATGTTACCTTCTTATTTTCGTTACAGTGTCAACTGTGGTGTCATGATATTTACACTCCCGTCTTACAGTATTTCTCAATTGGTTTGGCTAATTTCTTGAAACGAGATGACATTTCTATAAAATGTGGGTCATTTGGCTAAACATTCTTACAGTTCTGCACAACAGTTCAGATAAGTAGCAAAATGTCATATACCTCCCAAAACAGCTCATTCTTGCATCAGCACTAAACCTTCTCCCACATAAATAGTCATTACCATAAAAATGGCATATATCCTTCTCAATTGGTTTGGCTCATTTGCATTCATTTAGTCATTCTGTCAAAATAAATTGGATGGTAACGCCATGGATCTTCAGCACTTGCTCATATCACTCCAAAAACAGTTTACCCGTATGTCGAAACTAAATTCCTTCCACAGAATCCCGTTTGAAAAAATGTCAAGATATTAACCAAATAACAGAGGAAAAGGTAAAGTTACAATACCATCTGGCCTGTTGAACACTGTCATGAATTTACTGTTTACAGTGAAGAAATTCTTAAAATATTATGTCCTTGACTGTTTTGACAATTGTGTAGACTATGAATGAAATCATGCTGCATGTTTTGAAGAGAACAACCATTAGAATGGGAATAGACTAATCCATTTAGATAAGCAGGGTATTTATTTAGAAAATGTGCTAAATGTATGCTCATTGTGTTAACTGTAGGGTACTTGTATATAGCCATCTGCCGAGATGTATTAAACATATGAGACATGTACAAAGCATTTGAAATTTGATGAAAGCAATGAAAAATGCCATTCTGTTGTGGGAAATTGTAAGTTGGTTTGGAGATTTGTCCGTGTTGTTTTGAGAATGTCATCTCAGTTTTGAGAAATTAGCCAAACCAATCGAGAAAAACTGTAAAACATCAACTTGAAGCGCAAGTTTCCTCCTTTCCTGTGGGTGTCTCCACTGTGCCATGCCACTCGTGTCTTAAAACAGCAACCTTATGCGCAAGTTTCTTCTTTTCCCTTCATATCCTGTGGGTGTCTCCACTGTGCCATGCCTCAATCTTAGCGCGTTAAGACTACTCCAGACCACTCATGGATTTCTCTTAGAGTTACGTGTCAACCTGCGATGGTTCTTTGCTAAGTTGGCTTTGGGAAACGCTCCGTGAGCTCTATGATGGTGTTACGTGTGAATTTAAGTAGCACGTAGCGTTAAGTAGTACTTAAGGCCCTTTCGGAAACAAGGCCCAGGACTGTAGGCCTACCGAAAGGTAGAGTGACAGGCTCCTCTGTTCATGTTTTTACATTATGCTGCCACTACATGCAGTTGCTCATCATGCAGAACGCTGAGAGAGAATGCAAGAAAAAAATAAAACCGGTGTAGAGGCTTGTTCTTTGTGAGACTTTGAGAACAGTACTGTTTTTACACTGATGTTAACAGTATTTGGAGAACTTAATCCATGCTTTTATTACCTGTAAAGTTGACTATTGCAATGCCCAACTTAGGTCTCCCCCAAAGGTCACTCAGGCAGGTGCAACTAATCCAAAATGTTGCAGCAAGAATTCTGACTAAAACAAAGAGAAGAGAGTCCACTTAGGTCAGTTAGGTAGTACTTAGGTCATTCCACTGGATACCAGTGAGATTTAGAAATGAGTTTAAAACTCTTCTGATAGTTTAGAAGTCACTAAGTGTAAAGTAATTGTCCTCACCTGCTTAAAAGTAGCCTATCTAGGCCTACTGTAGACTTGATTATGGTTATGGATTATGATTTTCTGATCAAGCATGGAATTCAATATAGCTTTTTAAAAATGTTGCTGTAATATTCTGCTGTCCTTACCTTGCCATGGTGAGGCATTAATGTTTATTTTTAATATCTTTGAGTGTGCAAAATAGGCAGGCCTGTATTATTCAGTCCCTACCTGCTTAGAAAAGCCTGCTTTTGTCTGTCTGCCTGTCTCTTTTTTTATTTACAGGGTATTTGTTACAGTCCCAGGAGCAATGTGGGTGTAGGTTAGCCAGGCTGCGCCCTCGTAGTGACGCAACACCAACGCCGCCGAAGGTGTTGCGTCACTAGGAGGGCGCAGCCTGGCTAACATAACCCCATATTGCTCCTGGGACTGTAACCAATACCCTGTAAGTAACAGCAAGTGGCTTTGGATACAAGCGTCATCTAAGTGTATTGTCCTCACCTGCTTAAAAGTAGCCTATCTAGGCCTACTGTAGACTTGATTATGGTTATGGATTATGATTTTCTGATCAAGCATGGAATTCAATATAGCTTTTTAAAAATGTTGCTGTAATATTGTGCTGTCCTTACCCTGCCATGGTGAGGCATTAATGTTTATTTGTAATATCTTTGAGTGTGCAAAATAGGCAGGCCTGTATTATTCAGTCCCTACCTGCTTAGAAAAGCCTGCTTTTGTCTGTCTGCCTGTCTCTGACTGGTTGGCACAACAAAGATTGACATAGCCTATTTCTTGAGCAAACAAATTAGTGAATACATGTAGGCCTATGCATTTATACACATTGTACTCCAACTCTGTAGACCAATTGAATATAAGCTATGGGCTATATTCTAAACCAGGGATGTCAAGTTCAGCCGCCGGGGCCACATCTGGGCCGTGCAATAATTTCAAATGTGTATTAGGCTACAGTTGGTCCACATACCTTAGCCATGTAACAGGACATGGACATGGAATTTGGTCTGTCACAGGAACACTATGGGTCTTTCTCAAAACCTAAGACAGTGTCCTTCCAAGTTTATCAACCTAATTAGTCATGCCCAGTGATTAGATACTCTTTGGTGAACTCTACAAAATATCCAATCACTGGGTTTGACTAATAAAGAGCATCCAATCACTGGTCATGACTAATTAGACTGATACTCTTGGAAGGACTCTGTCCTAGGTTTTGAGAAAGACCCTATGAATGGGGCCAGGCCAATGAAACAGCTCACAACTCATAGGCTATGCAACATACAAATGTGCAGGCACATTTTGAACCATATATGATTGGAAAGAGTAAGCATGTGTGTGTGAAATGCATACAGGCCTATTAAGGGCATGCACAATTTTAGTCCATACTGTGTTTTAAAATAACCTAAATATTGAGTTCACCCACGTTTTCGTTTTAGATTTTGATGCTGGCCCTCAGTTCATTTCGGTTTGACACCCTTTTTCTAAGCAGTCAGGAACAAGGCTAAATTTGAGTGCCACAAACAAGCTCGAATGGAATAATTAGTAGACTTGCCTGTGCTTTTGACAGCGTGCCCATGTTACAGCAGAAAAAAAAAAACAATCTAGGCATAACTTAGCTCACCTACGGCTTCCCTGGTTTCGTTTGAAACGATGGGAGATTTTATTGGACAATACATAGACCCATATTTTGATAGCCTACTGTATATTCATATAGACTGCAGCATCCTTGAGGACTTTTGTTTTCAAAAACGCTGCCAAGGAAGTCAGATGCGGTGTGATCGCTCACTACCGTCTGGTACACAAAGGGAATCACCATGGCTGACTTATCGCTCTTTCTGGCAAATGTTAACGTTGCTGTTGGGCCGAACATGGACAAGATGGAGACGGTATGTTTGGGATTGTCATTCATTATTTGAACCAGCATTTCAGTTCTGTATTTCGACCCAGCAAACCAATAGGCAATGCTTCGATTTTAACCACAAGTACGACTAACATTTCTGAGATAGTGTGGGCAATAATTAGAGAGAGAAAAAACACAAGCTGAACACGTTTAAATGTTACATTGCTATATTGTGAGGACATTTGTTACATTGTAATTGTCTTTTCCTGAATAAGGGAGTCAGTCCGCTCAATAATTAATTGGCCATTGTGTTCGAGACCAAATCTGCACAGACGCGGACTGTTTGACAGCTGTCATCCAGTGTCCTGTGTTTTCCATGTAGGCGCGTGCGATGCGTTCCTAGTCCTGCGCTATCCCGAGACCGATGTACAGACTAATACATAAATAGGGGAAATGCCTTATAGATTGAAAGACTGGTTGTGTTGGTACCAGGTCAGTAGGCTAGTTGATAATGGTGATGATAGCCTATCGGTATGTCGTGGTGTCGTGATCTGGCCATGTGTGTTTCAGAGCGCAGCCTCCGGGAAGGATTTCGAGTGTATAGAACTGGGGGACCTGGGAAACGACGATGAGGACGAGAGGAAGGAGAAGCCGCCTCGCAGAATCATCCATTTCTCCAGCGGAGAGACCATGGAGGAGTACAGCACGGATGAAGAGGAGGAGGAGGACGAGAAGGAGCCGGAGAAGAAGGACCTGCTGTCTCCAGTCGACACGGTAGGCCTACGCGCGCGCGCGCGTGCGTACACTGTGTTTGTGTGAGCGCTTAAGTTTATCCTTGACATTTGTTCAATGGAGAGAGAGAGAGTAAATGTGTGGTCCGGTTTTTTATTTGGTGACGTTTTGTTTTTCAGTCTACGCTGACCTGGGGACCTTATGTCTGGTTTCAAATGTGGAGGGCTGCCACGTCAACCATCTCAGGTGAACTTTTTATTCTTACGCCTGAAATTGTTTTTCAGTTGGCTTCAGTTGACAAAATAAATAGAGTTTTAGTTTTACTGTCTATAGTATCTACTGCAATAGAAACCATGGTGTGTGTGTGTGTGTGTGTGTGTGTGTGTGTGTGTGTGTGTGTGTGTGTGTGTGTGTGTGTGTGTGTGTGTGTGTGTGTGTGCGCGCGCGCGTACGTGTGCCTGCGCGTGTATGTATTTATGTGTGTGTGTGTGTGTGTGTGTGTGTGTGTGTGTGTGTGTGTGTGTGTTGATTTCAGCAGCATGTGATTACTTGGGCGAGAGGATGGCATCACTCTTCGGCATCACCACTGCCAAATACCAGTACGCCATCGATGAGTACTACAGGATCAAGAAAGAGGTTTGGACGGCTCCTGCATTTATTAATATCTCTTTCCTCCCAGACTAACATCTGGGTTTGTAATATAGTCTCCTCGGCATGCCTTGGTCTGGCATGAGTGAGACACACATTTCATCACTTGAATTAAGACGTTTGATGATCTATGTGTCCGTCTGTTTTTCTCATCTGTTCGCTTGTTTTTATTACCAACGGCTCATATGTCTTGCCTCTGTCTTGTCTCACTACATATACCATGCAGAAAGAGGAGGAAGAGGAGGATAACCGGCTCTCAGAGGAGGCAGAACGCTACTTTGAGGAGCAGCAGGAGCAACAGCAACAGCAGTGCAGCACCAGTGACGATGACAGCAACAGTGGTGGTAGGAGAAGGGACCTCGAACCAGAGATGAACCAACCACACCAGGTGAACCACGACACCATCGACCAAGACCCTTCGGCCCCCACGACGATACATGTCCCTGTCATCGTGACGAGCACCTAACCCAAAAAACAAAACCACAACAGATGGCAAGACGAAGCCATTAAAAAAATATATGTCACGTCGGAGCTTTTGAGGCTTTCGAGGTCTGGCAACCAGAGGTTTTCTTTTACTGCACTAGTTTTGGGGGTTGTTTCTGATGGCTTAAGGCAGTCGTTCCCAAACTGGCGGTCGGGACAAAAGGGACATTGCATAACATTGCCTAGTAGGCACTTGTTTTTGTCCATTAATATTTGCTAGATTTTCCATTAATAGCTTGCCTGCTAATATTGCTAGAAATCCATTGCTAGGTGTAAGACTAGGGTGGGGGGGTCGCGAAAATATTCTCGAGTTCAAAAGGGGGTCCCCGCTGAAAGAGTTTGGGAGCCACTGGCTTAAGGCACAGAGAGGATGTGCAGGTGTGGCTCTTATTTAAGCCCCTGTGGTAACTCCCTCCACGCCCTCCTCCCCTCCCTCCCTCTCTCCCTCTCTCCGCCAGTGGCCTTAATAGACGGATGTCCTTATGCCCCGTGCACACCAAGCGCGAACTACGCAACCTGAGCGGCGGAAGTCATTATCTCTCTATGGAGGATAAGCGAACTGGGCGAACGGGGCGAATTTGCCAGGGTCAAAGCGAACTGAGCGACCAGAGCGAATTCCAGTGATTAAACTCAAGCTAATATTATGTAATGAGCTATGACGCCGTTTGGCGAAAAATCAATAAAAGTTTATATCTCCCAGGCTGCCAAGTCCATAGAGGTAGTATAAGGACTGGAGAGAGTGAATAAGTCCCGCCTCCAGTCATTTCAATGGGAAATGCTAGGCTAGTTTTTACAGCTTCCAAAATGGAGGTATTTCCGCTGACAGTTTACTCAGCCAATTATATGTAAGGGTTAACGTTCGGCGAGAAGGTCGCTACCGTGGAATAGCAGCACGACAGAGAGAATCTTTAGACCCCGACGCGGAGCGGAGGGGTCTTGTTCTCTCTGAAGTGCTGCTATTCCACAAAGCGACCGACTCGCCGAACGTTAACCCGCTTATTATATGGATATACTTAAATGATTCACACATGGCGGGGACATTTCTTTATTTAATGTTAAGTTTATTATAATTTTTCATGTCAAAAGATTGTTGCTGCGCAAAACAAAACAGTGCCGTTGTGGAACACCGCTAGGCAACAGGTAGCCTAGACAACAGGTGTTGTCTATCACAGCAGCTGATTAGAGTGACAAAAGACCGGACCCCCTGCGGAGTGATATGAAACATTCACTTTAGCAGTGAAAAGTGATGAAATGAATGGAGCATTCGACCGATGACGTCACACCATATAATAAGCCACGTTAATGACTGACTTACGGTTGACCAGAAAGCTATGTGGAAGACGGGCATTGGATGCATGGAGGTGCCCAACCACAGACCTATAAAGGTCTGTGCGCCCAACACTAAACTCGCGTACCCACCAATCATCATGAGCGAAGTGAATGTCGGAAGTGCGGAAATGGCGATTTGCTAATCGACAAAGCTAACCAGCCAAATTCTGCCCCCCTGGTCAAGCCAGAGCCGTTATGTGATTAGCTAAATCAAACATGTCAATGCCGCGTCCAGAGCGAATAAAGCGAATTCAAGGCGAAACTTCTTCTGCTATCTCCGCTACCAGGCAGCGTAGTTCACTCTTGGTGTTGACAAGCCATTACACTGCTGCTGCTACCAAATCTTCATGAAGGAACAACAGATTTGTGGGGACGGGGGGATGTAATTAACCTGGCTATCTCAACTGCAAGTCTCCTCAAGACTTTCATCTGGCCAGGCAAACCATATACAACATTTCTCAGAGGGAGTTGCAAATCCCGTAGACTAAGTAGACTACTGGTTCGAGCATTGAATCATTTACACCCCTCCTTCCTTTACTCACCTATTAACTGAATTGGTGTGTCATCATCTTATACATGCCCCATCGAGCCATTGCCAATGGATCGGTTCCCTTTTTCAGGGGAATTTGAAATGTCATAGATCAGTGGTCTCCAAATGGCGGCCCACGGGCCAGATCCGGCCCGGGTATGGCAAATATTTGGCCCGCCATGAGTTTGGAACAAAGGAAAACATATATGTGTGCTATTTGTGACCATACGTTTAGGCGATTTGTTTGTCCCTCAGCCTCATATGCGCTACGTAATTTGGCCCTTGGGGAAAAATAATTGGAGACCACTGTCATAGATGATTTATCTGGACAGACTAACGTCGCGAAGAGACTTGCATTCCTGATAACTAGGCTAGGGTGGGATCTAACGTACTGCCATAGATATACTGTAAATGCACTGTTCACATTTAAAGCCTGAGATGTTCTGCCAGAAGAGAGTTTGTGTAACTCTGGACCTACTGTAAGATAACCTCTCTGCTTAATTGTTTTTTGTTTGTTTACAACGTGGGATGACACTTAAATGCTGCCTTTTTTCCCTTTTTATTTGTTGGCCTTGGGTGAACATCTGGTGAGGCACTGTTCTCGATAATCAGTCATCTCCTCCTGTCTTAAAAGACACAGTGCCAGAATAAGGCCTTAAATCTCATCACTCACTAATGAGTTCACCACTGTAAGATATTTTATTTATACATTTTTTTTTACTTTACAGAGAAGCTGTTTTCATGTTTTTATATTTAATATTTAACATATGGCAATAAAACTGTCATGAAAACATTTTTATGATCTTCACTTATGTCCTATATGTGTATGTGTGCATGCGTGCGTGTGTGCGTGCGTTTGTTTCAGTGTGTGCTTGCTTTTCCTCTCCCCTAGTGTAGTGTCTCCTCTGCCCTTGTTGTCCTTGTCTATCTATCTGCCTGGTTTCGGCTGTTACGTGTTGTTGAAGTGGTGAGGGGGAGCTGACGTCGGCGCAGGCAGCTGGCCTACAAAGGGCCTCTGTGTCCCCACTGAAGGTTACTAGGGCCAGCTGAGGTCATTCTACTTGTAGTAGGATACTCAGAGTAGCCTGTGAGACGGGTTGCATCTTGCTGATAGGTAAATTACCATAAAGTAGCCTATATACATTGTTAAAACGTCCAACTTTTGTTTCATGATTTAGTAATTTAATTCTTCTTTGTCTCGTTAAAAAAGCACAGGGTTGTCCATGTCAGCTCCCGCATTGAGTTCTCTCTATTTTCTGCAACGTAGGCTATATAGCCTACTGAAAGTCGCTTTGGTAGAAATGACGTTCGCAGACGGGCGTAACCCTCGGGGACCGGCCGGTTGGCGGTGAGAACAAATCAGGGGTGCATTTCTCGAAAGCGTAGTTGTTAGCCAGTTAGCAACTTGGGTGGTTGCCAATGAGAAATTGCATTGCAAACAATGAAGTAGCTAATGTTGTTAGCAACTATGGCTTCAAGAAATGCACCCCAGGTCTGACGGCACGGAGCTGTTAGGCCGGGGCTGCTGTCCCAACGAAGCATGATTGTATCAATCATGCACAGCTGGGCAGCTCTGGGGTGAGGAGACGGAAGCAGATATCAGGTCTTGGCAAGTGTTTGGCAGGGTTGCCAGATGAGGCTGATGATTTCCAGCCCATTAAAATGCTAAAAACCCGCCTGGAAGCACTAAATCCCACCCAATTCTATTGATTTCTATGGCACTAAATTGGGCGTTTTTTTGTCCAAAATCCATTTTTACCCGCACACGGCCATCCTAAGCAGCCCAATAGGGCAGGACACAGCCCAATCTGGCAACACTGTTGGTGGCAGGCATAAAGTATAGTCGGTAGGCCTACATTTGTACCAGACAGTAGCCGACAGGTTGATAAGGGGAGGGGTATCAGGAGGAATGGAGACAGCTGTAGATGATCAGCAGTAGGGCTGTAACGATATTGTATCAGGTCGAGTAATCGTGATACGCAGAGTCACGATACTGTATTGTGATACGCCCTTTCAAAGGTCTGTAATCCTTCAGTCTAGAAAACAACCACATGACATGATGTGATGGTGCTTCCAAGCTTCAAATCAATATCAGTATTGAAAAGCACACATGTGGCTGGAAGCTCACGCAGTCTTCGGTGTGTTCATTGGAGTTTGTTGATACAAACCAGGGGTGGATTTCTCGAAACCAAAGTTGCTTACTACATTAGCTACTTTGTTGTTTTCAATGCATTTTCCCATTGGCAACTACCAAAGTTGCTAACAGGCTAACAGCTTCTCTTTTGAGAAATTCACCCCTGATTGTGAGTTGAGTGTATCGTTACAGCCCTAATCAGCAGGCTACTGAGGATTGTGTAGGTTTTAGTTTACTAAAGGGGAAGTTCAATAATATACCCTTATGCCCTGTGTGTTGTTGTAACAGCAATGACCAGGTTGTACTGTACTGTATTACATTGTAATGTTGTAGTAGTGTAGTACTATGGTAATTAAAGGATAACTTCTGTCAATTTCGACATGCAGTTGTAATGCTCACACTACCCTGGACTTACCTGGGAATTCTCAGTACCTGAGAATAATTTTATTTTCTTCAGCCTTTTCCGAGATCCTAGTCATTGTTATGGTGGCAGAGTATGTTTACATTTCAAAAAAGTATCTGGATTTATTCCCAATAACATTCGAAAGGTTAGAAAAGCGATACCTTTTGGGATAATATTTGGAGTAGGCCTATGTTCAGAAGGTTTTTCATGTAAACAAAGTCTGCCCCCATTAGAATAGCTCAGATCTCTGAAAGGGCTGACCCAAAAAATGCAGCATCACTTCAACGGGTACTGACAAGTCAAGGGTAACGTGAGCAATATAACAACATATTGAAATTGGTAGTAGTTCTCCTTTAAGTTTTTGTGAGGAATGGTAAGGTGTTATACTGGTGGAATAGGTGCTGCTAATGTAGATAGTTTGTGATGAAATACACAGGGCCGCTGACAGTTATGGCCCAGGATATCACAGCAGAACAGAACGGTATTGTATTTTAGAAAGTAAGTCGAGAAAGTACCTGTCATTGTGTGTGTTGCAATAAGAGAATGAGAAACGTTTTAACTTCCTGGTTAGCCAGAATTTCATTTGCATCATCAGACTTGACTTCTCTGTAGTGTGCATATGCTGTATTCATGCAAGGCACAAGTGCAGTACTGTATAATAACTGTAAACTAAATAGGACATCTCAATGTCATATATGTAATTTAAAACAGACATTATGACCAGACCTTGCTTATAGTTTCTTATTAAATGTATAGTTAAAGTTAAAATGACAAAAATTGAAAACAAATATGGCAGTTACTGTCCTTTGGCTCAGCATGACTCCTCACTGTTGGCCCATGATACAAAGGCAGAATACCTTAACTGCCAAATAACTGTCAAAAGTCACATTTTAACTAAATATTTTTGCTACATATGTAACTCCTTTATAGTAACCAACTGTCAAACTTTAGGATCTCTAACTATTATACTTTTATCTGGACAGAGGATAAAAAAACAGAAACTTTGAAGTCACTTTTCTCAGTTTCACACTCTGGTGAGTTAAGGTTCTTTGACTTTGTAGGGCAGTGTAGCCGATATTAAGGTTTCTGGTGACAAAACCCTTAAGTAAAGAGGTTAACTAAATAGATTTGACTGGATGTACCTGATACATTTAAGTGGCCGATTGACTGAGATTGTGTTGGGGGAAATAATCCTTTTATAATCCTATTTCATCTATTTTTATTCTATCTTTTTTTTAAAAGGTTGAATTCTTCACATACAGTACAGTATGTGCAACACACAAAAATCCCGACAATGCGTTTCAAGCTGGTTTTTATACCGAATGTCCCCGTGAAATATGGAGATCAACACAAGAAACTATGTACTTATTTCAACAGTGCCTTAAGCAAATATACAGTAGGTGGGTGTGAATCATGCTGTGGTCACTTAGGCATGTGAGCGCACATGCATCACTCACTTTGTGTTAGTCACTTACTTCACTGGCAGGGAAGTTTTGATGTGGGAATTCCAGTAGTTAGTTCAGCCTGCTGCAATGATGGGACAACCAGGGAAGTCGACAGGGGTGGGGGGACAAAGGGGTAATTTGCCCCGGGCCCAAGGATAGAGGGGGCCCAAAATTGGGTTTTCACTACATTGTATGTATAGGATGAGGGGGGGGTCCTTTCAGATGACTTTGTCCTGGGCCCAACCAAAGCTGTCAGCGGCCCTGGGGACAACTCCTCCTCTTTCTCCCTTCTCTTCTCCTCCTTCTCTGCTGCCTATTCTCTGCGAGTCCTGATTTAAGTCCCTGCCCACCATCAAACCACAAGAGAAAGGGGGTTTTCAGTGGACAGTACAATAACATACTCTGTCACTGAGGCCTATGGTTGTGGTGGGGGCTAGAAACTGTGGTACACACACACACACACACACACACACACACACACACACACACACACACACACACACACACACACACACCAGTACCAGCTGCTGGATCTTCACACAGAGACAGTCATAGTCAGACACACACACACACAAACACGCACACGGGCACACACACAACCCACACACAAAGTTACGTTTCTGCGTTCCTCCTGACAACTTGCTGACTGTATAAGCCTTACTCACCATTCATCAGTTTTTCATTGTCTGAAACATTCCCCGGGACATTAAAACATCTGGCCTTCATAAAGACATGCCCCATAAACTCAGCCTTGAGTAATGGGAGGGGAAGGACGGCATTTAAGCGTGTAATATCTCAGAATAGAACATAGCCTCAACCGACGGTACGGTACGATGCTGTGACCAGCGGTGGGGTAGGGGAGAGGAATGCGGTGAGTGGTGGTTTCTCCGCTCTGTGTTGCTCAGCCCTGACTAGTCATGCAGGCCATCTTGAGTCACTGACAGTCAGAATTCCCACATGATTGGCTCACAGACCGCAATTCCAGTGGCTGGCTCCTTAAATGCAGAGCACGTCTATGACCACTAGATGGTGCTATAGTGCTTTTGTGTGCACACCAGGAAGAGGTTTAATCGTGAGTTACGTATGAACAAGTGGAAAGAAAGACAGGTGACTGTGAGACTACTGTGGTGTTATGACCGTAAAAGGTTTTTCACTGCTGTGGGATCTTTCTTGTTTGTCTGGAGTATACCAGAGTGGATGCTGCGTTGTAGCCCCTTAATGCACGCTGTACCTCCTGTGGCACGCTGTAACAGACATGGAAACTTAACTACTAGTACTACAGTACTATGACAGTGCATCGGGCCTTTAGTAATACATTACGACTGGGTCATTGCCATTCTGGTAACAGCTCATTTATAATGGCGTGTCTTAAGGGCTTAAAGTGTTCCTCATTCTTGTCTGTGCTCAGAGGAGTAGGCCATGTAGACAATCCCCTGTGCATTTTTCAAATATCTTGGGACAGTGCTGTCTCTTTGTGTACTTAGTGGTTGGTTGGGTGAACAGTCGGCTGGCTGAGTAGCACGTTTTGTGGCTTTTCAGTCAGTCCAAACTTAAACTGCGCAGACATAGTTTTACAGCGGATACTTCTGGCTTAGTTTTCTTTTTTCTCGTCCCTTTTATTTTCCAAAGGATGTTCTAACCACAATCCGACATGTTCTTCAAATTTCCCCAGCATTGTAAATTTTATTCTGGTGAGTTTTTATGTCACTGTTGACGAGCAAGGGACTCTCTCGTGACATTGCATGCATTCCAGAGCAGGAACTTTTTGTATGCATTCCAGCGCAAGAACTTTTTGGCAACTTGAGCTGGGTTTTTTTTTTTCAGTTGCTGTTGTTTTTGTTGTCGCTTCCTCTCTGGCTAACCTCCAAGTTCCCCCCACTATTTAAAAGCAGCTGATAGCGTGGGCGCCCCTTGCCGCTGCATGGCCTTTTTTTAGTCGGGTATTAACGGCGGCCACCTGCAGCTGGACGGACACCACTACTAGACTACAGCACAAATGTTACTACACTGTGTGTACTGTACACTGATGGAAATAGCAGACAGGGAAGGCCATGCAGACAGGCAAAATGGCCATGTTTGCAAAGCCCCCGCCATTCACCACCACCACCACCACCACTGCTGGCCTTCATTTAGCCAAGCAAGGGCGAGGGGGATTTCCAACATCCTTCTCTCTGTTCTGTTCTTGTCCTGCACACACCACCCAAAACTCCCCTCCCCTCCCTCAACCCAACAACACCCCCCTCGACCCCAACCCCCACTGCGCTCCACTCCACTCCGCCCCGCCACTCTCGTCTCGTGTGTACTTCCTACTAGCGCAGTCAAAACATTATACTTGCACGCTTGCTGCTCTGCTCTGCTCTTGTGGCTACGCTGAGCTAAAGGTGAAGCTCTGAGTTCTCCTGCAGCAGAAGCAGCAGGGAGTAAAAGAAGAAGTGTGTGGATGAGAACGGTGGCAAACGTGCAAGCAGCAAAAGTGCATGCCATCTTTTCTGTTTTTAAATGTCATTTCTCGTATATGTAGTAGGCTATGCATTTTTCTTCCTTACTCCCACAAATAAAGCTTTTTTTGTATCTCACAGCCATGCCTAAGTTGAGTTGATTGATAAGTTGAGAAGGGAAAGCGTAGAGCGGAGCGTGAATAGACACGCAGTACTGTCTAGACACACAGTAGCGGTGCACGTTTAGGTTCTGAACACCCCCTTTCAATTACTTTTGCATTTCAGACATGTAAGCCAATGTGTTTCCAGCCTGTTAGTCCTTTTTTTGCATATTTTTGCAACAGATCATAGAGTACTGGGTCAGATTTCCACGGCCAAGACTGTCAGTGACTGGAAGACTACTGGAGCTAAAAACGAATCCAAATTCACATTCGCCCTGACCATGTCAGCCAAAGCAGAGTTGTTTTAAGTGATCGGCCTTCTGTCTTGAGCTTGAGAACATTTACCCCTTCATCTGAAGAGCTTCATCCATTCTGGTCTGATGTTCAGAGAAGCCGACAAATAGAGAGGTCTCGTCTGTTGCCTCGGGGCCCAGGGAGAAAGGGGGCCCAGAAGTGGCTTTCGGATTATTTTGTCCTGGACCCGGTCAAAGTTATCAACAGCCCTGCTGATGTTTAGCCAGCCGCACGCACCCTGCTAGTGACGCAACACACCTTCAGCCAGTGGTGTAGTCTACTTTTTTATGGTATGGTTTATGGTATGGTATATTTGAGCATTTTTTGAAGTGGGTATACTGTATATATTTGTGCTATTCAAAACAATGGATCAATCAATTTTAAGTGGGTGTACTGAAATCCCTGAAATCTAGAAGTGGGTATACTCCGTATACCCGCGTTCTACATAGACTACACCAGTGGTTCCCAACCTTTTTCTTAAGGGACCCATGTTTTTACTATTGTAAGCTTTGGTGACCCAACCACGCGAGCGCCCGCACGAGACGGAGTCACAAGATGCCCTCCGTTTCCTGCGAAAACTTATTTTAGTTATTTTATTCCTCTTTGGTCGTCTTTGGTCAAATATAGAATAAATGTTTAATGTAGCACTTACAATTTGTTGCGTCTATGCATTTATTAGTTAAATGCTTTGTCTTTTATTCAACATGGGCTATATACATTTAAAACGAAACCCCTTAAAATCAAGAGGGCTCCGCGACCCCCTGTGGATCTTTGGCGATCCATAAGGGGGTCCTGACCCATAGGTTGGGAACGACTGGACTACACCACTGCCTTCAGGGTTGCTTCTAGCCTGGAGCAATATTGTTTCTGAGCTCCGGAAAAATCGGGCACTCCTCCCACTTTGTTGGGAAGCAAACAGTGTACAGTCCCTCCAGGATTTTGCACTGGGATTTTGTGATTTTTGCGGTCAAAATGCCTGATTTTGTGGCGGCATTTTCTCATTTTTTGCAAAGATTTTGTGGCATTTTCTCATTTTTTGCAAAGATTTTGCATCCCTTTCTGGGTTTTTTTGGTAACTGAAAACCACAATCAGTCTAAGCAGGCTTAAGACAAAAGAGAGAGAGAGATTCAGAAACACACTTCCTATATAATAGAATAATAAAATATTGTCAAAAGCTGTCAGAGCGTCTTATTAGCCAGTGCGTCCAATGTGTAAAAAAAATCATGGCCGCGACACTCATAAATCTCTGTCGATATTTTAGAACGACTTCGGGGGAAAACGGGACAGCGCGTTATGAAAAAATACTTGTGGGTATAGCCTACCACTAGGCCTAATGAAGAGCGTCGCGGGGTACAGTAGCCAGGCTGTATGCAAGCGTTACAATGTCACCTGTTGGAAGACGCGTCTCTCTCTCTCTCTCTCTCGTGCTCGTATTGCAAGCTGTTGCATATTATTTGCTTGATGCAAAGTTGTGATGGCATACACGCTCTCGTTGACATGGTTGTGTGCATGGTTGCACGGATTCGCAAGACTTTATTGCAATAACACAGTGAAAGCGTGGAAGGGCCGTTCACTTCCTATCTCGGTGTCCTTGACTGAAACAAGTTGCAAAACTCCACACTTCCGAAACCTTTGCGATCGGCACTACAGTGATTGTTATCAGAAGGCTTGTGCCTACGCATAGACATAGACCCTTAAATTACAAACATTAGCGAACATTGAAAAAAGATCAGACAACGACCGTCGGGTAGCATGCTCATGAAAGCGACAGGGGAGAGTGGAGAAGTTCCGCAAACATGTAGCCTAACGTAAGATGTTTGCTACTGTGCGACAGTACCGCCACTATTTCATGACTGCATACACTTCTTCGTCATGGACAAATGGGCAACAATACTTTTTCCACCCAGGATTGCACTGAAAAGTAGGCTACTGCTGTTAAAAAAAAGGTCTTGAGTGTGCAGCATCGACGCCTGCGTGTAGCCTATGGAGGGGAGGAGAGACGCGGAACAGCTGAGATGAGGGTCGCGACTTCCGAAATAGCAGGCAATTCTTTTTCAATGTTTCAGTGACATATTAACAAAAATGCTTCGTATTGGTTTTCGTCTCCGGTGGTATTGTAGTCACATTTTTATTTTTTTGACGAAAATATAAATCAATAAACTCCACAGAATGTTGAAATTTTGCGGGAAAAATGCGGCTTTACAGGAATTACGCGGCATCGTGAAATTATGCGGAATATCATTGAATTTGCATGAATCCACGCGATCGCTGAATCGCGAAAAACTGGAGGGACTGAGTGTAGCAAACCAAGGGAGACGCGTCAACCATGTCGTTTTGGGAAATGTTAATTGTTTTGCTCTTGATGATAATCAGGCCAGCTGATGTTTTAAGGGAACCTGGAGTTCCCTGGCTTGTGCCAGTTAGGTTTTCCCTCCACATCAGACCCTGTAATCAGGAGTCTCTAACCTGCATGTGGTGGCGTGGCGCTCCCCCTCCCTTATGGCCCGTGCTGATTCTTGAGGCCTGTCACTGACATGAACATCTTAAAGCAGAGTGCAATTCAGGGGCTTTCCTACACCTTTCATCTTCCCTAACGAGCATCCAACTGGCCCCATGATCACAGATATTAGTGGAGGCAGGCCTTGGGGGGGTATGGTTCAGGTCTTTGTGTGCATGCATGCATGCATGCCTGCGTCCGTACGTCGTGTGTGTGTGTGTTAGCCTAGAAATCTAGACGCCCCTAGCGACCGCAAATTGAATTTGCTCCCGGGGGCAGTCTAGCGGACCCCGGTCGTTTTGCGAGGCTGAAAGTTATCCGATGACAGGGCCAATCAAATCGCGAGGGGGGCCGGGCTACCTAGTAAACAGGAAACTTTCTAAGAAGAAGCATGGTGTCCGTCCGTGCTACGTACAGCACGAAAGTGTTTACTTAATTTAAAAAGCCTGGATGATAATACATTTCGTGGCTGACATGGATTGATGTAATAATACACCATGAACTTATGGGGCACAAATAGATCTCAACACATTACCATTTGATCATTCGATGTTTTAAACTAGCTCGGTAAGCTAAGTTGAGCATTTTACAGAACCAGATAGTCACACGTTATTATCAGACCACTACTGTAGGTGTAGAATGAAATTGCTGCCCCAATTTCTAACAAGACACATGCGACATGCCATTAAAAACGAGACATTTGGGAGCTTTGGAAGTCTTTGAGTAGCTTACTAAATAGATGGGAATGACACCGAGTCTACCAAGCTAGTGGCTAGCTAACCTGTCGTCAACAACACAGACCTAGGTATCCAGGTTAGGGTTAGGTTAGGGTTAGTCTTAGAAAAAAAAAACTAGGGTTAGAAACAAAAAACTAACATCAAAAAGATAACTAGCTCCGTTATATGGCGGTGGGATCGATAGTCTGGCTAGTGGGAGCGAGCTGACCGGGAAGCGTCCGGCGTTGGGAGCGACAATCCGGGAAAGTTATGGGTAGCTGGCTAGCTAACGCCGAACATGCCATGTTGACAACAATCATAAATATAACAATTTAACAAGCCCCAAATTGCTCGACATTTTGCTGATTGATCAAGGAGGGTCATGTGGTTGAAAACGAGGCATTTTTGAACTGTATAAGTGAAAACACGATTTATTAGGAAACTTGTTTGTGGCTGTGGTCATCACACGAATTCACTGCTACGACGGCTGGAAGTTGCTGCTTCACCTACAAAGAGGCCCTCGCTAGTGGCTAACCTGTCGTCAATAGCAGAGCTAGGTATCCAGCCTTGTATTATATGCCTGCCCCAAATTCTAATAAGATCCATGTCATTAAAAACGAGACATTTGGGAGCTTTGAAAGTCTGTAAGTCGCTTACTAAATAGATGGGAATGACACCTGGTCTACCGACCTAGCGGCTAGCCATGTATTAGTTATGGGTATACAGCTAGCTAGCTAACACCGAACATGCCATGTTGACAACAATCATAAATATAACCATTTAACAAGCCCCAAATTGCTCGACATTTCGCTGATTGATCAAGGAGGGCCATGTGGTTGAAAACGATGCATTTTTGAACTGTATAAGTGAAAACACGATTTATTAGGAAACTTGTTTGTGGCTGTGGTCATCACACGAATTCACTGCTACGACGGCTCGAAATTGCCGCTTCAACTACAAAGGGGCGTGTCGCGTGTACGAGACAGCTGTGACGTTACACAGAAGTGTGTGGGGATTGGTTGTTTGCCATCCAATTGCGTGACGTTGAGTGCTGAAGCAACCGTTTATCCCGCCCACACTGCTGCCCAGCTCTCCTAGACCCTGGTACAGCTTTTTGCTGTACGGGTCTGGCTGCGCTAGGCTATGTGTGTGTGTGTGTGTGTGTGTGTGCTTGTGGACAAAGGGTACAGTTGTCCCGGGCCCAGAGACAGAGGGGGCCCAGAATTGGGTTCTAATTACTTTGTATGTATTTGGTGGGGGGCCCCTTTTGAATGACTTTGTCCCGGGCCCAGTCAAAACTGTCAGCGGCCCTGCGTACGCGTGTGCGTGTGCGTTATATGGGTATCTTTTCTCTCAGCAGGTTCTTTTTGGCGTCTACTTTGAGTCTCTCTGTTTGTCTGTCTGTCTCTCTCTCTCTCTCTCTCTCTCCCTCTCTCTCTCTCTGTCTACCCCTCTCTCTCTCTCTCTCTCTCTCTCTCTCTCTCTCTCTCTCTCTCTCTCTCTGTCTACCTCTCTCTCTCTACCTCTCTCTCTCTCTCTCTCTCTCTCTCTCTCTCTCTCTCTCTCTCTCTCTCTCCCTCTCTCTCTCACACACACACACACACACACATCGTTTCACTATTTCACTCACACAGCTATGGAAAGTCCCTGGCAAGACACCGCCTCTCTGTTTTGCAAATGCAACCAGGCTGTGTGTCTCTCTGCTACCACTACACATATGAACAGCGAGCTGTGCAAAGACACACGCACACACACAAACAAACACACACACATGCACGCACACGCACACACACACACACACACACACACACACACACACACACACACACACACACACACACACACACACACACACACACACAGACACACACAGCACCTAGAAAAGTTGCAAAGAGAGGCCTACAGACCATGCATTCATCAATGACAATAACCTTCATCAAAAATATAGATGAAACATAATGTTAAATACTCTACATAGTCATTACAGATGTTTTTTTTAAATCAGATTAATTCATTACTTGTTTTCGTATTATCCATAATCCACTGAGAACACTTATGAATGGTTAATGGTGGTATAAACTTACTGCATGTAGATAACCTTTTGGACTGTCCAAAATCTGATCAAAAATTTTTAGTATTACATCTATTAGCACTAATACATAGAATGTAAATGCCTGTATACTCTATAAGTAACTTGTAAGGCATGTACTAAGCAAAATCAAGCATTTGTTTGGCATGTATTCGCAAATGTCTTGTTCAAGCACAATTAGGGATTTATTACCAATATAACCTTAGTAAGAACCTAAGAAATTATTGATTTGCTTAGTACTTGCCTTACACGTTACTTGTACAGCCATTAATATTGTATTTATTAGTGCTAATAGATGTAATGCTAAAATAAAGTGTTACCTTTTAGTTTTTATATTCATATAGCTCATTTCACTTTACCATACTGCAGGCCTAGTATATCTTCAATATCTACGTATATCTTCCCCCGTGTTTGCTCATAGGATGAGGAGATTTCAATCTACTGAGGAAATACGTAAAGCATTGCACCTACTCTGCACAATCAAGATTTTTGCTGGCCACAATCGGAAGACTAATCTTTGTTTGCGCAAAGTGAAGTTCCCTGAATTAGTTCTAGCCCATGCATCAAAAAGAAGAACTATTTCCTGGTAAACATTAGTGGTGGCGCATAGTATTTCAGAACAAAAAATATAAAATTTTGTTGGTACTGTATATCTTCTATATACACTTTTTAGACACTTTTTATCCACTGATTTTCTGTATACAGGATATCGTTAGAACCATTTGAGGGGCCATCAAGGCTGTTTATAAACTCCTCTAAGAATTCTCATGGCGCACATTTTTTTTAATAGTACACGACTTCCCTGTCACTTGCAGCAATTGTTCATTGTCGTGCGGCACATGCAGTCCTCTGTGCAAGCCAAGCCAAGCTAGCTCGACTCAAAACATCCTCTTTCTAAAACTGGGTGTGGTTTTGAAACTATTCCCACAGAACAGGACCTGGCCGCGAAGAAAACAAAAAAAACACATACACACGCTCAACAACAGAAAGGAAAGGTAACTAGGGGTTACACAAAAGGCGGTAAGCATTGAAACTTATCTGGAGTCACTGTGAGAACATAGTGTTCCCGGGCCCGGCTCCACGCCCTCCCTGAGCTCACCCTCAGCAACACTGCAGTGCCACCCCTGTCCTAAAAAGTCCCGAGCGCTAGCTGATGATGATGATCACCAAGGTAAACAAAACCGCTACTGGGCTGCTCCCTCCCAATGCCTCATTTCTCATTTCTGTCCCACCCATACAACACCCTCATAACACGCAGGCATGCTCACACACTGCCCATGCAGGACCATGGCCATACAAACAGGGTCGCTGATAGCTTTTGCACGGGTGAGGTATGAATGCAATTTCGTTGTGTGCAGTGTGCAGTGTTCACTTCTGTTCTGTGGAGTGCTGTATCACAATGACCATGGGAGTTGGAGTTTCCCAATTGGGCTTTGACTTCACTTTCACAGTTTCACTTTTGTCCGGCCCGGGGTAAAGTTATCTGAAAGGGCCCCCCGCTAAATCCATGCAATGGTTCTGAGAACCCGATTCTATAGCACCTTCTTTCCCTGGGCCCGGGACAACTGGCCGTTTGTTCCACCCTATCGGCTTCCTTGGCCATATACACCATAGTATGCTGCCCCGAGCGAAGTCCAACCACTGAAAATGACATACTGTAGCAGGCCCCTAATGTAGTTTAGGGAGACCCTTCTCTGCATTCATTTTAACCCCATCTCTGTCCTGTTCAGAGGGCCCCAAATCACTTTCTATTTTAACCCATTAAGACATGGTGTTATAAATGTCCTGTTATCAGCGTGGCAATGACCAAGTTGTAGTGCCTTTAGGCCTTGAGTTATATGTCATAGTAGTGTAGTACTAAGGTAGTTAATGTCTCAACCAACATGATCTCCAAAAATGCTGTGCTCCTGGACACGGATGTTAAGGACACAAAATCTGTGTCCAGGAGCACGGATTTTGCCAAAATTCCATTCATTATATGAATTTGATAGCCTAGCAACCAACTGGAAAAGGTATTTCTCAAAAAAATATGTCTTTAATGACAGGTTAAGCTTAGGGAATGTTTTGGTCAGGGCACAACTTAAATAACTATAGCATTATTTTGTTTAGGATTAGCATTTGGTATGTATTTTCTAATGATAGAGTTAACACAGTGTTGTGGTAATAGCCTTTAGAAAGCACTTCCGTGTGCCCATCACGGAAAACAATTCCGTGTCCTGGAGCACGGAATTTTGGCAAAATCCGTGCTCCTGGACACGGATTTCGTGTCCTTAACATCCGTGTCCAGGAGCACAGAATTTTTGGAGATCAGGCTGTCTCAACATCTATTACAGTGTTCCACTGGGGGAACGGCATGCATTACGGAGCTACATCCCCACCAAATACATTCAATTATGAGGACCGAATTCTGGGCCCCCTCTCCCTGGGCCCGGGATAACTGACCCCTTTGTCCCCCCTTGTCAGCTTCCCTGGCTACACCACCAACTGTAGTGTCCAGGAGGTGGATTGGACACAAGCAGTTTCGTACACCTGTTGGCAAGACATGCCTGTGGCCGTTTTAGGGGATTTTTTGACATCTATTGTATTTCTTCTTCTGTGGCCTCTCACATGGTCTGCAGTGCAGACTCGGAAACATGACATGGGTTCTCACCTGCATGACAATGCATTATATGGTCCAACCATGGTTATTTTTATTTCCAAAAGAGGAAATGCTATGCAGATAAAAGAGAAACAACATCCAGGAAGGAAGAAAGGAAAATCCCTGCATGTGCGGGGGCCGCAAAACTAACCCCGCTCACCGCTTTGCGGCCTATGCACATTGTGTATTTATAGCCAAAGACATTCAAATTGAATGCGTGCCAGTCTACTGTATGTCTTCTTGCAAATCCAAAGTGTTTGTCTGGCATTTGCTGTATACCACTGTATTGAAGGCAGTACAGTGGCCTAACCTCATGAATGTTTTTTTTGTTTCCTCCTTCCTTCTGAATTAATGACTTGTTTGGAAAGCGATAAAATGCTTTATGTCCTTTCCGCACAGTGCCTTGCCCTTGACATCTCATGGTTTCACATCTGTTCATTCTCATTTGAATCTATATTTGTAATGCTGCTGTGCACACAATGAAAGGAGATGGCGTGCAGTGTGTGCAGGAGAGCCAGCACGCCTGTTTGGTAAGTACATCATAAGCTACGTACAGTATAATGTCTGAGGAAGAGTACTCCCAAGACTGTACTGTGCTCTCTCCCCAGCCAGGGTATGTGGTTTAATTTTATAGTGCAAAGCCATGAGCGAGTGTGTGTGTGTGTGTGTGTGTATGTGTATGTGTGCTAGAGGGTGCGTGCATGCGCAGGTACGCGTAGGCCTATGTGTGTGTGCGAGGGCGCGTCAGTGTGTTTGTTTACACGTGTGTGCATGTGCGCGAGTGTCTGTGTGTACGTGTGTGAGAGAGTAAAATGAATGCGGGTCCATGAATCAGGAGCCTATAGTCTCCAACTCCCAACTGTACTTTGACCTTGTAAAGGCGCACAGAAGCAGCGCAAGGAATTCCCCTGAAGCTGAAGTGATTGCAGATGTGTCTCTCTAACCGTATGCGCCCCCCTTCCATCTCGCTCGCGCTCGCGCTCTCTCTCTCTCTTTCTTTCTCTCTCTCTCTCTCTCTGTTGACCACCATGGGCTCTGGACAGTAGCTCTCCTGATCTGTATAGGCCAAAAGTGCTCAACTGCAAAAATTAGTGTGTGTGTGTGTCTGTGTGTCTGTGTCGGTGCATGCATGGGTGTGTGTGTGTGTGTGAGAGAGAGAGAGAGAGAGAGAGAGAGAGAGAGAGAGAGAGGGAGAGAGAGAGAGAGAGAGAGAGAGAGAGAGAGAGAGAGAGAGAGAGAGTATGTGTGCACTAAGCGTCTCAATGTGCTCTTGTGCTCCACTAAATGGTTGGCTGGCTGGCTGGCCCACTTCATGGCTGAGAATGCCTGGCCTGGTCAGGGCTGGCTGGATGTCCCGGTGGGCCCTGTACCCTCGAGGGCCCCTATTTTCAGAAATGTAAAAAAAAAAAAAAGACAATGTTTTTAACATTTCTGAAAATAGGGGCCCACAGCGGTGCAGGCCGACCAGTGAGTCAGTTCTGCACCGCTAATTACTGTAGGAGGGGCCCCTTGAAGCCCAAAGTGCCCGGTCCCTATTTTTCCCCCAGTCCAGCCCTGGACTTGGCCCCTGTTCTAGCCTGGGATACGCATTAAGGGCCAGAGTGAGCGGGCAGGCAGGGGAAAGTTCAGGGGATTTCAGAAAAGGAGAACCGTGAAAGACGATTTCAGGAAGTTGCGGAGACACTGAGAGCGTTATTGTTCTATGCATTGCAGGCCTCAAGCCCATTTTTTGACGTGCTGCTGTCTGTCACTCGCACGTCAAACGTCCTTTGTAAAGTAAATTGACTCGTAAAAAAATCCCTCGTTCGTCTGGCGTCCATGTGTGCGTCCATTCACTTGCACTCAGTCAACAAAGAATGACCTGGGACTGAACCCCAGGATGTTCTCTTAATTAAATATAGAACATTTAACATTAGGCAGGAGAAAAGGCAATGCATCATCATACTGCTGACAAATAGTCTGTTGTCTGTAGGCCTACATCTGCTGTGAGAAGTCGTGTGACCATCTAGGGCTCCTACGGTTGTTGTTTTTTCTTCTATTACTTCTTTTATTTTTAACTCAACAGATGTCTCTCAAGACTGGTTTTATATATGTACTACAAGGAAGGGCAGACAAATAAACATTGAAAGAAAAAAATAGAAGCTTTTCCTGTTCATTGCCTACATCAGGTGCTTTAACAGTCTGGATAAAGTGGCTTTGCTGACGGAGATTGTGTCTACAGACGCACAGCACGGCCAGGCATGGTGCATCTGCGTAGCGAGTAGGGAAATTCCAAAAGCAAAGCGCTAAGCCAAGAACCCCTTGTGAACTCATTCTGGTGTATTTAGAACAGCACTTTTTCTAAAGAAGGAAAAAAAAGAATTGGATGGGTCAAGAATATTTCACATACATGTACAATAGTCCCATTGTGCAGGCATCCATGCTGACATTCTAATATTCTTTCCTTTATAGTAGTGTTTCTCAACCGGGGCGGTACAACGCCCCAGGGGGCGTTGGGCAGACCTAGGGTGGCGGGGGTGTTGAGAAGGATACAGCTGAGAGGGGGCAGGGCTTAGTTTCCATCGGGGAGCATTAGTTTATTTTATTTTTCAATACTAAGGAGGGCATTGGGAGGCTTATGATGAGGTCAAGGGGGGTTGGGAGGCTTATGATGAGGTCAGGGGGCGTTTGTTCAAAAAAGATTGAGAACCACTGCTTTATAGCATTGCTCAAATCTAAATATAAATACACATATTTACTCCGAAACACCCTCTGGGCAGTCAGCAACAGACAGTAGGATTTTCAATTTTAAAGATACAAGTTACAACCAGTGGCTTGGAGGTTTAGGTCATCTGTCTTCTTTACTTAGAAAGATTGCCAGTTCTCCATTCAACCTGGTATTGCATTATGTTTAATTCAAGAGAACATGGACACCTACAATTTACAATTTGAGTTAGGCTGGGTCTTTTTTTTTATCCAAAACAATGTGCAGCATTTTTCAAACAAGAACCAGGCTCAGTTCATGAACTTAAAATATCAGAAAAGAAGTACATCTTGTTGGCACCATGTTGTTGAATTGTCAATCTGCAAAAAAAAAATCATATTCATTGCAACTTTTCACAAGTCAGTATTTGTAATGTTTTGCTCTTTACATTTGAACTTTAGTAGTAGGCCTAGTTGTAGTGGTAGGCCTACTTTGTAGTAGGCTTGGGTAGAATATGATCTAGCGCATGCCAATGAAACCGCACATCACTGAGGAAGATATGTAGATGATTGAACAACTTGACTTCTCCCTGAACTCTCTCTCTCTCTCTCTCCTCCTTCAAATTAAAACCTACTTTGCCCGAGGCAGCCTGACCATTGCTATTAACAGCCAGTACTGCCAATGTCACCTTAATGAAGTACACTTTTAGCAACATTTGTATTCGCCCTTGCTGGAAGGAGGCAATTTCTCCACTCTAAATTCCCAGTTCTTTCCTGGTCAGACATCCTTTAACTCTACGCACAGAAAAAAACACTGCATTCATCATTTAGCACACATTTATTGTAGGCTCCGTGGCCTCAGTCTTACCAAAACGTGACTTGATGACCAGGAGGGGGAAAAGGCTTCCCCTTTTCAGGCAGTTTTTTGTGAGCTCATACTCACATGAGACATGTGGGTCAGCAAACACATGCACAGACCACTTGTGCTGAGTTGAAATAAGAGACAAAGACCACTCTAAAAAATGCACTTCAATGCAGATTATTATGTTTGTGTGTGTGTGTGTGTGTGTGTGTGTGTGTGTGTGTGTGTGTGTGTGTGTGTGTGTGTGTCTGTCTGTTTTGCACTGGAATGGCCAAATGCTGACTGCAGCTTATGAGAAGACTTGGTATTCCCAAAGTACCGTCTTTGTTGTTTCAACTTCTGGGAGCACGGCATGCTGCTGAGCGGGGAGCAAAACCACCTGTAATTGTACCTGCAACAATAACATGAGACAAGTGTGTGCGGTGGAGCAGCAAGTCATCGAGGGGCTGCTGCTTTATGCGTCACTGTGTGTGTGTGTATGTGTGTGTGTGTGTGTGTGTGTGTGTGTGTATGTGTGTGAGAGAGGCTTGTTTGTCGTCATGACTTGTGCCTTACCATATAGAACTGTCTGGGAAATTCGGGAAGATTACAGACCCAGTCATGCAGGGATCACAAAAAACTCCCATCGTTGGTGGAGCGACAAAGATGTTGTTGTCTCTTTGGGAACCCCCCATCATGCAGCTGCAAACTTGTTATGAACACAAACATGGAGTACCAGTTTATGTTGAGGACATTGTTGTCCATGTATTATCTTCAAAATCGGAGGGCTAGCACAACAAATAGCCTACTTCGGCTGGATTAAAGCACACACACCCGCACGCACGCACACACACACACACACGCAGACACACACACACAAACACACATGCGCGCACACACACACACACCAGCAGCACAGAATGATCAGCTTAAAACCAAATACATGCTCATTGATGATGCGTTTGAACATTGAGTTATGATTTGCATTACTGCTGCAAGTATGTAGGCCTAGGCCTAGGTCACCACATTTGCATTGTGTTGTTTACCAACATTCCGCAAAGCTGGAGGGGTTTCTCTCAGTTATGGGTGTTTTTCTTTCTTTTTTTGTGTGTGTGTTCTCGTAAGCATGTCATCTATAGGCATAGCTTTACAGTAAAAGTGAACAGGTTGCTCCAGAAGAAGGAAGTAATCTCGTCCCTGTCTTCTGTTAACCCTCGTAGGCTATTGTCTTCAATTCCTGTTACCTTCCCTTGTGTTCGGGTTGGTTTTGACACGTCTTGTATCGGTTCTAACAGACAATAAAAAAACAAATCTGTAGCTTCAAATTTGCTTCTCATCTCGTGTTTGCATGGTTAGGCCTTCTTAAATATGAAAATATTTGCGATGATGTGTTTGATGTGGGCCTGAGAATAAGCACACCCCCTGATTAGCCTGTTTATCCACATTACAATGGGATTCTATGTAAGCTTATCATTCTCATTTTACACCAAAAAGAGGACGAAAAAACGTCTCTTACTGTAAAATCTTCTCCTCACGTTTGAATGGTAGCCTACTGCTTAGAAATATATGCTGTACTATACATAGTATTACTATTAATATGAAATGATGCATGCCGTTCCACCAGTGGAACACTGTAATAGTCATTGAAAAGTCAACTCCCATAATACTACACTACTATGACATAAAACAGGGCCTTCAATACACCACGAATTGGTCATTGGCATGGTAACAGCAAATCAATAACGCTGTGTCTTAACAGGTTAATATGAATTATTTGTTTTACTTTTGCATACATACAGAAATACAGGAAAACAAGCCGAAATTCTCAAAAGCTCACATTGACAGCAGATGCGCTGACTCACTCTACTTTGCCTTTCAGAACATGATTCATGTCTTGGCAGTTATAGTAGTATAAACTATTTATTTTAAATATCCGGGTCGAAAACGACCAGAACACCACAGGTGCAACATTTTTACCTAGACCATTTTCAAATTTAGAAAAACAAAAAAAAATCCTTTCCTAACTACAGACTCCTGACAAAGTAAAAAAAAAAAAAAAAAGCCTTGATGTAATGAAATAAAATGAAGTGGATGTTTTACACCTTGGGGGCAACACAAACACAAGGAGGGCTAAAGACCTGTAACCTCAACAACATCTCTAGCACATTGTGTAGCCTATAGAGGGGGCCCGGTGGGAAACTGGAGTGCGCCTCTCGAAAGAATCGTTGCTGTTAGCAACTTGGTTGCAATGCAATTTCCCATTGGCAACCTACTAAGTTGCTAACTGGTTAGCAACCATGCTTTCGAGATACAGGGTCCTGGTCAGTTGTCCCAGGCCCAAGGAAAGGGGGAACCAGGAGGATGATGAAACACATGATGACGATGAGTTTACTGCAGGGCAGAACATCAACTAATCTTGGCCGGTTCACTCACACTGAAGTTCACACCCTTCCAAAGAAATGAGGAAGCTGAGACGCTTGGATTTTCCCGTCTTTATTTTCAGTGCGTATAGATAGACATACTGCACATTCTTTTAACCCACTCACTCACATCCTGATACTCACATGCAAAGCAAACATATGATACTGCGTAAGAACACTTACCTGTATGTAAATGTTTTATTTATTTTTTAATGCTGAGCTGTAATGACTATTGTAAGGCATGGGTCATCTGTTGCTATCCAGCCTTAATTTGTTTAATTAACTTTATTGTTTGTTTTGTCATGTTTTAGGCCTAAATGTTTTTAAAATCCATGGGTCTCGAGTTCTCGATGAACCAATGGCACAAGGGGTGAAATTGACAGTGCAGTTGTCTAAAATGAAATCTGAAATGGTCCCAGTTCAGTTAACAACTCTCTGATTATGGTTAACAAGTTTACTGGGGTGCATTTCTCGAAACTACCTTACTACATTAGCTACTTTGTTGTTTTCAATGCATTTTCCCATTTGCAACTACCGAAGTTGCTAACAGGATAACAACTTCTCTTTTGACAAATGGAATAAAACATAAAGAGAGTGAATAAGACTGAGTTGGAGAGCGTTGCAAGGGGCCTTAAGTCAAATTAAGAATGCATCTGTCTGTTCTGTGAGTACCCCTGCCTTGGTGTAACTTCAAGTCCTATTTGGGTTATGGGTGAATGACAGTCACATATACGCATTGCACACACACACACACATACACACACACACACACACACACATGCATTGCGCGCGCGCACACACACACACACACACACACACACACACACACACACACACACACACACACACACACACACACCATTGGGGTGACCAGACCACTGACTTCAGATCTCTGATCTCGCCCACTCACTCTTTCACCACAGTGTGTGTTGCTGTGCAGGTGGTGTTTCACCGAGCTGAACTAGTTTGCTCTGGTTGTGAAGCAGGAAAAAGAGACACTGACAAAAACGCCTACACATCAACACTGTTAAGCAATCAGGGGAACTCAGTACCACAATGTGGCTAAAGCAAAAAAAATCTTCCTTTTAAGTATCACGTCCTTCATCCTTCTAACTGCTACAGTACATCGGCCTAACTGCAAGTAGTAATGCACATGGTTGCCCCTATGATGATATTAGACCACTGACCATGCACTTCTAAATCAAATATTAAAAAAATCCATAAAATTCTCTTCTTTTTAGCCCCTTAAGACACGGCATTATAAATTAGCTGTTACCAGAATGGCAATGACCAAGTCGTAATGTATTACTAAAGGCCCCGTGCACTATCATAGTAGTGTAGTACTATAGTAGTTAACTTTCAATGTCTATTACAGCATGCCAAAGGAGGTACGGTGTTCATTAAGGGGCTACATATTCAGACATTGCATGATTTCCAAGTACTCCGGATATGCTTCGAAGAGCTCCCGATGTTTGTGTCTTTCAAAGAATTGTAATGATAATGCACTGATACTGATAAGGAGCTGAACATCATGTTCTCACCTAAAACGTCTGATTTATATCAAACAGGTGACTGAGATTCAGCATCACAACTGCCTCCATGTGTTAAGATAAAGTACAGGCGGATATCATGGTATTGATGCTGTTAGTTTGTTTTTGTTTTTTTACTTGTTTTTTTGTTTTTGTTTTTATTAAGACCCTGCTTACACAGAAGTTGATATGTAAAACATTTTTTTTTAACTATTTTCATTAAAGGGGTATGCCACTATTTTGGGGCTTAATACAGTTAAACTCATTGGCTAGGGTTTATAAAGGTGGTTAAGTGTCTTATTTTTCATGTTAAGAGTTGTCTTGCTTTAAGACAAGTTAAAAGAGGGAGTATGTGGCTAAGCTAGTGAAAGTCAATGGATCAGTGTAGCATGCTACACGGATGCATTGACTTTCACTAGCTTAGCGACATGCTCACTCTTTTAACTTGTCTTAAAGCAAGACAACGGCTTACATGCAAAATAAGACACTTTACCACCTTTATAAACCCTGGCCAGCGATTTTAACTGTATTAAGACCCAAAATAGTGGCATACCCCTTTAACATAAAGGAAGTTTCTGCTCCCTAGAACGGATATTTTAACTCAGGTTATAAGATTTGTAATCAGCCAACCATATGGAGTTATTCCAGATTCCACACTAATTTGTGTTGACGTAACTATTTCCCTTGTCCACATGTTGTGTAAATGGGTCCAAAAACATCAATGTATGAAAAATGTGATAATGAGGCTTCAAAGTAATGTTTTCAAAACTCTTCAATGTTTTGTGAATATATAACTGGAGGAATGGTTCTTCTGAACTCACTTTGCCACCATGAGCAATACCACTCTAAGTTATAGTATACTTGAAAGCAAAAATACTGAATCAAACCAAAGTATTGCATAAACACGCCCACAATGCAAAAGCGTGTGCTCAAGTTGGGTCTCCTAAGGGGGCGATGTCCCCTACTTCTTCTTCTCTTTTTGAGGTGTTTGCGCAAGTCGTGCGTTACCGCCATCTACAGCGCTAAGAGGACTTAATTGATTCTCAACCTCGGGACTCCGAAGGTCTCCTAACCAAAGGTCTCCTGAAGGGGCGTTCACCCGACATAAAGTGGATACCGGAAACGAAACAAAATGAAGCTTCTTGTTAGATCCACCTTCTTTGCTTGAAAGACTGGGCCACCACGACCATCTAGTTCTCTATGGCCTTAAGGCCTCCCATTCCTATGCTCATTTGGTAAAGTGCGTATATAGCATGTGTAACGTGTAATTTCTTATTGATTAGCAAGCCCTGAGCAGCAACTACTCAGAAGTCACACTGCACTGACATATAAGAGATACAGGCTTCTGATACATCTGAGGAGGAAACAGCATGCAGGGCAGGGCCCCTATCACTACACAGTATCTGTCCTTGCGGAGTTACTGGCCGCCCTTGCCTTGTGAAAGAATCCCGCCATTTGTCAGGAGAGGAAATGTACAAGCGTATTGAGCTTTAGGACTGTTAGAGACATCACTGTTTACGGCTTATCAGAACACACAGCACAGCGGAGGTAATCTACTGTGTTGAGATGAGACACCACATGAATTCCCAAAACACAGCTGGTGGGATTGACTGTACGGTATGTGTGTGACTGTTTTCCACTGAACTGGCGAAAATGGTGCTGACTATGGGGAGACCGTGTGGTCCCATCATGGTAGTCCCTGTCTTGCCTCACAATCTTGACACGCACGCACGCGCACACACACATACAGACACAGACACACACACACACACACACACACACACACACACACACACATACAGACACACACACACACACACACACATACAGACACACCTTTGCTATCCTTTTGTAACTCCTTTGCTGGAACTGATCTACAAATATATTTTTTTAAAACTATAAAATTCACAGCACTAGCAAAATACATACACAGAAGTACACACATAGGCCTACATGGCAAAACCAAACATACAGCTTTGCATATATTATATATATTTTCATGGGTGCACCGTATGTGCGGCAGTGTATAACCACAACAAGTATAGATTGAAGATTTTATTTGTCACATGCGTTCTTGTGCTGGTGCAATTGGCAGTAAATTGAAGGCTTCCGCATGCTCTCTACTGTGTATTAATAATAAATAAATAAGAAGAAAAGTGTAGGATGAAAATAATAATAATCAGTGTCAAAAGTAAACGTGAAAGTACTTTTGTGGTGTAATTACAACACTAGCACATAGCATTACATAGCTGTTACACTATTTACTCCAGTGTACCTAATGAGATATATTGACTGTGTTGTTACTGAAAAACACTGAAAAACGAACAAGGGCCAACCACAAACTTGATCCAACCAGTGCAGAGTTAGCTGATCGTAAGACAAGTACACGGGTCTAGGTCACCCAGATAAGTTAGTTGTGTTGGAAGGAAACTGCATTTTCTTTTTTTACTTTTACTTTTACTTTTGACACCTCTGATAATAATGACAGGAAAATATGTCCTAAGAATTACAAAAGCATTGTACTTTGAAAATGTATTTTTCATTTAACGTTGTTGTTGAACTGAGGGCAGCATTTGAAACATGGTGTAGTAATTAACCGTGATGCCTCAAAAGCATAAACCTTTTTTTGAGTGAGGCAGAGACATCTGCCTTTGTGGCTTACAGAATGGGTAACACTTTGGGTGGAACATTTGGGTAATTCTTGGTAATTTTCTGAACAGACAAGGTTTCCCCTCCTCTGCAAGTCAGAAGGTGGACGGGGGTCCCTGAGAGACAGTGAGGGGGCTGCTCACACACATAAAGAGAGAAGGAGACATATCTGTACTCGGTGAGGAGGTGGGTGGGAGACCGGATCTGAACCCTTGTGGGTAGATTGTGGTGACTGTGGAAAAAGAAACACATGCGCGTGCACACACACACACACACACATACAGTCGCAATCGCACGCACGCACACACACACACACACACACACACACACACACACACACACACACACACACACACACACACACACACACACACACACACACACACACACACACAGAGAGAGAGACAAAGTGCTGCTGCTGTCTGAGCCTAGTGTAAGTATTGCAGAGCATATGGTGTGTTAATAAATACAATTATTACTGTTCTTTTAATTTTAATTTTATTTTCATTTTATTTTTGGAATAAGAGGTGCCGGGACTATTGTTCATGGTGAATAGAAAACCTTACAAATGTGTTTTAAAAAATGGTAAGTAGCACATGCATGATAACACCTAAATCAAGATCATATGTTTATGAAATGCCTGAATTAAACATAGCACCGTAACACTTGCGACTTATAACCAGTTTTCTTTGAGCTCACAAATGATAAAGAACGTTTTTTCAAAACAGTGCTTTCCACTTTGTATTTGTGCGTGTTCTTGCAGAAATGTTGTATGTACACTCTAAGAAAATTTCCCTGCAAAATAACGGCAGTTACTGGCAATTATATTTACCTGTAATTCTACTGTTATTTCACACCAAAAATCAAATACAGCTCATTGCTGTTTAATGTATCACAGTATATAACATTTTTTCAGCAGCAATTGAACTGTTAAATAACAGTACTCTATTGAAAAATAACAGTACATTTCAGTTAAAAAGTTGAATTGTACTGTGTGATGACAGGCAAATACTGGGTCATAGTTGTATTCATGAATATGGTCATGGCAACTTCCCACCCCACCCATCATTCTCCATAACTGTGGTACCCTGGCCATGTTACCACCCCACCCTCCCATCGTTCACCATGACTGGAGTGCCTTGAGCATGATACTATGGCGCAATGCTGTATTGAGAAAATGGTTTGCGGTGGTCCTTTGAAAGTGTGGGCATGAATAAAATTTCAGAGTACGCAGTGCTATGTTACAATGATAGAGTGCAAGGTGGGCTTTTTACTGTATCTCTTGATGAGCCAATGATGAATATAGCATTGGTCAGTCTTTAAAAAAATATTTTGCACCAAGTAGCACAGCAAACAAGCAGCACTACAAGCTAGCTCTCAAAGCAATGCCTAATTTGCAGCAGGCACATTATATGCAACAATGGCACAAATGATGCCACATACAGCAAGCTTTCACAAAGAGGAAAGTGTGCAAGCATGTAAGCAAGCTTGTAGGCAAGCAAGTGCTATGCTGTGCCATGCAGGCCAGCCAGCAGGCAGGCAAGCAACTGAAGTGTTGATAGTCCAGATTTATATACAGGTGCAAGAGTACCATGTGACCAGAGTCATCAGGCCCTTGGCAGGTGACGCCCGTAATTGAATAATGGCATAACAGCCCTACTCAGGTGAGGCCAGGCACTGATTAGCAGATTGGTTTAGATGGGGCTGCTTGTTGCAAGAGTGTTACAAGTTCTTAAAATGTTTCAGCCATTCACACTTTCATCACTATCAAAATGCATGTGCTACTCACACTTTGCTGCATCAAGCACTTTTTAAGTATTGTAGTTTCCTTAGAAATTGTTTCATCATGCTTGATAGTATCAGATAATCTTTAACCAGTCAGAATGACTTCAGTTCTTCAGGTGGTATTGAAGTTTGATGGTGATCACGGACAAGTGGAGGATGAATGGGTTTCAATGGTGCTGCCTAAAATAACTTGTTATTTTCTAGAGATGCACCGGATCCGGTTCCGGTTCCGGTTCCGGATCCGGCAGGATAATAGAGTTTTTCACAGGGTCCGGGTCCGGCAGGATCTTAAGCAGTGGATTCGGTATCCGGCATGTTACCTAAAAATCAGGGTCTGGTGCATGTCTAGCCTAGGCTTTTCAGTCTTTCACAACCCCAATCACTGCATGGAGTGAAATCACTTTGGAAGCGGCTATTGCAGGCAGTGTGGTAATGAGCCAATGAGTCTAAAAAATAGTTTGCGCCAACGTAATAAAAAGGGCCCACGTGTGCGAGTAGACTATATGTTTCAACCCTTTTGTAGGATCCGGTATCCGGTTCCGGATCCGGCAGGATCTTATTCAGTGGATCTGGTATCCGGCAGGATCCTAAAAATCAGGATCCGGTGCATCTCTAGTTTTTTCCACAACGGCGAATACTGCTATTGTGCAGTACTTACTGTTTATGCTCAATATGTGACTCAAAGTAATTTTTTCACAGTAGTTGTCTGTTTTTTCGAAAAACAGTAGAATGCTGTTGCAGAATTGCCGTAAATAAACAGCTATTTGTTACAGTGTATGTATGCTAAATGTTTTTTTTTAAAGGTTTTTTTAGACTTACATAATAAGCCTTTGCATTAGGCCTACACTGTTATTGCTGGTGTTGTAAACAGTGCTTTTCATTTTGCATTTTTGTGTGTTCTTCCAGAAGTGTTATGTGTTCTAAATGTATTTTTTTTTAGGTTTATTTACACTTACGTAATAAGCCATTGAATTACGGTGTTATTGCTGGTGTTGTTAATTCGTTTTTATGAATGCTTTTACTGTCAATAAAGGTACTTTTCTGATTCAACACAACAGAATGAGACAATGGCCTTTAAATCACAGGAGGTTTGCTTGCATAACAGCATGTCAGGAAATATTGTGAGCAGGGCCGGATTAACGCACAGGCTAGATATGGCTGCAGCCTAGGGGCCCCCGACTGCCAGGGGGCCCCTGATTGGCCAAGTGAAAAATTGCAGAAACATGACAAGATGCAATATCGAAAAAATCATGTCATGTTGAGTAGAATTGGCAGACATGTAATGCTTAATTCCTAGCATGACCCTGTTTATGTCAAATTTGCTTTCCGGAGGGCCCCACAGCAACCTGTAGCCTAGGGGCCCCAGGCCATCTTAATCCGGCCCTGATTGTGAGTCATGTGTAGCGAGAATGACATATTTACCTGACATCATCCACAATTTAAGTGAAACTTGCGAAACGAGGCAAGCTAAACTTGGTGGAGTCAGTTACTTAACTTTCCTCAGACTGTGATTCGTTTCCATCCACAGAACTAATGGAAATTGACTATTTGCAAAATTTGGTGTAGGCTAGTACATCCTGTCTGAGTTGAGCAACTAGGCTATCTAAAAAGTTAGGCCTACATTATGTTGTAAAAGTCTGAGATTGCACAACACCCAAAGGAGGATTCAAGAAGCATTTCCAAATAGCTGGGTCTCTTACCGTCCAAAAAGGGCCTAATCGTTACGCGCTGAATAGAAGCACCAAAATCGGTGTAGACCTTCCTTAGGGTGTTCTCCATCATTTCAGAAGGGGTGCCCCAAATTTCAATGTCATTAAGGTCATTTTTATGGGGTAAATCCAAGATGGCTGCCCAAAACCAGTCAATAGTAGTAAAATTCTGTACTGCCTGGACATAATGGTGTTATGGGCCAATCCACCTATTTGTGTGTGATGTATACAAACTGAACTTTGAAAATATGTGCAAAACTTACCATAAAAACAATGTTATATATGTCTTATTTAGATTCAAAAACAGGAAAATCATAAAAAACCATGGTCAGAATGAGATCACTCTACAATTGAGAGCTCTTTCTGGGCATTTAGCTATTGAACCAACATTCATTAAGAGTTTTAAAAATTTGCAGTGGGTCATATCTATTAACATCCAAAAAGAAAATTGTGGTTTGAAAAATTTAGGGGAGAAGAGATAAACCCTTGAACTGGGCCACACATAACTGTCCCAATGTTAGCATGCTAGCATTAGCAGGTTCAGACACTCAGTCTGCTCTTCAGATAAAGATGGCAAACAACAATTTTAATCCCACTTACACATGCGCGCACACACACAAACTACTACTACTTCCTTAGGACCCCCTCAATGATTTAACCCTAGGAGTCCAACTGAAATATGTTCATATCAATCAAGTCAATAATACATGTACATATCAAGTGTCAGTGACTGCTGTCAAATGACAAATGTATGCTGATTAATGTTCAGATATGTATATCGTAGTCCTAAGTGTACAATGGAGTGATAAGGGCATTTATGCTAGGAAATTATGAATAATCAATATGCAATACACCATACACACAGTATATTGACAGATACTTTGTTTTAAAAGAGCAAAATGGTAACATGTCTGTTTTTCCATCTACTTTTGGCTTTAATCTAGATGACATGTTGGCTACCTAACCACTTAATTTATTGTTTGCTTTTTATTTTTTATTTGTGGGTGTGGTCCTTTGTTTAAAACATGTCTGCCTGCCTTCCCTCTCTCACATAGGCTACTAAAATAGTCTTTCAAAAACTTAAAACAACAGCATGTGGAAATCCTATTGGCTTTGGAGGGCTAACGTCTATAAGACTATACTGTACTCTACTGTATTGCACTGTACTGTACTCTACTATACTGTACTGTACTGTACTGTACTGTAATGTGATATACCGTACTGTACTCTACTGCACCGTGCAGTATGCTACTGCACTGTACTGTACTGTACTGTACTAGACTGCACCGTACTTTATGCTACTGTACTGTACTGTACTTTACTTTACTGTACTGCACCGTACTGTATGCTACTGTACTGTACTGCACCGTACTGTATGCTACTGTACTGTACTGTACTGTACTATACTGCACCGTACTGTATGCTACTGTACTGTACTGCACCGTACTGTATGCTACTGTACTGTACTGTACTATACTCTACTGTACTTTATTATACTGCACCATTCTGTATGCTACTGTACTGTACTGCACTCCACTGCACTGCACTGTACTGTACAGTACAACTATAGAACTGAAACATGTAGAGCGGTGGTGCTCAAACTGTGGTACACGTACCACTGGTGGTACTTGAGACATCTCTGGTGGTACTTGTAATGCCATTATGAACCTCTCCTGTACTGACTGGCAAAAGTGAATATGGAAGGCCTTTACTGCGATATTCTAATGTTGGTTGTCAAGGTGGTACTCGGAGAGCTCAATATTTTCTCAGGGGGTACTTCACACAAAAGGTTTGAGAACCACTGATGTAGAGCATTCTGAGGACATGTACAATATTATGCAAAAAGGTGTAGTGGGAATGAGTTATGTTACTGTTACCACTCAAAATCTTGAAGGTTAAAAAAAGTCTTGTGGCATTTTGGGGTATGATCGACTATTCTTCCGCCCAGACTATTTGTGTGCCTTGCATATCAAGAAAATGAGTCCAGGTAATGATTTACTTTCATAGTATATACCATATGAGAAGTGTTGTTCTATATAGATATTTCTCCTATGGGTAAGGGTGGCAAAAGACCTACAGTACATGTTGTCCATCAGCTGTCAGTTTTGATAGCAGTTTAAGTACTCAATGATTACTGAGCTAACTAATACAACGTTTGACACAAGTACTAGTTGAGGACTTGTCTGCAAATAAACTTTTTTTTTTATCTCTGTCTTCTTACTCAACATACACTAAGAAATCATTCCCATTTAATTTGAACTGAAGCCATACTGTGGCCTACATGTAGGCCTAGGCCTATATTGAGTAATCTGTAATGCCATTCTAAAGATGACTGAAATGCTCTCACAATATGCACTTGTAAAAATATAGAATTAGGTGATCTTATGGGGTTCTTCATACATATGGAAAGGTCCTGTCCTTTACCCTCTCTCATACAAATAAAATACGTATATCTGTTATGGAAATTAGAGGATGGAGAACCTGCTACCTAGGGCATCTTGCACTGACACTATCCCATTCAAATCGAGCATTAGCAGCAGTCTATTCTCACCATAGTTTTAGTGTTGGCAATGCTCATTTTAATTCAGACCAAGAATCTTCTCAAATCGTTCACAATGTTACATGCTGTCAAGCACGTAAGCACAGACTCACCCATACTTTCACACTATGTACATTTTGTAGTTTTATCAATCTGGTCTAGCAGGCTACCCTTGCTTCATCTCTTCTGAGGACTATATTAACATTGTCAGCTAAGTATAATGTCATGTAATAACAATGTAATGCGTTACCAACATGACATATTGTATATGACATGGTAGACATTTTTTTTTCAAGGGGCACCCCTTCTAGGATGTCTTCAAATCAGTCAAGGAACACGTGTACCGAATTATATGCTTCTATCCAGCGCGTAACGATTTCTCGGCTTAGAGCCCCTACTAAAATGACACTATCAGGGGACTACCAGTTTCTCCACATACCATGGCTGCTTCTGGGGTCATCATAGCCTAAGCAGTGCACTATTTGTGTTCATTTATCCACAATCATCTACCCCTTCCCTTAAAATTGTGGTGCACAACTGTCTCTTTGACTTAATTTTTCAAACAGAAAGAATGCACTCTGCCTGATGAAGGTCTAAGGACCGAAAGCTTGCAAGTCAAGTAAAGCTTCATTGCACAAAAATAGACCTGAAGTGTGCGGATTGTCTTCTTTTTATACAGATTTTTTTTTACTGAATCCTGCACCTTCTAAACAGATGAGCGGTGGCCTATCACAACTTAAGTTATCAAACAGAAAGAAAGAAAGAAAGAAATGCCTAGCCTGAGCTCAATAGTATGTAGGTCTTGGATTGCCCTTGAAACTTCCTCTTGCCCTTGAGGCTTGTATCTTTCATCAAGAGAGGCATATAAGAATGTTAAAAATGCTTGTCTATTTTTTCCTTGGTTACACTTATCCTATAAGTCAACCATGACATTTACTTTGAGAGGTAATGCAGGGTCAACAAAGGCTCAAAAGGCAGCCTTCTATGACGAAGAATGTGACACCACCATCACAATGGGTAGCTACGTCATGTCTGACCAGTAGACTTAGTAGGCCTAAGGGAAATCCCCACTGATTATTGCTTTTACTAAATGTGACAAAATTCTACATTTAAGTGCGTAATATATTGCAGTCGAATGCTGCATGGAATATGTTTATGTGCGTAGCTGCATGGAATGTGTTTTCATGTCATACAGCAGTTAAGACAGGCATAGACCATTAGGCTAAACATACCATATGCATAGGCCTACACAACGTGAACACATTACGCTACAAACTATTGTGATAGGCCATAGGCTAAAGAAACGTGCACCGAAACTATTGTTTAGCTCTGCTTACGTCTGCTGCAGCCTGGTTTTAAATATCAGTGGAAGCAAGTTGGCAGTTGCAACTCAGACAGCAGCTATAGTCTGAGAAAGAACCATTTATTTATTTTCTCATAGGGGAGGTCAATGAGATTTAAAATACCATCTAAAGCTTGATGGAAGGTTTCACATAGGCTATGGTGTTGACATGGTAGATATGCACTACAAACTTACGTCTCCCTAATAATACCTACCTCATTTACCTACCACATTTGCTCCACCTATTCTGGTGTTGCTGCCCCAAACTTAGCCAAGGATTTCAGCCTGGGTTGCTGTCCTTCAGATCGGAACGAGCACATAAGGCAGCATGGGAATTTCCAGGATATGCTGCCTGCAATACCTGCAATAACAATAACCTACACAGAGAGAGACAGAAAGGACACACACACACACACACACACACACACACACACACACACACACACACACACACACACACACACACACACACACACACACACACACACACACAGGTGTCAAGTAAAGTCATGGTGTAAGTTAACCAGTGATGTAAGCTTACAAAGTACTGGACTGGATGAGTGGAGAAAGTAGTAGCCTACGAGTATATAAAACATTGACTTAGAACTCTTCTAACTCAAGTGGAAGTAGGCCTACTAAAGTATTCATAATGTCTTGTAGGCTACTCAAGTAGGTCCGCCTAGGCTACGTGCAGGGGTGTAGTGGCCGCGGTAAGCGGGGGTACTACGCAGTCCACCCTCTTCTCCTGAAGTGAGATTTTTAAAAAAAATTCTGCCCATGTTTGAATACAAAAAGGACTGATCACATAGCAGTAGGCTATTGCAGGTGATTGACCAAACAGATGAAAATGGAGAAGCAATGACGGTAGATTAAGGACAGTTGGGGAGTTTGACATGTTGACTTGCCCAATTATTTGATGACGTTAAAAATCGCGTACCCCACTTTAAAAATCCCCACTACACCAGCCTAAGTGTCTTTTAAAATGAATGGTCATGTACTGAAAGTAATAGTAGCCTACAAGCACAAGGTACGTGTGATCATGTGTAATTTAAGCCTATGGTAAACTTTATAATAATGGAATGGCCCAGATGGATCTTCAGTAGGCTAGGCCTAAAAATGTATTAGATTAAAAGTACTAAATTCATTGTTGTAGTGATGTAAAAGTGGAAAATATAATAGACTACTCCACTACAGTACAGACAGGCCTACAGCATTTTGGGAGTAGGCTAGTAGCCTAGCCGAGAGTAGAGTAGGGTAGCCTACTTTTATTAATCCTGAGGCATCTTACATAGATACATAGATACAAGGCATAAACAAAGACCTAATAGAGAGATAGACTAGCAGGTCACCAAACCTGTAGACTCGTGGGTCGTGGCACTCTCAGTCAAATTTCACCAAACCAGACACACTCTGCTGCTACACCCAACCCCACCACAACAGCACCACTGCAACTGTGTCCATAGCAACAACAAGCCAACGTGCTTGACCTGGTTGTGTATGTAATTGGTAGAGTACTTCCGGGGCACATTTATGCATGTTGCAGCATCACTTTTATTCCTAGTGTTTTCATTGTTTTTGTCTACCTTTTTCTAAGAAAATGTCTCGGGGGTCAAGTGCCGGTTTTGATCGGCATATCACTATCTTCTCACCGGAGGGAAGGCTCTATCAAGTCGGTTCGTAAGCGTTGACTTTGTTTGTGACAGGTTTATCTCTTACTAACCGGCTATCTGCCTTGTCATTGGCAGCACAGCACAGCTAGTCGCACCAACTACTATTTCAGTTATTGCTCATAAGAGTCAGTTTTTGGTCGAGTGGTATGTAGGCCTGTGATACGTCAAGGTCTTCTCACAGCATTGCATGTATGTATTGTGTTTAACCTGGGAATATGTGAGTTATCGAGATATCAGAACTCTCAATGAGCTAGCTATTAATTGGCTAATGGCTAACCTTTTGCTAGCCGTCGCTATTTACTTTTCTGAAAAGAGGTCTCTCGGCATCTTCGTTTGTTTGCTTTACACCCTCTCTCTTTTGTGCATAAGAAAGTGAAAATCGTAGTTTCTCAGAAATCGTATGGTTTACGCAGACACTTGTATCTGACTTCAAATAAAATTACATGATTCTAGCGCGTTTGCTACCCCTGGCTCACCATCACTCAGCAAGTTTCAGGGAATGATTGACAAGTGGCGTTGAGGTTTTGTCTGTGCCATCATCCAGTGTTGTTGACCTCGTACATTTATTAAATCGGCTTTTTTGCATGACCTAGTTACTTTGAAGACTTTTTCATTCAGCAGTTTTCTTACTTGAGGGCAATGTTTGCTTTCTTGAAGGCAGACCCAAGCTAGCCACGTATTGCAAAGAACTGTTTGCAGTTGACGCTGTTGTGTTGTCTCTTTGCTTTCTCCTCAGAATATGCTTTCAAGGCTATTAATCAGGGGGGGCTCACGTCGGTGGCTGTCCGGGGGAAAGACTGTGCAGTGGTGGTCACGCAGAAGAAAATACCAGTAAGCCCAGTTCTAACTGAGAACCAACATTCGTGTCTGGACAACAGTTTCGTTGTTATCCACACCATGAAGTAGTTGGTTGTGTATTCATGTGTTACTTTTGCGTGTCTTACAGGACAAGCTGTTGGATTCATCAACTGTCACCCACCTCTTCAGAATCACAGACAGCATAGGCTGTGTAATGTCAGGAATGACAGGTAAATGCACATCCTCTCCAAGAAAGTGGGTGTGTGTGTGGGTGCATAGTACCCTCGGTAGACAACAGAAACACTGTGCCGAACACACACACACACACACACACACACACACACACACACACACACACACACACACACACACACACACACACACACACACACACACACACACACACAGTCATTGCAATGCCCAAACCCCTCAAAGGTACGAACTAAGCTTGAAGGTGGCCATTGGATCATCTCTGCTGTTTCCTGTTTTTTATTTGATTTAACCCTGCAGCTGACAGCAAATCCCAAGTCCAGAGAGCCAGATACGAGGCCGCCAACTGGATGTACAAGTACGGTTACGAGATCCCAGTGGACATGCTCTGCAAGAGGCTTGCTGACATCTCCCAGGTCTACACACAGAATGCGGAAATGAGGCCTCTGGGCTGCTGTGAGTACGCTGAACTCAAGACTGGGGTGCATATCTCGAAACCATAGTTGCTAACTTCATTAGCTACTTTGTTGTTTTCAATGCCATTTAACATTGGCAACTACCCATGTTGCTAACAGGTTAGCAACTATGCTTTTGAGAAACAAACCCCTGTGCTGTAATGGAATGTTCATGATGTATTTGTTGTGCCGGGGACCCATTTGAGTATCCAGTGTGTGTGAATCCAGTATATGACTTATATGACCTATAGAAACCTACATTAAGTCTGAATCTTAAACAAATCCTCTTAATGTTGTAATATGATTGTGCTGCCCTAGCATTGTTATGTGACATTATGTCAGTATTACCATGCCTATGACAGGCTTAGTGTACACATGCACACTGTGAGACTCTGGGGTGCTGCTATTTCATTAAAATACTGTATTTTCTCTTCTAAATATGGGTTTGACAACCAAGCTGATTTTGATGTGATTGTGCTCGTCATCAGGTATGATCGTGATTGGCATGGATGAGGAGTTGGGCCCACAGGTGTACAAGTGTGACCCAGCCGGCTACTACTGCGGTTTCAAGGCCACAGCGGCAGGGGTCAAGCAGACAGAGGCAACCAGCTTCCTAGAGAAGAAAGTAAAGAAAAAACTAGACTGGACCTTTGAACAAACTGTGGAGGTATGTGTTCAAGTGCTCATTACAGTAGTGTGATTGCATTTAAAATAATTACTCTTGCTGTTGTATTCAATTACTCCCACAGTCAATACACTCACAAGCCACTTTATCAGGTGCACCTCTCTAGGGCTGGGTCTAAGGCCCCCTTTTGCCTTCAGAACCGCCTTAACTGCCTGCAACATTACTCTGGTAGGCTGTGGCATCTAAACAAAGATCAATTGGTACTAAGGCACCCAAATTTGTACCAAGAAAATATCCCCACGCCGTTATACCACCTGCCTGAACAGTTGATACAAGGAAGGGTGGATCCATGTTGCAGCAGAAATCAAGACTTGTCATCAGATCAGGCAACATTTTTGCCCGATCGCCTAGTGTCCTATTATGGTGAGCCTGTGTAAAATGTTGCATCATTTTCCTGTTCTTAGCTGACCGCTGTGGCACCCGATTGGGTCTTCTGCTGCTGCTGTAGCCCATCTGCCTTAAGGTTTGATGTGCCGTGCGTTCAGAGATTCTATTATGCATATATCGCTTGTAACAAGTGGTTATTTGACTTAATGTTGCCCGTGTGTCAGCTCGAACCAGTCTGGCCATTCTCCTCTAAAGCGGCGTGCACACACAAAGCTAGCTTTTCGCTTGCTCGCCTACTCGCCACTCGTTCATGGAACGTTTGCTGAAAGTTCCCGCGGCTTTAACTGCCAATGAACAGGCGAGAAGTACCGAACTCTGCATTCCAATTGGTTACTCGCGTCGCTCGAAGATAAAATATTTTCAACTCGGGATACGCCCACATCGCATCGCTTGTTCAGTACTCGTCTGCGAGTCTCGCTGGAACACATCGACATTTTATTGACTTAATTCGCTGAGCGAGTAACTAGTAGCGACATGTGTGTACGGCCCTTAACAAGGCATTTTTACCTACAGAATTACCGCTCACTGTATACGTTTTCTTTTTTGACCATTCTCTGTAAATCCTAGAGACGGCTGTGTGTGAATATGCCAGTAGATCCGTCGTTTCTGAAATACTCAAGCCAAACCGTTCTGGCAAAAATAGCCATGCCAATGGCATGTTCAAAGTTATTTAAATAAATACCCTTTCTTCTCCATTCTGATGCTCGGGTTTGAACTGCATCAGATCTCAACCATGTCTCCTGTACATGCCTAAATGCATTGAGTTGCCACCATGTGATTGGTTGATCAGAAATGTGCGTTAGTTAACAGTTGGAAAGGTGTGCCTAATATAGTGGCTGGTGAGTGTACATTCAGTCAAGTCAATTTTCTGTTTCATGTGTTGCAGACAGTAGTTTGTTATCTAATCTATCTAATCTAATTGACAATGACTCGTCTGGAAGATGGGACTCATATTCACATTTAAAAACTGATCTCTCTCTGTCTCCCTTTTTCCATTCCTCTCCCCCACAAACAGACAGCGGTCACCTGTCTGTCAACAATTCTTGCCATTGATTTCAAGCCATCCGAGTTGGAAGTAGGAGTTATTACCACTGACAACCCAAAGTTCAGGTAAACAAGCACGCAAAGATGTTCACCAGACATTAGATGAAGATGATGGCTATCCTTTGAGGATTCTTATTGATTGTGAGCTTGTATGGTCTAAAAACAGTCACTGTCTGAGTTATTTGTCACGCCAAGCAAGGTGTGTTGGTATGTAAAGCTTTAATGAGGCAATGGCAATATCTTGTTTTCACCACTTGCAGTTAATCCACCTGTATTTTGTTGTGATAAGGATTTGTATGTTCAGTTTTCAGTTGTACACAGGAGCTTTCCACATTAAAGTAACACACTGTTGCCTTTTTCCTATATTTGCAGGATTCTGACTGAATCAGAGGTAGATACCCACTTGGTTGCTCTGGCAGAGAGGGAGTGAAAGGAGGTGGAAGAGAGAGAGTGAGAGAGAGAGACCTTTTGGACCCAGTTACAGTGGTGCAAGCCTTGTTTCATGTATATTTACCCTGTTCAATTAAAGACATTTTTGAGTAAAACAAACATTTTCTTCATTTCTTTTTATCCTCAACACCCAGTTATGCGTTGTTTTCCAAGGAAGCATGAAGACTATTCTGCAGTACAAGCACATTTGCATTCGCTGTCTATCTCAGGGGTTTTACCATCAGTGGCAAAGGTCCTATTTCCCTACAGTAAACAAGATACAAGTGTACCAAAGAATAGCAGCCATTGAGTAACACTGCTGCCAACTTCTTTGGAAATGGTGAGGCCGGTCACGCAAACTGTTTTCAAGTTCCTGCTGTGGGTCAAATACCAGTAGGTATAACAGGTTTTGAAATCTATACTAAAACATCCTGTGTCATTTGTGTAACCCAGGGGTTCCCAAACTTTACCATGACTAGGCCCCCCATTTACCAGTAGATTCCAGCCAAGGCCCCCCTGACATGAGCCGTGCACACTATCTTTTCTGTGCACCCAGTTTCACAACTCGATGAAGTTGGTGCATTCATAAACCCATTCAAGTATACAGAAAGCATAATAAATGATAGTACTCTACTCTAATGTATAAACATTGTAAAGAAGGATTTTTTTCCGCTGAGTTCGTTCAGCTTATTTTCTTTTTATTTTGGCTATTCAGTTTATTAAATTATTAATTTCATTTAGCTATTTTTTTCCTGCCTACCTGCGGCCCCCATGGCATCCCATCGCGGCCCCCACTTTGAAAACCACTGGTGTAACCCACATTTAACCTCACCTTGCCTTATTTACTTTTTTAATATCTGCAGATTGTGTTGAATATCTGATGCAGCAAAATTAACTTAATTCTATGAAATACAGCATGTGTGGTTAGTTTTGTAGCATAATCATACTCCAGCACTGTGTGCTTAACAACTTCTCAACACATCTGTGTGACTGAACAATACATAAAGTATGTAGACCAGCCCTGACATGACAGAGCTAACACTGACGACAATTTGTCTAGGTTGACAAAAGTTCTCTTTTAAACTCTGAGCCTCGTTGCCATGCTGGCTTGGCCATGGAGTTTCCCTTCTTAAGGAAATCTAAAATTCCAGTGATCTAAACACTACGTGACCCATATCTTTACCCTCAGGAGTTTCCCTTGGAATTTGCCTAAGATAAGTGCTCAGCCGAGAGACTGTGAGACCGAGAGAAGACGTAGGCTATAGATGTTTGTGTGCACTGTACTGACAAGGGGTCAGGTACAACCCCGCACGCCACCCCCTAAGGAAAAATCTCCCTTGTATCCGCCGCCATTCAAACCCACACTTCAACTCCCCTCTGATCACTGGTGTGTCATTTCATTTCTGTCTTCTCACTGTCTCACTGTGTGCGTGTGTGTGTGTGTCTGGGTCTGGTACCCTGGCGGCACATCACGTCATATGTGTCCTTGTGTAGTTTGGGAAATTCTTGAAGAGGATCTTGAAGCCATACGGGGAACTTCACATGAGTCAGCTGATGTGGTGATCTTCACACACTGAGGCATCTTTGCTGTCCATGGAACGGAATAGTGATTACTCATGTCTGCCATCAAGGGCATGAGACTACTTGTTTCTTTCTTGAACGTCACTGCTAAGGCATGGCATAAGGGTCTTGCATTGTGATGTTACAAAAGAGCATATTATATAAGCAGCATTTATGTACCTGTGCATGTTGACAGTTTGTACAACAATAGAAACAAGAAATGGTAGAAGTTATGTCAATATATTGTTTTGTGGTATATTGTCTGACTAGAGGAAATTACTTTTTTTGTTTCTACATCGTGGTAGACAAATTCCTTGTAAGCGTACCCCTGGTCAGTAGTAATCCAAGCCTGATGGAGGGCTGCTTGTAGTTGAATTGGCTAAGTCTGCTGTTTATGAACTCTCATTTTAAACAAAATCAACAAAGCAAAGGCATCGTAGGTATATATGTATTTTCTTCTTTAATTTATCCACATATACATATCATACAAAATAATAGTGTTACATCATGTTAAAAAAATAGTGCTCTGTCTCTCTGTATTTACAAGTATTTCACATTTCTTCATATTTACACTTGATACATGTGTGGGAGGTGAAGGTTTTTCTTGGAGTTTTTTTTTCTTTATTTATTGAGTCCATTGTGCATTTTATTTCTCCCTCAGCCGGCGGTGGTCAGCTGAGCTGTGATTGTGCGTTTTGTGGTCCCGTGGGAGGCTGCAGAACAGATGAGGTTTACTTCAGTGGACCGACGATATGTGCCCTCCAAAAAGGATGTCGTCATACACCATCTGTGGAGAGACAAAGTAGCACAGTTAGCAATGAGTAGCTATTGAGAAAATAATGTCCTTTTATTTAGTGAATGGTACATGCGTTTCCCCATCAATACTTTTAAATGGTTAAAGTATTTGCAAACTAGCATAGGCATCATACAGGTTGATTGAACACACATAAAAACAGGTGTCCAAAGTACCTGCTGAACATTGTGTGTGTATGTGTGTGTGTGTGTCAGTACAAAATAAAAAACAACTGTGCATGTGTGTTTTCTGATAGAGAACACAAGAACTTACTTCATCCTCAGACAAAGGCTCCTCATCGCTGTCCTCGCTTTCGCTGTCAGGCAGCTCTCGGAGGTCCTGGGATGTCCTGTCGTGTAGCTGCTGCCGAATCTCGCCATTTTGCCGGCCGAACGTCAAGTGGTACGGCGAGTACCCTCCGTAGGTCAGGCTGTTGACGTCTGCTCCAAGGGCGAGTAGCTGGTGAACAAGCGCAAGATTCTGGAGGTCCACAGCCAAGTGGAGTGCCGTGCGACCACTGCACTGCTCCTGGAGAAGACGAGAACAAAAAAACTGTGGTTTTAATGTGAGTAGTCTGCAAACCGTGTGTTGATCATCATATGCTGAGCAGTTTTGGAAGGCATCACAGATGAAGTGTGGGGCCATGGTGTTATACTTACTTTTGAGTTAACATCTGCTCCTAATTGAACAAGGACCTCGACCATGGAGAGGTAACTGTGGATTGAGGCCAGATGGAGGCAATTGTGTCCTGTCAAAGGAAGAAGGATTTTTTTTAGAGTCAGGTCATTTATTTCTTATTATGTACAGAGGAACAACACCAAATAGTCAAGGGTGAAATATGTGTGTCATAAGTAAGTATAAGAGAGTATAACTACTGTATTACTGTTTTGCCGTAAGAAGGCAAGATGGCAAAAGGGTACAGAAAGAAAGCAGCTCACCATTGTAATTGGGGAAGCTGAGGATGGTGCGTAGGTGACTGGTGTGTGGTAGTTGTGTGAGGAGGCCAAAGGAGGTCATGGAGCCCATCTTGCAGGCGATGTGCAGAGCCGAGTTGCCACTGTGGTCCACTAACCGTGAATCACAACCGGCTTTCAGGAGACACTCGACCAGCCTGTGCTGTTGCGTGATCACAGCCAAGTGAAGGGGCGTCTGAGGGAGGGGGTAGACAGACAAGGCCTGGTCAGATTTCATATCGTGGATTTGACAATAATAATAATCATCATCATCATCATAATCATAATAACTTGGTTTTATATAGCGCCTTCCAAGGAACCCAAGGTTGCTGACTATTAAATTATTAAAGTTGGTAATTATTAAAGTAAAATAGCCAACAAATAGTGTAATAAACAGTGCTGTATTTGTGTAATAAAGTACCTGTCTTTGGTTGTTCTGTGTGTTTAGGAATGGGTCTTTGTGGCACTGTTTGATCATCTCCATGGCTTGGTCTTGTGCTTCGTGGATAATGGCGAGATGTAGAAACCTGTTGAGAAACAGAGGCTTTCGTTAAAACCCCGCGCTTTGAAAATAGTTCTACAAAGGAAGTGGTGCAACAAAGACTACACATGAGCAGCGAAGCGTTTCGCAAGAATGGACTTTTTCGGGTTATTTCCACCAGTTGTGGCTTGACACGTCTGATGCTTTATCAGTTCCTGGCTGAGCGCCAGGGACTTTCCTGTCTGAGTAGATTGTCTCTCTAGCGCCGCCAGATTTGTCACCGTGCCAAATTCTGTGTGGTCTTACTATCGTTTGTTTACCACCACCACTGCATGCTAATATATACATTGCAATGAACTAAATTAAATTAATAGCAAGTGCATGTTTATGCACACATATGTGGGTATTCAACAGAACGTGCATGCAACAAGTTTAGATTGCAATTTATGCGTGCGTAAAACCGTGCGTTAATCCACAGATCGAATCGCCTAACATAATTTACTTTTTTTATCATTTGAGCATGAGTAACTTACGTGTCTCCGTCTTCTGTTATTTGCTGTTTCCAGGGTTCACAGCTGAATTCTGTTCTTATTTCACCAATGGATAAGTTTCGAAGTTCTTCCTCTATAAGAGAGTATTCGCCCGATTTAAATGAGTCCAATCCACTGTCAATGCGCTCGTCTTGGCATGGCAACATTTTCCTGTGTTTCAAGTCCATTTCGTCCAGGTCATAATCCATTTGATTAAAGTTTCCAACTCGATAGATATCCATTTTGACTTCTGACTACCGTCAACCCTCAAGAGCTCAAGGCAAGAGTGTGATCTTTATGGGAGGCGCCGCACTAGTTATGTACAGGGGTGGAGACTACGTGGGGATTTCCGCATAGGGAAACTCAGAACGGGCTTTTGTGGGAAAATTCCCCATAAATGACTCCCCATAGTAAGAATGAAAACCCCGTAGTTTCATATTGGGCCTAATTCTACAACATGTAGCCTACCTATGTGCCATTCTACCTCAGAGTCACAAAGGTGATGAATGAAAACCTGATTTCCATGAATGAAAATGGGCCAAAGCTCATTGACAGTTGTTCAGGTGACTTTGAATGGGCTCATTGAGCATTCGCCATTATTACTCAGACATGCACATGAAGGTGGAATATCCACTGCCTTGCTGTTTCAAAGGAAAATTATGACACTTCATTTTGGGAACTTTTTTTCATCTGGAGAGCGCAAGCGGCCTAATAATTTTAAGATTAGCTAACTTGGAAACACATTATGTAACCCATTTTCAAATTAGACTTCATTCAGAACCTGACAAATGTTCCTAAAGGTTGTATTAATTGATATCTGTGTTTGTGTGTCTCAGCTTTACAGCTCACCTATTCACTTCACTCATTAACAGTAGCCTACAGTAGCCTATCATTTCCCAGGACCCAGCTAATTAACTTTTTTCATTTTTAGGGAATTACTCTTCCACCTTTGAAATGCACGTTATGTATAGGGAAACTCAAAGTTCTGTGGTATGTTTGAATGTAAATGTATTTTTTCCTTATCTAACCCTGTGTTGTCTTGTGATCTGCAGTGTGATCACCTTGTAGGGTATTATGGACCAAAGTTCATTAATCTACAGTACAGGGAACTTCCTTGGCTGACAAAACCACCAGCAGCAGCATCTGATGCCAAAGGCCAAAATAAGGAAAGCAGGGTCATGATGAATGCAAAAGCGTGTTAGTTTCATGTTCCTGCATGTGGTCACAAAAGCCCAGGGAAATTCAATAGAAAGTAGTAGCCAAACACTGTTCTGAGACAGTGTGTTGCACAAGATATAGTACTGTATCATAGCAACAACGAGTTTGCTGGAGGGCAACAGTTTGCCTGAGCTTTACATTTTACGTCATTGCCCTCAGCCTGGTCCGTCCCTTCCTTGCGCAGGTTAAACCACAGACTGACGGGGCTGTGTTTATTTGTGCGGCTGGGGAGGAGGCCGGCGTAAAAGCAAAATAGCAACTGCACTGAGGCATCTCATGACATAACAACTCTCGTCACCAATGGCGTAACACTCAGTTCTAGGCCTATTCAGATAGCATCATGTTTTTTAGTTGGCTACTCTTGTTTTTCACTATCAAGCCTTAAAAGGGAAATTATGAAAACATGTAGAAGGCCCCCCCTGGATATATCTCTATGTTAAAATCAATGGCGGACAAACTGTTCTTATGGTGCAACAGGTGTCACATCTTTTGTTGCATCTTGTGTTGCAGCCTTTTGCTCAAGAATGTAAAATGGTCATGCTTAAAGATGCACTGTGTAATGTTTTTTTTAATTTTTTTTTAGCTATTTACAAATCTTACAATTTTCATGAACACCACCATCAAATTATAAGTATCTTTTCACTCATGAAAAGGTGGGTCTTGTTGTCCGCCACTTTGAATTTCCAAATATTGACATTTTTAGCTGCAACACTTGCTGTACTTTGGTCACCCTAGTAAAGATCAAATGTGGCAGTAGACAGTTTCATTAAGCAGCATAGTTGCAGTACCTACTCTGGCTACCATCTTAGACAGTGCACCACAGTACGTTCATTGGTTTCCATGTACTACATCAGCTGTAAACAGAGCTGATTTGTGCATGCAGAAAACAGTACAGTATGACGTACAACTTTAGCAGTGGCGTGACGTCCATGGGTATACAGAGACAATAACTAGATGAAGTAGGCCAGTGGTCTATGAATCGCGGCCCGCGGGTCAGATCCGGTTCACGGGCCAGATCCAGCCTGCAGCGTGGCAAACATTCGGCCTGCCATGAGGTTGGAACAAATGAAAATATATATGTGTGCCATCTATGGCCATATAGTCAGATGATTTGTTTGGCCCTCAGCTTCTTTGTGGGTACATAGTTTGGTCCTTGGGGGAAATGATTTGCAGACCACTGAAGTAGGCTATATGAGGGGAAAAGAGCAAGGCTTCTGGCACACAAGGACTTTGTCCTGTTGGCTCTTGAGAAGGAAATTGAGTTTGTTTTTCATAGGTAGCCTGCTGGTAGTTACGATGTACTGACTGCTTGCTTTTCAGACACCTTATTTCCTGCAAGCTGCTATCTTGGTAATCAGGTTTGAGGTGACCTCCTTTTTTGTCTTTCGTTCTTTCCCCCTTTCATTTTTGTCTTTCTTTCATTTGGGATTCTGTAGGAGGAAATTAATAGAATTATCTGTGATAAAAACAAAACATTGACTGTACAATAAACATGCATGTATATATTTTGTTGAATTTCCATTTATCACTGTTGTTTTGTGTTGTGTTGTCTTGTTGCGTTGCATTGTGTAGAGCAGTGGTTCTTCACCTTTTTTTCTTAAAGCACCCCCTTACTTGTGCCCAAGACAAGCCGCGCACCCCCAACCCAAACTTCTACACTTGCATACGCACAAAAAATGATTTCAGTGATTCATTACAATGATTCTTGCTTGAGACATTAATCAATACCTTAATGACTTTAAAAGGGAACCAAAACACGTTTTAATTTGGCCCAATTATAATGTTCCCTAAGCAAAATTTCGGTCACAACCTCACCACAAACAAAATTCTGTGCACCCCCTGGAATGTCTGGCGCATTCCCAGGGGGGGTCCGCACCCCAGGTTAAGAACCACTGGTGTAGAGTACTTGTATTAATCCTGAGGGAAATTAGTCTGACGCCTTACATAAATACACAAATGCAAAACATACACAAAGACCTAATTCACAATATTGCACATAGCAATAAACATTCTATAGCACCCACTTCCTTAAACAATCAGCCTTACATCAGTACACACACACACACACACACACACACACACACACACACACACACACACACACACACACACACACACACAGAGACACACACACAGAGACACACACACACACAGACACACACAGTAAGGTCCTGCTGGCGTGTTGCGTTGCACACTCAAAAAAAATCCTGGGTGATTGTCCTTTGTTGGTTGTAGCCTACTACGTGAGTCAATGGGTACAAGAAGTGTGAGTGAGACGAGATGCTGTGATGTGGGACAAGGGGCAGAGGTGCATGGCAGAAACATGATGAGTATTCTCTTCAAGTGCCTTTTGTACGCCATACTCAGCTGGTGAGTCATGCTCTTGTGACGGACGGTCATCATTGGATTTGCTCGATCACATCTGGATCACATTTTTTTAATTAATGTGTGAATGAATTACTCAGACAAATCACCATGATGGGCTAGAGATCAGATACTTACCCTGTTTTATGTTCAAAATCTGGCGAGAAACCATTGTTTTAGCCTACTGTAACCTACACCTTTTTGTGCAGGTTCCATTTTCATTTACATTTTCATCCAGTGTTCAGGGCAGCGGAAAACGCAACCATGGAAATTAGTAGGCCCGTGTTTTTCTGCTTAGACTACACTCATCTTTGGCTTATACATTTTCTGATGATCTTATCTTGTGTGTTTCTGTGAAGTGTGGGCGTAATTCCGGGTAAGGAAACCCCAAGTCGTCTGACACTCTTTGCGTCAAAGCTGAATAAAAGGTGCATATTCATCTCAGTGTCCCCTGACAAATGGCGGCAAACTGACCTCCTTTCAATTGAACAAGTGGTGTTATGCAATGAATAACATTTGCATAATTGTCTTTCTGTCTACTAGTCTGCTAACACACACACACACACACACACCACACACACACACACACACACACACACACACACACACACACACACACACACACACACCACACACACACACACACGCCATGCACCCTCCACCACAAGCACTGTATGACTATGAGGTGGAAGAGTTAACATAACAGCAAAACACAACAAAGATCCCCCTGGTGGAAGTTTAGCATATCACCTTTTGACCCCCACCCTAGTTTGGGAAAATACTTTACTACAAAGTTGAAACTTCCTTTCCCAGGTATCGCAGCGTCCAGAGCCATCTAATATCAGAGTTACGCCACTCCCATAGACGTCTATGGACCAATCTTTCCACAGCAATGGCGGCTCTCATGGAGCCTCACGGAGCTTTAACATGGAAATCCCCATTGACTTTAGTTCTATTAGAAGTTACTTAGTTCCAGGAGGTGGCCGTAGAACACAGAAAATGTGGTAAAGGTAATGTAATTTGTTTGTACTTAATCTTTGTTTGGTATGTGATGGTTCTGTGTTAGTTTCCAACGAACAGAAGTTAACATTTTAATCTACGCAAATCACATCACCAACCGACTTCCTGGTCCCTGGTTTGCGCAACTCTGTTATTAGATGGCTCTGACAGCGTCAACTGAACGTCAGAGCAAGGGTGGCTTATGATTGGACCTAGGGACGTCTTTCTCCTCAAGACAGAAATGATTGGTCAATTTCGGAGCCATGCTTTGAGCGTGCTTGGTGTTGCTCGGATCCGAGTTTCCAAGCGGTTGTTTATCTTTTTTGCGCCGGGTGGCCGTTTGCTTCGGTCGATTAGATGGTGTAATAGATTAAACTCTTTAACATGCCTGTCCACTCGCGAGAGAAGAAAGAACCCAACCACGAAGATATGGAGGTGGACTATCCGGAACAAGACGCTAGCAGCACAGACGATGAAGATACTGTAAGCTCATCTGTCTCTGAAGATGGAGACACTTCAGGTAACACACTCGTGTCTTTTCAGCCATTGATGTGCGCAGCTATTCTGGACTTTACGGTCCCATTCACTTCAATTCATTTTTTTGGCGTTTTACATATTTCGGACCGTGCGGACGCCGCTGTACTCGTGCGAGGAAAACAACAATTGTCTCGGGTGCTAAACATGGTCATGGAACGGCTTGCTTAACCAGAATGGTGTGTGTTGTGTCATTTCGAAGATAATTAAAGAAAATCTTATTACAATGGGATTTCTCATAGGCATGGTTTTGCATGTCTCTTATCTCTTTTCATGTTGACTGAGCTATCACCGTTACAAGTTTACAAGGTGCACAGCGCACATATGTATGCATACAAAAAGGAAGAATACATTTCACAGTGTAATTCTGCAAATAATTCACTTCAAAGTTAAGTGTTATTACATAGGCACCATGGTCATCAATATGTGTGTAAGAACAAGTGAAAAAACAAATCGGTCAGTTTGTCAAAGAGGAGACAGTAGATAGCCTATGCACCATAATACACAGTAGGCCTATGCATCGCAATGTGCTCCTGAATGATATGCTGAAGAAATACTGAAAGCGAAAATATTTATTTACTGAATAAGCCTAATCATGGCCTATCAGAAGTGAGGTAACATACACGAGTGTGAAAATTGTCCTTTGATGGGCCTTGAACCCACAACCTGTGGATGGTAGGCATGACTCCATCCACTAAGCTACCACAGTTTCAGTCAAATTTGTTTGACCAGAAAACTTCTTGTTGTGCACATTATCACAGCACTAAAAAATCATATAGGCCTACAATCATTTCTTCATCATACTTCAGACAATGAGGTAATGGTGCAGGGAAAATATATTTTATATGATTTATTGTGTTAAAATGCACAACGACGACATATCTTTCTGGTCTTAACATTTCTTATGAAACTGTGGTAGCTTAGTGGATGAAGTCATGCTGTCCATACCATAAGTTGTGGGTTCAAGGCCACTCAGCATTCAACTACAACTCACGTGTATGTAACTTCACTCCTGATATAGGCCTACATTATAAGGCTTATTGGGAAAAAAATATTTGTGCCTTCAGTATGTCTTCAGCATATCTTTCAGGAGCACATAGCGACACATAGGCCTACTGTGTATTATGCTACATATCATCCAGTGTCTGCTTTGAGAAATTAATCATTCTCAATTTGCACTACTTATTACATATGTGGTATGATCTGTTAACTTCAGAGTTACTTATTTTCAGAATTACAGAGAGTTCTGATCATTCTGCACATTGTAAGATGAAATGGTGATGACGCAGTGAACATGCTAAGAGATATGAAACCTGTCCAATCATGCATATGACATCCCACTATAATAAGATTTTATTCAATTTTCTTCAAAACAACACAACACATTGCAGAAATTCTTGTAGCCATCATATGTAGGCCTATAGGATGTAATGGAAGCATTTACACATTGTCAGCAGCGCAAGCACCCTTTTCTCACAGACCCTTGATGTGCCCTACAGACAGACTTGAAGTACTTTGTACATGGGCCCATCTAAAACATGCAGTACAATGTTAAGATTTTGTTTGTTAATTCTTAACCTACAAACATGGAAAAGACAGAGGAGATGGAAGACATTGGAAAATTCTTGAATGTAGCAATCCCATTACAATAGAAACAACATGAATTGTTTGCCAATTAATGACTAGGCTATATGTAGTAGCCTAGCCTATAATGCAACCTTTGTTATATAGCCTAATAGTGAGTTAAATTGAATCCGAATGTCTCAGCGTGCCCTACAATATCGCCCCCCTGTGGCCACATTAGCTAATGAAGATTGCTTGAGTGATATGTGGCATGTGCATTATTGAGGAAAGAGACGTAGGCTATGTGCCGTCAGTATTTTTCCTTCATATCATTCAGAAGCATGGTGTGATGCATACTTTGTACTATGGTGCGCATATCTACCATCTCCTCTTTGACAAACTGACCGATTTGTTTTTTCACTTGTTCTTACACACATATTGATGACCATGGTGCCTATGTAATAACACTTAACTTTGAAGTGAATTATTTGCAGAATTACACTGTGAAATGTATTCTTCCTTTTTGTATGCATACATATGTGCGCTGTGCACCTTGTAAACTTGTAACGGTGATAGCTCAGTCAACATGAAAAGAGATAAGAGACATGCAAAACCATGCCTATGAGAAATCCCATTGTAATAAGATTTTCTTTAATTATCTTCGAAATGACACAACACACACCATTCTGGTTAAGCAAGCCGTTCCATGACCATGTTTAGCACCCGAGACAATTGTTGTTTTCCTCGCACGAGTACAGCGGCGTCCGCACGGTCCGAAATATGTAAAACGCCAAAAAAATGAATTGAAGTGAATGGGACCGTAAAGTCCAGAATAGCTGCGCACATCAATGGCTGAAAAGACACGAGTAGGTAACACCACGTAGGCTATAGTTAGCTAGTAAGCTAACACGGGTCGTAAACATTTTCCTTGTACATACATCTTGTCCCGAAAACCTTACCAGACTACCAGATTGCACGCCAGTGACAATGTTCCATTCGTTGTATTTCCACAAATCTGAGCAGCCATGATGTCCAAACTCAGGTTAGCCTCGCTTGAGGCAGGCATGCTTCTCTCATGAGTATTATTGATATGTGCAGAAATGGACGATGAGGATTGTGAAAGGAGGAGACTGGAGTGCCTAGACGAAATGACAAACCTTGAGAAGCAATTCACGGATCTCAAGGATCAGTAAGCACTGTCTTCGCAATACCATCGATATCTCTCAGTTCAGTGGGTGTCAAGGTTTCCTGTATGTCTGTGCTGTCCACTAAAGCCCACCTGTCAAACTGTGTGTTGTCAGATTGTATAAGGAGAGACTGAGTCAAGTTGACTTCAAGCTGCAAGAAGTGATAGCTGGCAATGCTCCGGAATACTTGGAACCTCTGGCTACACTTCAAGAGAACATGCAGATCAGGACCAAGGTAGCAGGTATGTTTGACATAGCTGTGCTTGCTGAAGTGATGGTTGATGTGGCATTATTTCAGTGGCATGAAAGTTACTGTGATGTGTCTTGGGTTTTATGTGTTGTGTAGCCTAGTTCACATGCCTGCAAATGTACTCTGTGTATACTCTGTATTTGATCTGTTTACATGCTTACAGTACATTCTGAAAGCATTGTGGTTGGCAGGGGATGGGGGTGGGGTTGGGGAGCAATGTTAGTTGTGTTGAGTGTGAATGTCTAGTATGTATTGTAGGTTATTATTATTATTATGCCAAAAAAGGGCATGACATGTACTGACGGATCCCCTTGAAAACGAGATGATTCATCTGAAGGGGCTATCCTAAATAAAATTGAGAAATATGTCTTAACTTATTTGTTTGTTGTTCATTGCAGGCATCTATCGAGAGCTGTGCCTAGAGTCTGTGCGGAATAAGTATGACTGCGAAATGCAGGCGGCCAGTCAACACTGGGAGGTAAGTGTGACCGAGGTGTTCCAGCACAGTTCGTCCCCCTCAGGGCCGCGAACCTGCCACTTGGTCAACTACATCGGTTGGGGAGGAATGGGAGGCACAGTGTGAGACCGCTGAGCTAAAGGGCCGGTCCAGTAGCCCAACGCTACTGCACTGTTTGAGGCCCTGGGAGGGAGGTTTACTAACGTTCCACACCACACTCTGCTAGTGGGCCTTCATTACATAAGGTGCAAAAGGCGAGAGTCCTGCACACTCAAGCCAAGCAGCCCTCATCCCCCATATTCCCAATCACTACAAATACATCTACAGTACATATGTGTTTATACTGTATGTGTATATCTCACATGCTTTTCAGAGTGAAAAGCTGCTGCTTTTTGACACCGTTCAAAGTGAACTGGAGGAGAAGATAAGACGTCTGGAGGAAGACCGTCACAGCATAGACATTACCTCAGGTAAAGTAGCCTACAAGAACGGTCACTGTCTTCTGTGTTCTGTGTTCTCTTTCTTTCTTTCTTTCTTTCTTTCTTTCTTTCTCTCTCTCTCTTTCTCTCTTTCATTCTTTCTTTCTCTCGCTCTATGTCTGTGCCTAACTGATTGTAGGTCAGCATCATATTATTGATTGCTGACCTACCATCAGTTAGGCAGAGAGAGAGAGAGAGAGAGAGAGAGAGAGAGAGAGAGAGAGAGAGAGAGAGAGAGAGAGAGAGAGAGAGAGAGAGAGAGAGAGAGAGAGGAGGAGAGAGAGAGAGAGAGGAGAGAGAGAGAGAGAGAGAGAGAGAGAGAGAGAGAGAGAGAAAGATAGAAAGAAATACAGCCGCGGAAAAAATTGAGAGACCACTTCGAAATGTTCAGTTTTTCTGATTTTGTTATGGATAGGTATGGGTTTGAGTAAAACAAATATTGTCATTTCATTCTATAAACTACAGACAACATTTCCTCCAAATTTCGAAAGAAATTATTATATTTATTTGCATAAAATCTCAAAATGGTCAAAATAACACATAAGATGCAATGTTTCCAAATCTCAAAAAAGGCAGGGAAAACAAGATGATATTAACTGTAAAACAACATAATAGTAATGTATTAACTTAGGAAGAATTCAGAAATCAATATTTGGTGGAATAAGCCAGATTTGTTGTCACAGCTTTCATGTATTTTGGTATGCATTCCATTACTCCTTCACATTGTTCTTGGATGATTTTATTCCAGGCCTGGTGCAAGATTTGAAGTAGCTGAGCTTTGGTTGATGGCTTGTGAACTTCCAGCTTCCTCTTGATCACATTCCAGAGGTTTTCAAAGGGGTTCGGGCCTGGAGTTTGGGATGACCATGTCAGGATATTGATCTGGTGGTCCTCCATCCACACCTAGAGAATAGGTAATTATCTGAGGGTGCCTCAGCATGGCTGAAATTGGTCAAATTCATCGTTGCAAATGATGCGTCTCTGAACCCACACTCAAAGTTACCTTGGGCCAAAACATGATTCCTTCTGTTCTGACAACGCCCCTGAACGCTGAGGACCGTTTTTTTTTTTTTAGAGAAGGACAATGCCACTCAGCTTGCCAATCAAGGTGTGGAGGGGGGACCACCAGATCAATACCCTGACATGAAGTGCAATCAAAAGTCGTCAACGCATGCATGCGCATTTAGACAGCAATGCACTCTGGATAAAAATGCTGCATGACGGTTAGATTTCCAGTCAAACTTCGAAATTTCGGTGATGTTGCGTCGACGAGGTGACATGTCACATGGTGTCAAACTATCGCGGGATGAATGCGACTGCAGTCAGATCTTGCACCCTCTGCAGTTGCTTATTCCCTTCAACGCTCGTCTACAGACCGCCTCCGAGGTCACGCGCCCATGAACTGGTTGGTCAACAACTCACTCACGTGTGTATAAGAGTCTTGTCTCACACCTCTACACAAGTTTGCGCAGGTCCCCACTTCAGCTCCTCCTCGCTGCCTGTCCCCCCACTCCTCACACGTGGTGTGTAGTAGAGCAAACTGGTGCGACCTCATGCGACCCACTAGTTTGACGCCCTTTCGATACCGTCACATGGTAATCAAACATTTCAAACAAGCAATTTAGGGTTAGGGTTAGGGTTAGGGTTAGGTTTAGGTTTAGGGTTAAGGTTAGGGTTAGGTTAAGGTTAGGGTTAGGGTTAGGTTTAGGTTTAGGGTCGTATGACATAAGGCTTAAGTACCGAAAGGGCGTCAAATTAGTGAGTCCCGCGAGCTCATCGCCTCGTTCATATTTGTGTCCGACTTTAAATGCGCTGTATTTAATAACACCCACATCGTGACAACAAGTTCTCGCTCACGTGCTTCACCAATGTTGGTCGACGGCAACAAAGTCGTATGGGGCTATGGTCAGCCCTTACTCCAGGCCCGAACCCCCTTGAAAACCTCTGGAATGTGATCAAGAGGAAGCTGGAAGGTCACAAGCCATCAAGCTCAGCAACTTCAATTCTTGCACCAGACCTGGAATAAAATCATCCAAGAACAATGTGAAGGAGTAATGGAACGCATACCAAAACCCATGAAAGCTGTGACTACAAATCGGGCTTATTCCACCAAATATTGATTTCTGAACTCTTCCTAAGTAATACATTACTATTATGTTGTTTTACAGTTAATATCATCTTGTTTTCCCTGCGTTTTTTGAGATTTGGAAACATTGCATCTTATGTGTTATTTTGACCATTTTAAGATTTTATGCAAATAAATGATCTAAATGACAATATTTTCTTTTGAAAATTGGAGGAAATGTTGTCGGTAGTTCATAGAATGAAATGACAATGTTTGTTTTATTCAAACTCATACCTATCCACAACAAAATCAGAAAAGCTGAACATTTCGGAGTGGTCTCTCAATAGTTGCCGCGGCTGTATATATTGCTGTAGTGTAGGAGAAGATACACTGTGTACTTTGTAAACATTTGTGCGTTGTCGTGCAACAAGTGGGGAGTATTCCAAGAACATGGCTCAGTAGTAGAAAACCAGGTTAAAGGATTTATCCGGAGTTGGAACAAGTTTGCCTGATTTTTGCATGTTTGGGATGAAATACAGTCACTCTAGAGCAAAATCAAGGCAAAAGGATGCGTTTTGAGAAAGTTTGATAATATCACGTTAGCCTCGTTAGCCATATCAGCTATGCAATATGAAAGATGCAGGCATCGGCAAAGTAGATTGCCGAGTGCGTCGCACCATCAGCTGTGGTTACTCGCTATGGAAATAATCATAGCTGATGGTGCGACGCACTCTGCAATCTACTTGGTGGACTTTAGTGTCAAATAGTTGTCTTGACCGTAATTTAGATATTCTCAAGGTAGTAGCTTCACAAAACACATTCTGCAGACCTTTCAAGAATACATGAAGGGCTTTGGACACTTCGGTTTATGTGTGGATACCCTCAACATATTATGAGGTACGTGTGACGTTGTTTTGAGCTGTGCAAGACTTTAAAATGTTGTGTTTTTGAAATGTGTGTAACCGCCGAAAAACGATGCCCGCATCTTTCATATTGCATAGCTGATATGGCTAACGAGGCTAACGTGATATTATCAAACTTTCTCAAAACGCATCCTTTTGCCTTGATTTTGCTCTAGAGTGACTGTATTTCATCCCAAACATGCAAAAATCAGGCAAACTTGTTCCAACTCCGGAGAAATCCTTTAAGTTAACCTTGACGTGGTAAATCATCTAATTGGAGAGCCTGGAGTCCTCCTTTTCTCAATTAGCAGGTTCACTACTTTCTGTAGGTTAAGTTTTTTTTCCCTCCTGTAGCTTAACTTGGCCAGGGTTATCACTTAACCATATTCTTGGAATACCCCCCCCCTGGTCTTGTGTGTTCTTGTTTGGACTAATAAAAGAGCCTGAGTTTGTTTGCCTGCTAAACACCAGACAGTCTCACTAGTAAGATAGACTGGAGGCTACCTATGCAATTTCTCGTAGGAAAGGTGTGGTTTCTGATTGCCCATGGCCAATCGGTCTTACGGGTGGGTCTTACGAAGGTGTCATTTGGCATAAGCCCATAGCCAATTGTCAGTTGTATCTATTCAAACAAATTGCAGTCATCGCCTTTCCACCCTTCCCCACTCTGATTGGAGCCCAAGATCTGGATGGAATCCTCGCTGAGGGATTCAATCAATCAATTAAAAATATTTATATAGCACATTATCATACATAAATGTCATTGAATGTGATATAGAATAGAGACAAGAGAAGAAAAAACTATATTGTGTTGTAGACGGTGTGTAATTAGCACCAAAGGCAGATGAGAATCCATGCTGTCTTTCAGGTCGGAACGATTGTGCAAAGCATTATGGGTTTTCCCAGGCTAGAAGTTTGTCATTCAATATATGTCTTTGTGTTCACTAGAGCTATGGAACGATGGCCTGCAGTCCAAGAAGAATAAGAAGAAGGATCCTCTCACGCCTGGCAAGAAGAAGAAGCCTGTCGTTGTGTCAGATATCCTCTTCATCCACCCTTTATAATCGTTGAAGCTAGTCCAAATCACATTATTTTAATCTTAGCAAATGCAAATTGCATAGCAATGCACAGTATCTAATCATGTATCTCCCTGCAGTTTTAGTTTTTAACTTAATTTATCTTGTTTGTTTTTTGTACTAAATATAGCAATATACTGCCCTACCAATTGTTTTCTCCTTAGCCTTCTTACGGCCATATATTGTTTACATGCTGCAAGACTTGGATATACTTGAAGACTGGACTGCAATAAGAAAGGTTAGTAACACTTAATTGTTGCGTTACATCTATTAGCACCAATATATACAATATTAATGCCTTTGTTATTAACTTGTAAGGCATGTACTAAGCAAAATCCCTAGGTAGTGTGGGGGCCCTAAGCCACTCGGGCTGAGCAATGCCTCACTTTAGAATAGGGAACCTTATTCCACATCTGTTTTCACACTGTTCAGGGTTTGTTCACACAGTGTACCGGGAGCTTATACACATTGTATCCTGGCACTTACTACTTACTAATAAATAGAAATCTAGGCTTACTGGTCCTTACTGAGGTTATATTGGTAATAAATCCGTAATTGTGCATGAACAAGGCATTTGCGAATACATGCCTAACAAATGTTTGATTTTGCTTAGTACATGCCTTACAGGTTACTTATACAGGCATTAAGACGTAACACTGCAACAAAGTGTTACCGAAAGGTTTCGTGCCCTGTCATACCCTCTTATTGACAAACTTATGTATGTATGCACAGACAATTGTGTAGTTCTTTTTTATGTTTATAGTTTTATGTTTGTGTTTTAGGCTATGGCATCTATGGGACCACACAGAGTTAAAGTTGATGGTAAGCGTCAACAATTGTTTTTGATAGTGATTTGATTTTGCTTTTAGTTTTTGATATCCACTATTATGATTAGTATTGTCTGAATTGGTTATTTTCTCTTGAGCTGCTCATTGCATGGTGTAATGTGATTTATATTTTACGTGCACGGTATCCCCACCAAGCTTGTAGACGGATTGGGGTCTGGCAAACCACGAACGGGATCATTTTATGGCCATCTTTGACGTGCAAAATGATTGATGTTTTGTAATAATTCATTGACGCTCTCACATGAGCTAACGGCATGTTGTGTTCTAACTATGTGTTCTAGTTCCGACTAAGCCAGAGAAACATCACCACGTAGCTCGGTCTGAGGACGGCCGTCTGTTCTACAACAACAAGTGGTACACCAGAGGACAGGCCATCTGCATCAACAGGAAGGATGAGTTTCCTACCAGGTAGGAGGAAGCGGGTAGGAGTAACCGCACAAATAGATGAAGCGCGACATGAGCAAGGCGAGCGACGGAAGTAATTGACTTTGTATTGAGTCACGCGACAGAAGCGATTCTGGAGACTAGAGGCGATTCGCACGCCGATAGCGACAGTTTGAAGTTGAAATCCTTTCAACTTTCTATGACGCGGTTCCGCGATCAGCCGCGACAGCCAACAACTGTATAGAGGTCAGTGACCACAGCCAATGGGAATGTTTGAATGCTTTGCCTTCTGCCTGTACGGACATACTCTAGTCTCTTCAATCGCTCGTATCGCTTGCTGCTGCACAGAAGCGATTCTCTGTCCCTGGAATCGCATCGCGCCTGGTCTATTCGTGCGGTAAGCGGCTGTACCCTTAATGCCTCTTACAACTGAGGACTCTGCATCACTGACTGCAGTTACGTGCATGGAATATTCTGGTTTCGAATGCAATATTGTCAATATTCGATTGAAAACAAATTCCAGAATATTCCGTTTACATGGGTGAAACCGGATGGATCTCTTTAACCTTGTATGGGGCGGTCTTGAAATGCATAGTGGGTCTGTTTGTTTCGCCAGCTCCGTTGCCTGGCTATCGCCAAAAAGTTTAGAAATGTAGAGCTTTGATGGCAGTAACAGATCTGTCAGTCAATCAGACCGCGTGTACTATACATGTAATGGAAGTAAAAATTTTATTTTTTTTTTTAAAAAAAAACGTGGAAGAGAAACTCCCCCATGCGTCAGACATGCCTACCATCTTCAGTCAGTAGATGGAGCCAGTGTGAAACGACCATTATTCTACTGTACCACCTTAAAGGTTCACTGTGTAATATTTTTAGCAGTTTCCTTCTGGAATTCACCCTGCCTATTCACAAATGTTACCTTTTCACAAATACTTACCACGACCATCTAATTCTTCCATGAAAAGGTGGATCTTCACCATGTCTGCCATTTTGAATTTCCAGAAATAGACTGTACATTGGTAATGCTGTAAATATTAGTTTGCTATGCAGTAAATAAAAATATCGGCAGCGCAGTTTCAATGAGCAGCATAGTTGTAATACCTACTCTGGACACCATCCTACACAGTGCACATTTACAGGTATCAGGATACTTTCATCGATGGTGTGTATTTATATATTGAAGCTGATGGTGACCTTCATTTCCTTAAATAAAATAAAGGAAGGATGGGAAGGAAGAATAAATAAAGGAACTCTAATCTACTGTACTCTACTCCAAATCTACTCTACTCTAATCTAATCTAATCTACTCTGTCTGCCAGTGCCATCATCACCACCATCAACCATGACGAGGTGTGGTTCAAGCGACTGGACGGCAGCAAGTCCAAGCTCTACGTCTCCCAGCTGCAGAAGGGCAAATACACCATCAAGCACTCCTAGTGGCCCGCCCGGCGCCCTTCTTCGCCCACCCACTCCCCCATCGGCCCTCTTCCTCGTGGGCCCCGTCCGCCCGCCCGCCCGCTCTGCCGCCCGTCGCCACCCACCAACTCCCCATCGGCACTCCCTTCCCTCCTTACGATGAAGGCAGCTTCATGTGTGGTCTGTTACCATGGCAACCAAGCCTTTGGCCTCCTCATTACTCCATCTTCCTCCTCCTCCTCCTCCTCCTTCTTCTCGGTGTCTCTCTAACCCCTTTTCGTTCTTAAGTGAGCCATCCACGTCCACAGAAGATGGGGAAATCAGGCTTTGGAAGCCTTGTGCTTTGTACGTGAATACAGGGGGGGGGAGTGCATGTTCCGTTTATGAATTATGAGAATGAGTTTTAATTTTTTACACTGGAACGATATTGAGAAGGTTTAAAGATGTGCTGCTGTAAGAAAATGTGATTTTAAGGGGATGATGATTGTGTGTGTGTGTGTGATTGTGTGTGTGGGGGGGGGGAGGGGGGGGGTGTGTTTAAGATGTTGATGCCTGTCGAAACATGAAATTGCTATTTAAAGAGGTGTGTGTGTGTGCGTGCCTGGGTGTTTTGGGGGACAGGGACTGTGTAAAGTGTGCCTTGGATAAGGTATGGTGAGGATAAGGATTGTATCATGGTGCATCCCTTGGTAGGGAACCTTTACTGGAGCATGTGTTAAATGCACAGCAGGCAGCGGTGACCTGAAGAACCATTGTCAAAAAGTGCAGTTACATGCACAGAGTATTCCTGTTTTCAAATGAAACCTTGTCAGTATTCAGTTTCAAACCGGAATATTTCGTTCACATGTGTGGAACAGCGTCCTGCATCCGGGATATTCACAGAACACTAACACATTGGGAATGAATAAACAGTTTGCATGACTCGCGTGCAAACGGAATATTGCCACCATTCCGGTTAAAATCCTAATATTCTGTTTGTGTGACTGCGCTGAATGATATTCAGCAGTCTGTTGCACAGAGTGTTTCCCACGAGTGGGAGTTGTCCTTCTCCCCTGGCATTATGTTGATTGTACACATAGGTGGATCATTCTACAAGGCTGGGGTGAATTTCTCAAAACCAAAGTAGCTAACTACATTAGATACTTTGCTGTTTTCAATGCATTTTCCCATTGACAACTTCCGAAGTTGCTAACAGGCTAACAACTTCTCTTTTGAGAATCTCACCTCAGGGGCCTGTTGCCAGACCTTAGAACTACTTAGGTAAATGTCTGCTGCTACTGTATACTGTTGCATTTGGTGCCATTATTGTACATAACGAAAAGGTTTAAAAGTGCAGTCAGTGTTTTAGGGGGTGAAAACCTCCACAAATAAATGGAAACAATCTCTTTATCATGATTATGATTTGATTTATTATTACTACCAGGGCTCTAAATTAATACCAGACAACAGGCCAAGCGGCTGGTGAAATTTCACTTCAACTGGTTGAAAAGACCGACCTGCTTGCCACTTTCACAGATTAGTGAGTGTGTGTTTGGCTTTTAAGAGCTACTAGCCATTTTGACTGGTGACGAAAAAGGTTAATTTAGAGCCCTGACTACTACTACTACTAACTTCTAAACACTATTTCCACAGCTGATACAGTGGCGGCTACTGTTTGGTCACTCTATGAGGATAATGCCTGATAACTGAATGTGACTCAGACTGTAAGCATTCAGGAAGATTGCTGCGTACATGCGACTGACAGTGTTTTGCCTGTGAGGTGCCAGTCCTGTGTGGGTGCCTTTTTAGTTTTCCTTTCTCGTCTTCATAGCTTACTTTGGGGTCATTGAGAGGGTATGCTGCTGTAGATGGTTAGAAGAAAATGTGGGTTTATTAAACCATGAGGGAGAAAGAGCCCCTTAGTTTTTATTTTTTTAATTAAGGCATTGAATCCACTACTCCGAAACACACTGGTGTGCGGGGGCTTACTGTATTTTATAAGATGATCTAATGCAGGGATGCCAAACTCAGGCCTGGGGGCCAAATCAGAGTCATTTTATTCAGCCCGCGAGATTATTTCTAATGTGTATTACAGTTGGCCCACATAATACACAATTATTCTATAGCGAAGATATGAATATGAAATTTTATTGTGACACAGGAATATGAGTGATCCCAGGCCAACAAAACAGCTCACACTCATATGCAACAGAACATGTGTAGGCACATTTTAACTAACATGTATGATGAGGAAAAGTGTGTGTGTGTGTGTGTGTGTGTGTGTGTGTGTGTGTGTGTGTGTGTGTGTGTGTGTGTGTGTGTGTGTGTGTGTGTGTGTGTGTGTGTGTGTGTGTGTGTGTGTGTGTGTGTGTGTGTGTGTGTGTGTGTGTGTGTGTGTGTGTCTGTGTGTGAAATGTAACCATGAGTATAAGTGAATGCACACACAATTTGTCCATTTTAAAAAAGCATTCAAAAGAAAAAAATTATTGACTTCAGCCGTGACTTCATTCCAGATTTAGATTTTGGCCCTCAGTCAATTTGAGTTTGACACCCCTGGTCTAATGGCTATTGGCTAACCCAGCTAAATCGACTCCGAGTGAGATATCAACTCTAATACAAAAACTTGGAGGTGTGTCAATCAGTCAAAATTGGCAGACATCTATCTATATATAAGATTCACCACCTTTTCAGAGTTAACATGGACACGGCCTGTAAGTGACTAGCTTTGTGCAATGCTGTCTTGCAAGGTAAAAACAAAAACTAGCTCCATCCCACTGTCATCTTCACAACTATAGGGCCTTCAGTAGGTCTGAAGCACCTTAAGTGTAGTACAAAACTGTGATATTGTTCAACTGCATGCATACTACAGTAGTGGTGTGCGTTGGTGCTGCCCTTAGGATTCAATTTGATTACGATTCGGGAGGTAACGATTTGACTAAAAACCATTCAGTGCAGGGCTTCAACAATTAGCCGATAATCGTCGACTAACCGACTATAAAAAGTCGTATGCCTTAAATGTAATTACTTTATTGAAACCTAACATTTCCTAGCACATATGAATTGGATGTTGTATCTTGGAGTAAATAAGCTACCATTCTGATGGTTCTGCTAATTGTGAGCTGTAAGAATTCAACAATTACAAGAATCGTTTGTTGCAGCCAGACGAATCAATTATTGAATTGTCCTGCCCCGCATTGTGATGAATTGCTGAATCCATTATTGTTGACACCACTTATGCTTACAGGTTTGCTCTGTGTGATTATGTGCCTGTGTCACCACAACTGCACAGCCCTGCAGTGAACTCCCCATCTAGCATTAACAGTTGTTCTATTAATCAGCCTTACTTTGCTGTTTATTTGTGTATTGCTTTTTCCAGACCATCCGATCTTTTACCTCATGCAAAGTATGTAGCACAGAACTACTTGTTCATCTTTTATTTGCCAACCATGCTCTGATATAGCATTTTTCTCTGTCTTTTTTATTTTATTTTATGTCCAAACTGTTTGAACTGTCTTAACACTACCGTTTGCTGAGGAAGGTTGGCAGAATGTCCATTGTGTGCTGGTTGGTCAGCATCAGCATTTCTTCTTGTCGTTTTATTTTTCACCAGGGGTCTCTATTGACCTAATAAACATTGAGAATGAAATGACACAAAGACTGCAGTCCAAATGAATGAGTGCCTATAGGGCTGTAACCAGGGCTTGAAATTGACACCTGCCAACCAGCCAAATGCTGGTGAAATTTGTGTTTGGCTGGTAGGAAAGACCAACTTACTAGCCACTTTGACCCATTAGTGAGTGTGCATTTGGGTAGTAAGACCAACATCTACTAGCCATTTTGGCTGGTGAGGGAAAAAGTGAATTTAGAGCCCTGGCTGTAACGATACTGTCAACTCATTATTCGGTTCGTCTTACAATTTTTGATCTATGTTTCAATACACCCTATGATGATAAAAAAAGCTGAAAAATAATAACCGTTATTAACGATAATGATTGTAAGCTTGCAAGCACTATCACATATAATGTGGCTGATTTCTGGACTGAAGAGTAACCAAATTTTGAAAGGGCGTATCACGATACTGCCTTTTTGAACTGCGATACAGTATTGTGACTGCGTATTACAATTTCTTGATCCGGTACAATATCGTTACAAACCTAATGCTTACCCATATCTCTCTCTGTCTCTCTGCCTCTTTCTCTTTCTCTTTCTCTCTCTCGCTCTCTCTCTCACTCTGTGGTGCTGGTATTAATAATCGATCGGGGGGGGTCACATTTATTAGGACAGAATAGTGAAGAGTAGGACAGGAAATGAGTGGGAGAGAGATGGGGAGGGGTCGGCAAAGGACCCAGGCCGGGAATCGAACCCGGGTCAGCCGCATGGCAGGCGAGTGCCCCACCGGATGGCCACAGAAGGGCCCATCCCTCTCATTCTTTATATCTCCATGGGTTTTTTTTCTTTTACGGTCAGGATTTTCTTTTTTTTTTAACTGGAATGACACTGGAAAAACATTTTGCTGTGCTGTGCTGTGCTGTGCTGTGCTGTGCAGCACAGCGCAGTGCAGATCAGCATCTTTCTCCCCAGGGCCATTCATTGCCAGTGGGTCACTCAGTGGATTAACTCAGACTGCGATCGATGGGGCGGCGTCAGTCTCACTGAGGCTGGAGGAGTGGCCACCACCGACCGTAGTGGAGAGAGAGATTCTTCTCTTAGCTGCCGCTGAGAGGGAGCCTTCGACCGTATAGGCATATAGTCTGCAGTTCTCTGCTTTAGCCACACGATGGCAGTAGAACCACATGTTTCACAGCTCTGATGAACCTGCTCATGATACTGCATGTGGAGAGATATCATCAACCTGTTTATTTAAACCATAATGCCAGGCTAAATATCGCAAGTGAATTACCATTGAGGTTACAATATATTGAGAGCTTTTTTATCGTTATTTAGATGGGTCGTTGGGATAGAGAGGGAAAGAGGGAGAGAGAGACGGGATAATCCTGCCTGCACTCAAACCTGGGTCCCCATAGGCATGTTGCCCACTTAGGGTCAGGTGCATTAGCATCCAACTGTCCCTGATGATAATGATCAGGTCTCTAAATTAACACCAGCCAACCGGGCAAATGCTGTTAAAATTTCAGTATTGCTGGTAGAAAAGACCAATTTACTATGGCTAGTAAGAGCAACATCTACGAGTCATTTAGGCTGTTGATGAAAAAAGTTAATTTAAAGCCCTGATAATGATGGAAATTCTTACTGATCAGTGAATTGTCTTCTCACTGGCTCTTAATGCTGTATGATGATCTTGAGAACCCAACAAAGTCTTGCATTCAGAGCAGACTTGTAGGAAATTCCGAATTGAATGAATTGAAATTCACAGTAATGCCATAATATGAACGCTAGGTGAGAGTGTTCTATGTACTCTCAATGGGTGGTGTAGATTAAATTCAAGGAAATGACACCACCTAGTGTTCGTATTATGGCATTACTTTGAATTTCAATTCATTCAATTCGGGATTTCGAAAGCCTGTTTTGTGTTCACAAACTAGTCTACCCCACCGATGCTGGTGACACTGAAGAATACGAATGGTTTTTGAAGTAGGCAGGCGGTAATATGATCGTGTGAACTCTACTGTAACTGAGGTTGTGAGGATGAAGACGGATGGTTCACACGTCCACTAGGATCAGTCACCCTCTTGTTGGCACTTTCTAGAGTGCTGTTAACGGATAGGCAAATGCCTGTTTGGCTAATGAAACGTCTGTGAAATATACATAAGGGAAGACGTGTGCCCCCGCTGTATTTGCAAGGCGTAGGCTATAGGTCATTGTAAGGGTTTAGTATGGTACACAGGGCAGCTGACAGCTCTTCGCCTTCGCTATGTAATGGAGACACATATTTGCCCCCACCCCCCCGTTGGCTTCTTGTAATTGCTTAGTATGGTAGGCCTCTAGGTCATTGTAAGGGCCAATAGGTCATTGTGAGGGCTTGCCCCTACAGTGTAGCTAACATGGGCACACTGTCCCCTGGTTGCCAGGGGTCGAACTAGAATGTTAAGCCTGGTACGGCTGCGGTAGACACTGCTGTGTAAAACAACACCGGCTTGCACCCATGGGCAGTTCTAGAAGGGTCTATGACGGATATAATGTCCGTGCCCCTCTGACTCCCGTTGTATGGTGGTTTGTGGATATCGCGCAAACCCCAAATCTCACGGAAATCTTCAAATCACACAAAAGCACCACAGGTATGTAGCACAGTGCATGGTACAACATAATTAAGGCCCCAAATGCGAAATCCCGGCCTAGTCCTTCAACAGCCGAAGACTTCAGCATTCGTTTATAATGTATGACCTCTACGGAAATCTAAATAGGCCTATAGCATGAAAAATAGAATGACAATGGAATATTGGCCTGTTTTGCTATTAAATGTGCCACCCCTAAAAACACATTGCCCTCAACTCAGCGCCCCTGGCAGTTTTAGTCTAGAACCGCCACTGCTTTTACACCAACATTCAATAGTAGGGCTGTAACGATACACTCAACTCACGATTCAATTCGTATCATGATTTTTGACCTACGGTTTGATACACCCCATCACTTTGAGGATCGTTTCTAGGTAAAATAGGTAACAAGTGGTTACTAAGAATGTAAAAAAAGTTTACAAATAATAATGATATTGATTTGAAGCTTGGAAGCACCATCACCTCATGTCATGTGGTTGTTTTCTGAATTGAAAAGTAACAGAACTTTGAAAGGGTGTATCACGATACTGCCTTTTTGTATCGCGATATACAGGGCTGTAGTGGAGGGCAAACGCACGTAAACGCCGTTTACGCACCTCTGGAATTTAGGAAATAGCGTTTACCCACCTCTAAATAGCGTTTACCCACCTCTAAATAGCGTTTACGCAGCTCTTAATGGCAATTACGCACGTCAAAGTTCCCTGCGCCTTGTGATCTGCCGTTGGAATAATCCAAAATAAAATTCCCAGACAGCAAAATGGGTCTGGCCCAGATCTGTGACAGATGTTGGCAGGCACTTGGGCCAGGTCCGCAATCCTGGTCTGGCCCGGTTTCTTATTTTACAATGGCGCTGAGCTGGAACAGGTCCGGATTATGGATCCGGAATGGATCTGGCCCAGGTCCGATCCACATGTTTGGAATTTGTGGCCGACCTGGGCCAGATCTGGCCCAGGTCCGTAATACGCATCTGACCATGATCTGGCCCTGATCCGTAATACACAGTTGGGGCTCATCTGGCCCATATCCGGATCTTATCTGGGCCTTATCTGGGCCTGATCCGGATTAAAGGGGTATTTAAAGGCATATGCCATTATTTTGGGGCTTAATACAGTTAAAATTGTTGGCTGGGGTTTATAAAGGTGGTAAAGTGTCTTATTTTTCATGTGAAGCGTTGTCTTGCTTTAAGACAAGTTAAAAGAGGGAGTATGTCGCTAAGCTAGTGAAAGTCAATGCATCCATGTAGCATGCTACACGGATCCATTGACTTTCACTAGCTTAGCGACATGCTTCCTCTTCTAACTTGTCTTAAAACAAGACAACAGCTTACATGGAAAAATAAGACACTTTACCACCTATATAAACCCCAGCCAATGATTTTAACTGTATTAAGCCCCAAAATAGTGGCATACCCCTCTAAAGGTGGACATGTAATATTTTTAGTTGTTCATTTCCAGAATTCATTATGCCCATTCACAAATGTTAACTTTTTAACAGATATTTACCACCACCAAAGTATTCAACATGACTGGGAAATTTGCACTTTTCATACATGAAAAGGGGGATCTTCTCCATGGTCCGCCATTTTGAATTTCCAGAAATAGACATTTTTAGCTGCAAAACTCACTACACTTTGGTATTCATGCAAAAATCTAAATTAGCAGTAGACAGCACAGTTTCAATGAGCACCATAGATGCAATAACTACTCTGGCCACAATTTTACACAGTGCACCTTCAAGCAAGAGCAAACAATGTTTTTAAAAAATGAGCTGCTTACAAATTATGCATTTTAGTATTCTTTATTGTTTTGTTTCTTGTTGGGTGTGTGCCAAAGCGGTCGGCTGCCAGATCCATCTCCACATTTTTGATAGCGTTCATCTCTCCCTTGTTGCCTCTTCACACTGTAAGATATTAAAAAGCACACAAAGCAGAAGGGAAACGTTAGACTTAATGCAGATGTATGTGCAGGCACAAATTACATACGATTGTGAATGAACTGACACATACAGGTGCTGGCCAAAAAATTAGAATATCATGAAAATGTTTATTTATTTCCATAATTCCATCAATAATGTTACACTTTCATAGATTATAGATTCACGACCCACATTTTAAACTATGCCAATAATTTGTTTATTCTTACATATTTTTGGCTTCAAGAAACCATGAATTAAGTAACTCACAAAATTAGAAGATTGTGATGAAATCACCATTCTTTTCAGAAAAAAAGAAACGGGTCATATCGTCATATCAAATCAGTTAAAATTCTCGGCTTTCTAAATAACATGTCAATGTTTAATATTTGGTTAGAAATGTAATCGCCTTAATCACGGCAATGATGTATTTAACATTTCAGTCAATGGCACACATGCTTGACAGCATCAAATGCAAATTTGTTTATCATGGTCTCATCAGAGTCAAACAAACTAAGGATATGGGTTACTGGAACCATGTCCTCTGATCTAATGACATCAAGATAAACAAATTGGCTTTAGATGGTGTCAAACATGTGTGGTGGTAAAAAGCGATGTGTACAAAGGAAAGTGCCTCATGCTGAAAGTCAAGTATGGTAGTGGGAGTGGCATGGCTTGGGGCTGTGTGGGTGCCATCAACAGTAGGAAGCTGAATTTCACCAAAAGAAATATGCTTGTCAACGTACTGCTTGTCAACGTACTGTAACTACTGAAACAGATCATGATACTCCCTATAGGATTTCATTCGAATCTCACACACATCAATTATAGCCAGGTGCAGACTCAAAATGTAAAAGTTTTTAAATTTCGAGACAATTCAGGCCAACACGGCCCCTTCTCAGACACTATGATAGGCGTGTACTCAATTTTGCACCAGCATAATTTCACAAAAATGTCATTTAAGTTATACAATTGGCCTTAATTTTCTTATGTAAGCTCAAAAGATGTTGTATTACACTTACTCTATGAGCGTTTTGGGAATAACTTGTGTGTTCAAAATGTTACTTTTCAACAAGGGTATACTCATTATTGCTGTGCACTGTATATTTGAATAATTTCTTTAAAATGTGGGAACATGGAGCAGCAGGAATAAGCTGTGGGACCAATGGGCTGTGGGAACATGACCCCGTACACAGAACATACAGTCAACCTAGCCAAGTAGACAGTAGGTATTCCATGCACTTTCAGGCCACCACAGAACAGCATCAGGCAAGTTCTGGTTAAGTGTTGTACAACAAGTGTGTGTGTGTGTGTGTGTGTGTGTGTGTGTGTGTGTGTGTGTGTGTGTGTGTGTGTGTGTGTGTGTGTGTGTGAGAGAGAGAGAGTGTGTGAGAGAGAGAGTAAGTGAGAGTGAGAGTGTGCACACCAGCATGCATGGGCTTTAATGCATAACATAAAAACAACTTACTTAATACATTCTGATGACGTCCGAGGGCTTCTTGAATATGTAGTGAGGCCGACCCAGCAGAGTAGAAGTCCTGTCCTTTCATTTGAGTCCTACAGCAGAAAAAGAATAAATAATTATGAATAATAGTTATTGGGATTTCACTGTGAAAATATTTAGTACAATTGGCATCCATGTTTACAATTAGTTTAGTTTATTGGTTTATTTCATCAGGGACCATGTGCAAAGTACATTAGTTACATAGTAAAAAAAAAGATGACCTGCACCACATTATAGCTAAAAGCTAATTTCCATCTGCATTCCCTGGGCAGGTAAGAAAACATATAACACACACACACACACACTAAAATATGTCATATGCAAAAACTACCATATGCTCAGTGTCAAAACAGGTATGTGCAAAACTATTAGTGGTGACCAGACTGGGTACATGAAAGCCATTTCTTCACTCCAAGTGAGAATGAATACAAGTTTGTAATGCCTTTTATGTGGGTGGGAAGGGCATTCCATTATTTAGTTGCTCTGCAAACACAGATTGTGCAAATTTATGCTGTTACCCGGCTTGGGAGGCTACTATTTCCTCTGGTGGTAGATCTAGTTGTTCTGCTAATTTGTTCAGAGCAAGGATGGATAAAAGTTTTCAGAGGTGGTGGAGCAGAATTGTGAATCATTTTGTGCACAAGTTGCACAGCAGAATATAAAATTAGGTTGTCAAAACTGAGCAAGTAATACTTGTCCAGTATGGCACAACACAATGGTGAAATTGAGACGGACGTCTGTCAAGGGGTGTGAAAAAATGGATATTAACCAACCAGTCTTGTCAACATTAATCATGTTTTTAAAATATGACTCACACTGTATGCCATTTTAATGTGTGTGTGTGTGTGTGTGTGTGTGTTTGACCTATGGCCTATGGATGTGCTTACTTGTTTATATTTTGTCTATGTTATTGTATTTTAATATTTGTTTTACCTGTCCAGGGACTGCAGATGGAAATTAGCTATATAGCTATAATCTGGCACAAGCCATCTTTTTACTTCTGTAATCAATGTGTATTGTGCATGGTCCCTGTTGAACTAAACTAAATAAACTAAACTAAACTGTCCAAAACTTTAAGATTTCATGGTAGTCTTGTTAGCCTGAGACCAGCTTGACATACATTAGTGTAAATGAGACATTATCAAGCCACTTACATATGTCTCAGCAGGATCAACAGTTAAAGAAGTTAAATTGTCAGCTCATACACTCACATGACAGTCCAAAAAGGTGTTCAGTGGCGGCTTCTTCTCTCACTTGCAGCTTCATACACATCGAGCGATGTTGATGCCAGGTCGATCAAGGAATGACTGTGCCTACTGTTTACAATTCTACCCAAAGCAAAAAGAAAAAGAAACACAAAAAGGTTGAAAGTTTGTCATAGAAATACATAGAACATACAATAAACCTATTCAAGTAGACAGTAGGTATTCTATGCACATTCAGGCCACCAAACAACAGCATCAGGCAAGCTCTTATTGAGTGCTGTACAACAAGTGTGTGTGTGTGAGTGAGAGAGAGGGGGGGGGGGTGCGCGCGTGCCAGCATGCATGGGCTTTAATGCATAACATAAAAACAACTTACTTCATACATTCTGGTGGTGTCCAAGGGCTTCTTGAATAAATAGTGAGGCCAACGCCGCAGAGCAGGATTCCTGTCCTTTCATTTGTGTCCTGTAGCAGAAAAAGAATAAATAATTATGAATAATAGTTATTGGGATTTCACTGTGAAAATATATAGGCCTAGTACAATTGGCATCCATGTTTACAACTCTCGGCTCATACCTTCAAATGACAGTCCAAAAAGCTTTTCAGTGGCGGCTTCTTCCCTCACTTGATGCAGAGGCAGCTTGCTTCATACACATCGAGTAGGCCTAATGCTGGTGTCAGGTCGATCAAGGAATGGCTGAACCTACCGTACAATTCTACCCAACCCAAAGCAAAGAGGAAAAGAAAGACAAAAAAGTTTGAACGTTTTGCATACAACATGCATGCATGAGCTTTAATTCACAATATTTTGATGAAGCCTAATCCATGTTATAGCCTATATCACAATGCAGTTATTAAACTAACAATACGACCATTTAGGTTTTGTGTAAATAGGCTACAACAATCAAGGAGTTACAAACTGCGTGATGTCAAATGAATTCAGCTCAAGGTGAGCTAATAGCACAACACAGAATGTTTGCTGTCGGCGGCACAACATGGATACGGTGATTATTAAGCCATCAGAAGAAATTGATTGAAAATAATCGAACACATCATGTACATCACACTCGCACCTAGCTTTTTTTGGCGAATGTTATACAAATCACAGCGGTCCTAGTTACAGAACTACCGGTAGTTGCTAGTCGACTAGAAACTACCTTTGTTTCTGTCCCGTGTTGATAGGGTATGTTTGGGATGTTAGCTTCATAAAAGATTATCACCATTACTGCTAATGCCGCTAAAATTGACTCATATAGCCCGATCATGACACATTTTGAGTGGGTTCATCAAAAGCTTATGATGCCACAGCCCGCCAGCCACAAAGACAGCAGCAAGTTAGCGCGATGCTGCGGTGTTATGATTCAGTGCTCGGCCAAGCCATTTCACGACACAACAGAGGAGGTAATTAACTCACTGGACTAAAACGCTGAAAGAGTAGTGGCGACGGCGTGTGAGTGTATTTTACTTCTACCATAGTATTAAGTTAAATAATTACTTACCATCATTGAATGATCAAGTCACGACAGTGCAGTGTTGGACGAGACGCGACACAGGCGGATAGTTGAGTTCAGTTGAGGTAAACTGAAGAACGGTCTCTCTCTCTCTGAGGGTTCCAAAGTGACAGTTGGGGAACAAATTCAGTTTTGGCCCGTCCGGGTTGCTTTATGTGGTCCGCACCCGCCACGCGCCTTCAAATCGGACTGAATTATTTTATTATTGTGATGATATGATATGTATGGGCCACCGTAGTGGCTTACGTGTGATGTCATAGGGTTACGTTCTGAATAAACCGTCAGTCCTTTGAGTACAATCTTACCTGGTGGTCACGTCCGTGCTTCCTCTCATGACATGGTGTCAGAAGTGGGATAACACAGAAGGTGACAAAATGCCAATTCTCCGGAAGCTGACAACATTCATAACTCCTATGGGAAGGTTCTGTTTCCGCAGGCTGCCATTCGGAATCACGTCAGCGCCAGAGATCTTCCAGAAACGGATGTCTACTCTGCTGCAGGATCACGAGGGGGTGGTCGTGGTGATGGATGACATCCTGGTGTATGGCGCCACGATTGAAGAGCATGATCGTCGCCTGACTGCAGTCTTACAGACCATCAGAGAGAGTGGGCTGAAGCTGAACAAGGCCAAGTGTCACTTTGGCAAACCAGAACTCCAGTACTTTGGCCACCTCATCAGTGCAGAGGGGCTGAGACCGGACCCCAGCAAGGTGAAAGCGATCACTAACATGTCCAGTCCAACAAACGTCGAGGAGCTGCGTCAAGTCCTGGGGCTCATCAATTACGTCGGGAGATTCCTGCCAGATCTCTCCTCAAAGCTACACCCGATCACAGACCTGCTGAAGAGGGAGAATGACTGGGTCTGGGGTGACGCACAAGACAGAGCGTTTCAGTGCGTCAAAACCATGCTGGTGTCTGCCCCTGCTCTGGCATACTACGAAGTTGACAGAAAGACTGTGGTTAGTGCAGACGCGAGCAGCTATGGCCTAGGCGCTGCTCTGATGCAAGAACATGGGGGTGAGTTGAAGCCAGTGGCATTCTGTTCCCGTACACTCTCAGAGGCAGAAAAAACGATACTCACAGATTGAAAAAGAGTGCCTGGCAAGTGTGTGGGCCTGTGAGAGGTTCGCCCGCTACGTCCAAGGTATGGCCAGCTTCCACGTACACACAGACCACAAACCTCTTGTGCCACTTATAAATTCCTACGACTTAGACAAGGCTCCCCCCAGGTGTCAGAGACTCCTCATGCGCCTCATGCGTTTCAATGTAGTGGCAGAGCACATCCCAGGGAAACAGCTCGTCGTCGCCGACACACTTTCCAGGTTGCCATTGTCTGAGGGGAGCGATGGAGAGCTGGAACAGGAAGTACAGGCCTATATTAACTCTGTTGTTGCAAATGCCCCAGTCTCATCACAGAGGCTCAGTGAGATCCGTACTGTCACTCAGCAAGACGAAGAGCTGCCACAGATCATAGCCTTCATCAGACATGGGTGGCCACGCAAGTCACAAGTGCCGCCATCCCTGCTGCCTTACTTTTCCGAGAGGGCGCAACTTTCTGAAACCGATGGGCTAGTGCTGTACCAGGACAGGATCGTCATCCCTGCTGTCCTGAGACCTGCCATACTGGAGCAGATCCACAAAGGCCACCAGGGCCTCACAAGGTGCCGTGCACGTGCAAGGATGTCTGTGTGGTGGCCATCCATCAGCAGCGAGATAACACAGAAGGTGACAAAATGCCAATTCTGCATTGAAAACAAGCCCACTCAGCGACGTGAACCATTACTCACCACAGCTCTTCCCGAGGGCCCTTGGCAGCGCATAGCAGCTGATCTCTGTGAACTTGGGAAAAAGACTTACCTCATAGTGACCGATTACTACTCCAGAGACATTGAAATAGCTCACATCACTGCAGCATCCAGTTCCCAGGTCATCAATAGGCTCAAGGCCATGTTCGTAAGATGGGGCATACCGCTCGAACTGGTGAGTGACAATGGCACGCATTTTTCATCATCAGAGTTCAAAGACTTTAGTGTAGAATATGGCTTTGCTCACACCACGACTAGCCCTCACTATCCCCAAGCAAACGGTGCAGCAGAACGGGCCGTTCAGACGGCTAAGCACATTCTGAAGCAGCCAGATCCACATCTTGCCCTGATGTGCTACAGAGCAACCCCCAGTGCAGCAACCGGTGTGAGCCCAGCTCAGCTCATGACTGGAAGATGCATTAGAACTACTCTTCCTATGTTGGAAGGGCAGCTGCAGCCGGCACCTGTTGACAGGCAACAGGTCCTCGAGAGAGACGCACAGGCAAAGTCATCTTACCAGTTCTACTACAATCGACGCCACTCTGCTCGTCACCTTCCACCGCTTCTTCAGGGCCAGGACGTCAGGGTCAAGATCGACGGAGAGAAGGGGTGGAAGACTCCTGCCAAAGTCATTGGCCGGTGCCAGGAGCCCCGGTCGTACCTGGTGAAGACGGACAGCGGTGCAGTGCTGCGTCGCAATCGGCGACATCTACAAGCCGGGCCAGAGTCTTCAGATTCATCTGACCGAGAGCCGCCAGCTGGGGGACCAACACCGCCGCCAGCTAGACCGTCACCTCCAGCCAGTCCAGTGCTGCCAGCTAGACCGTCACCTGCAGCCACTCCCGCGCGCAGCGACGAGCCAGCAGACCAGAGGGCCCCAGACGGAGCGGCGAGGAATGCAACCCCGCATACAGCACGCAGTGGGGTACAGGTGACTTCCAGGGGCCGTGAGGTCAGACCTCCATGCAGGTATAGAGACACTTAGTTAGGCCTTCCCCTTTGCTATGATGCTCGAAAAAAAAAAAAAATGTGTTAAATAATTACATTCACAGTGCGTTTTATGTTTGTATGCCTAACAATTTTATACTGACAGTTGTGTGGTGTTAACAGTTATAATGAATGATGCATTCTTCAGCATGCCACGGGACTGTTGGCAAGGACTGCATGGCTGTTGCCGAAGTTAAACACATGGACTCTTAACTCTTCTTTTGTGTGATAGGAACAGCAACTATCGAGGGCAGAATAAATCCCTACGTTGCTGCGGATGGCGGGCAGTCTACCCCAAAATCCTAGTTTATGTCCTATCTGTTCTGTCTGTTCTGTCTGTCTGTGTTGTGTAGTTAATGGGTTCTATTCGTCTTAAAAGCGGGAGAGATGATGATGAGTTTTAATGTATTTTTTATTCAACTTAAAAGGGGGAGATGTGATGATATGATATGTATGGGCCACCGTAGTGGCTTACGTGTGATGTCATAGGGTTACGTTTTGAATAAACCGTCAGACCTTTGAGTACAATCTTACCTGGTGGTCACGTCCGTACTTCCTCTCATGACAATTATGGCGCGTCCGGATTGTTTATCTGGCCCGCATCCGCCAGGAGCCTTCAAAACTGACTGTCAAACTACTGGTCCGGATCGGAGCTGCCGCTGATCGGCAAAATGACTGTGACTGCTATGCGGATCTGCTGACTTGAAAACGGACCCGGCCCAAATCTATTTGCTGTCTGGGTTGGTGTCATTTAAAAAATATTGTTGAACATACTTAACGCTTTAGTATGAATCATTTTCATCTGCTCTGTATTCGGGTATGTGACCTTCCAATCAATGCCTTTCGGCTGCGGCGGCGAAACCAATCAGGATCCAGGGGATATGTAAACACATACACGTTGTGTAGTTGCCTGCCTGCCTGCCTACCTCAGAGTTAGTCATTATGGATATTAGGAGATATTTGAAGAGACCATCCAGTGCTTCCACTTCCGCAGATGCCAGCAAAAGGCCTCAAGTACAAAGTAAGACTGACAGAGATCAATTTACAGAGTCGTTAAATGTGCCTCATAAATAAGTTTGACTTGACGAATTATGGCAATGACAGAACGAGCTTTCAGATTAGCTAATGCGTAGTCATGCTATCCTTGTATTGAACTTGTCACCCACTGCTAGTCATTCTATCACGAAAGCTAGCAATGCCACCAGTGTAATTTTACAACAATTTTACAGCACGAGACGTTCTCGTGCTTCAAGGTGAACTGAGAATAGCAAATCAAATAAAAGGTCAATTGTCATTCTAAATACCGAAAAAATATGATTTATGTGATGGCTTATATATGATTTTTTTTTAAACAGCCATTGAATTGGCAAGTGTAAAACAAAAATAGCAATCTTATATTTTCTAAATATAAAACAATATAACAAAAAACATGCTGTATAGGCTATTTATGCTGACATAGGTAGTTATAGCCTACATGAGTGATCCTTTGTTGTCAGTGTAATTGGCAGGCTGCTTAACTGGTGTTCTCAGCCCCACAAGTCTTAAATTCTACTTTTTTCAGGCAGTGATGGACCGGGTACAGGCAATGAGGCAGAGATCACAGGGAGAGGAGAAACACCAGGAGATCAGATAGAGATAGAAGAGGAAAGACGAGGAAAGGAAAGAGGACCAACAGAGAATGAGGAAACAGAGAAAGATGAAATAGGAGATGAAGAAACAGGTAGTGCGAGAGGACACACACACACACACACACACACACACACACACACACACACACACACACACACACACACCATATCTACTGTAGCCTGGATAGTTCACCTCTACACATACTTTTCTTTACTGTTAAAATTTGAAATTTAATTGATTTAATATGACTTTAACTGATAACGTCATGGAATAAGGCCAGGACAGCCATACAGATTCGCGACACCTTGCGTTGCTCTGTGCTGTGTCGCGTCGCGTTGCGTCACGTTGCGTCGCGTCCCGGTCTGTCTGATCAAAAAATTCATAGTTTACCCACCTCTAATTTGACCACTACAGCCCTGGCGATACAGTATCGTGACCGTGTGTATCACAATTTCTCGATTTGATACAATATTGTTACAGCCCTATTCAATAGACATCCCTTCTTCGCTTCATCCTCACAGACCCACACTGGGACAGGGTGTTCAACCACCTTCATAAGGTCCCGCCCTGTGAATGTTACACTGCTGTGATGTGGGTGATATGGAAATATATTGAAATTCGCAAACGACAGGACAGGACAGGAGGCCAAGAAGAAAGGCTGGCAGGCAAGCTGTTGGATATAGGCCTTACCACACACACACACACACACACACACACACACACACACACACACACACACACACACACACACACACACACAGAGCGAGAGAGAGAGGGTTTGATGCTAATGAGGCTTTCGTCTAACAAGATGGTGAGTAGGCCTGCAGAAATGGTGTTTTTGTTCCGAAAACTACTGAGCAAGAGGAAGAAAAGCTGGAGGAGGGGGGAGCAGAGAGAGAGCCACTGTAGTGTGCGTGTTCGTTTCTTTGGATGTCTTCCCAATGTTCTTTGAAGCACTACTTGCTGACTGAACAGCTTTTCAGTGATACCGTAGGAGTAGGCTTCTTCATCTCACATCTCACACTGTTTTTGTTGTTTGTTTCTATCACACACAGATTGTGCCCTTTGTGGGGGATTCCTCCAGCAGAGGGAGAAGCAACCAGAGGCCCATCTGTGCCGATTTTGTTTGCTTTGTTTTTGTGGCAACAAATAAATAGGCTACGCTATGCTAAGGGTTTGGGCCAGCCATGATTCACATGCAAACGGGAGCGTGTCTATGGTACCCCAGCCCATTGGTCCCACAGCCCATTGGTCCCACATCACTAAGACTTTTAACATTATTTTTTAGGTCCATTGGTCCCACAGCCCATTGGTCCCACAGCCCATTCGTCCCACAGCCCATTCGTCCCACAGCCCATTCGTCCCACGGCTTATACCTGCTGAAGGGATGTCTTTTTTGTGTCTTTTACTTGCAAGTAGACCTTATCAAGGTGTGCATACACACTTCCTTTACTCTTTTCCTTTATTGCATATTCAACCACCCAAACAGAAGCACATGGCACAGTAGATGATGTGTCAAAGAAAAGGGGGGCGCACCTCGCATCAATTGCTTTCTTTATTTTTGTGCACAGACACGTTTCGGCGTGCACACTGACGGAAGGCACACGACGAAACGCGTATGTGCACAAAAATAAAGAAAACAATTGATGCAAGGTGCACCCCCCTTTTCTTTGATTCTAAGTATTTATTTGGGCCAGCACCCTTAAAAGTTATCAAGAAACCTGAGTGAAGCCTGCTACCTATCATACTTCATACAGTACACGATGTACCCATGGAGGCAATGGCATCTTATTCCCATGAGCTTGCTTTAATCCCCTTCTCATCTCAACACACCCCCAGCTCACCAGTACTTTACAACACCCCCAACTTCTGTCATAGCACACGCACGCACACTGGCAAGCATGCAAGCACACACACTGGCAAGCATGCAAGCACACACATACAGACAAACAGAGCTGCTGACAGCTTTGGCTGGGCACAGGACAAAGTCAATTCTGGGCCCCCCTTCTCCCTGAGCCTGGGACATCTGACCACTGACCACTCAGTCATGGAGGAGAGAACTGGTTAATTATTTCCCCCACCAACATGGCAGGTTGGGAGTCGAACCAGCAACCTTTGGGATACGAGTCTGACGCTCTAACTGCTTACCCATGACTGCCCTTCAAGGAAGAAGAAAAAAGAAGGAATGTGTTGTTTTCCTGAGACATGCATTGTGTTACAGTTTTTCTCGATTGCTTACACACAATTTTCGGAATCAGTTTTCGAATTCTCAAAACTCTACACACAAATCTCCAAACCTCACACACAACGGGCAAAACTCTTCACTACCTCTGAAAAATGCACTTCTTGTCTCAAAACAATGTACTCTCTTTTAAAAAGCTCATTTTGTTCTCAAATGACACACACAAGCAGTCATTTTAATACACTCTTATGTGAACCATTGAACAGCAATATGCACAATGTAAAACTCTATACTCAGCTTGACACACAGTAGAAACTTATTTTCTTCAGTGTTCTACTTACTAAAGAGGGTATTTTTCTGTAGTAAAATACTGAAATATTATTTTTAGACTTGGAGTACACAGATGTGTGTATATTTTACATTTGAAAAATTGCACTAATTTATTGTTAACATATTGGGTAACCACATGAAAGTGATCTCCTGTATAACACATTTTGGAGTTAAAAAACTAAACAAATGTGTTTTCTCACTGCATCCACTCATGTTTTCATCAATATCACATGCAATGTGTATCCTTAGGGAGTGATGATTTCAGATTGTAAGCCGGTATGACGAGAGTCTGCCCATGTGATGAGGAAGTGAACATAGCATGGCGGTTGATTTTAGTATTTTGAATGACAGTGTGTTCAATGCGACAACCAGGGATTTCCTTCATGAAAATTGTGTGTAATCCAGATAATTGTGTGTAGTGGTTTGAAAAGAGTGTGTTTTGAAACTGAAATATGAGTGTAAAGAAGGAATTGTGTTTAGTGTTCAGTGACATTGGTTAGGGGAGTTGGGAAACGGGTGAGATGTTCCGAGAATTGTGTGAAAAGTACCAGAAATTGTGTGGAAGCAATCGAGAAAAACTGTAAGATGGTTTTAACACATATAGTAGGCTAATGGTATTTGACACACTATCTGACACATTTTGTGTTAACTTGAACATTAATTACCTCCGCCAAGGAGGTTATGTTTTCGGTGGCGTTGGTTCACTGATATGGGGGTGAAAGGGGCATGAGAGAGAGAGACACTTTTTTGTGTTTGTTGGTGTGTCTGTGTTTGGTAATGAGTCTGTGTGGTAGAGTAACAGTCAGGCTCAGGGGGCTACAGACTTGGGCTTCGTCCATGGGGAGCAACAGTGTTGTACAGTTGCAAGGGCCTAATGACCAGTCTTTATATCTTCTCTCTCTCTCTCTCTCTCTCCCTCTCTCTTACTACTAATAATTATTATTATTATTTATTTTACAATTCAACAAAAAATGTGTATGTATTCAGAAGTGTTTGGTGTTTTGAAGATGCTGTCTGCTGTTGTCAACGAGGATCTAGTATTTTCAAAGTGGTTACTGTCCATTATTTTGTTTTTCTTTATTTTGGTTTGTTTTCTTTAATCTACTTTTATACATTTTAAGAGTGTATATGATCTGTTTGTACAAATTGTTTTAATTAAGTATCCTTAAAATTCAATTCTCTCTCTCTCTCTCTCTCTCTCTCTCTCTCTCTCTCTCTCTCTCTCTCTCTCATGCTCTCTCATTTTATCTTCATCCTGTTTCTATTTTTGTCTTTTTAACCTCTTCCCCTTCCTTTTTAACCTCTTCCTTTTGCCTGTCTTCACTCCTAACACGTTTATCTCAGTCCTTCCTCATTCTCTTTTGTCCATCTGTTCACTGTCTTGCCATCCTTCCCAATCATGGCTGAGCCTGCCGACTACCCAACCACCCACCCCTGCATCCTACCCCTGCATCCCACCACCCACCCCTGCATCCCACCACCCCTGCATCCCACCAGGGCTGGACAGGACATCTGGCATACCGGGCATTTTCTCACGGTGGGCCCTGCACCCTTGGGCCCATATTTTCTTAGTTCAAGTTTTACATTTCTGAAAATAGAAGCCCACGAAGGGCGCAGGGCCCAACGGTGAGTCAGTTCTGCGCTGCTAATGATGAGAGGCCCCTTTAAGCCAAAAGTGCCCGGGCCCTATTTCTCCCCTCGACCAGCTTTGCATCCCACCCACTCTTCTATCCCACAGCTCATGTGTAATACACGTGAGGCTTTACAGCAGACATCTCCTAACAACTGATCCATATTATTTCCCATCTTGAAGATGTATTTAGGCTGCAGATCCATTCCTCCCCAATCCTATATGTTGTTATTTCTGACAAAACATTTTTCTGTTGTGATTTTGGTATTCAGGATTTTCTCATCAATGTCATTTGACATTGGTGCAAAACATTTTCAATGTGCAGTTCCTACAGCTCTGGACATTGCCCTCAGTAGGGCCTGACGTTAACTTTTTTTGCTCACAGGCCACTGTGGCTAGTGGTTTTCCGGAGTCAATAGTCATTTAGCCTTTCTGCTAGCGAGTTTTGTTGTCATTTTATATATATATATACATATTCTTTCATTTAAATACCAACAATTGATGCAATATACAGTGATTTTTCACACCAAAAAATAACTTGCTTGTCAAAGTGGCAAGCGAGACTGAAATTGTTACTAGCCACAGCCAAGTTATACCAGCATTTGGCCCATTAGGCAGGTGCCACTGTATCCCTGATCATCACTTAACCAATATGGTACAAACAATCAGTGTAGTTACAATGTAGTCTTCCCCCTCCACTTTCTTTCTTCTATTTTTTTTTTAACCTTCTGCCTTCTGTGTGCATCTTTAAATAACGCTCTGCATCGAGGAGCTTTCGGCGCCTGGCTGGCCGACATCACTGAATCAGTGTCTTGCAGGCAGCCGGGTGGTCTGGAAATCATATTAAAATAATCCTCCTAGTACAGTATACAGTCAGACAAACCGACACGGATGGCTGGCAAACGGGTCAGCTGTCAGAGACAAAGGGCCCTCAAATTGGGTCCCCATTCAACTGTATGTACTAACAGGGTGAGGTGTGTATTTGTGTGTGTGGGGGAGGGGGTTGTCTTCAGAGGACAGGACAGGCCCGGCCAAAGCTACAAGTGGCCCTGAGAAGCCTACAGCCACCGGGGAGCCAGGCCCATGATGAACTGCATACAGTCAGGGCCGCTGACAGCTTTGGCCGCACCTAGGGCAAAGTAATCTAAAAGGGCCCCCCCACCCAATAAATAGAATGCGATGAGGACCTGGGGCCCCTCTCTCCCTGGGCCAGAGACAAGTGACCTGTTTGTCCCCCCTTGTTGACTTCCCTGCAGTAGTATATAAGCAGCAACAGTGGACAAAGATGAACATCACAAGGTAACATTTCCTACTTTATGGCCTTCCTCCATCTGCCTACTGATTTCCCCCCAAAATTTTTTTTTGTCTTTTTCGCAATGACGTCAAACAAGGTGCATTTTGAAGCAGGGCAGAAACAACTGTTGCAGACAGTAAACCATAGACCGTAGTAGGGGTGTAAATAATGATAATTTTGCATTGATGCATCGATCCTACAGCAGGCGATTCAATTAATCGATTCGTCCACAAGAGAATTGTGGATATTAATTGATTCATTGATTTTTGTTTTTATTTTACTCTTTTCGTGAGGCATTTTATTTTGCTCATGCAGTAATAATGATGAATGTAATGATGTTCTTCAAATAAAATGCATGTAGATATTTTAACGTTTGTTCACTTATTTAGCATTTCACATATAAGCCAAGCCTGTAAGGTTACAAAAAAACTTCGAACAATCGAATCGTTGTCCTAAGAAATCGATATCGAATAGAATCGCCATGAAGGCTCCGATCTACACCTCTGGGGTATATCGTGTTTGTTTATGTCTATACCACTGGGTGGTGCAGTACTTACACCTGCTTTCAATGTCCCCATCAACAAAAATAGCCCCATAACATGTTCAGAGATTTGGCTGAAACAATGTTTTTTTTTTTCCCCTTGCTTGTTCACCTCTGACCATGGAGCGCATCAGTAGGAAAGCAACACCCTAACTGGGCGAGTAGCCTACACAGGCCGCGACGAGATTGAAGCGACAGAGAATCGCTCCTGTACAGCAAGAGCGATACGAGGGATTGAAGCGACTAGAGTACTGTATGTCCGTTAAAAGTAGAACGCAAGCATTCCTACATTCCCATTGGCTGTGGTTACTGACCTCTATACAGTTATTGGCTGTGGTGGCTTGTCGCTGAACCGCGTCATAGCTCATTTGCATAACAATCCCAGGAGTTCAACTACAAACTGTCCCTCTCGCGCGACTCAATACAAAGTCAATTACTTTCGTCGCTCGCCTCGCTCATGTCGCAGCAGGTCTATTCGCCCAATAACAAAGACGGAAGTTCCTCCCTCCCCATCTCCCTTCGCACGAGTAGATGGGAGTGGGAATGATGATGTCAATGTGCCAAAGTCGAAGTGCTCCGAATGTGTTACTATGCCTTTCATTACAGTGCCAGATCTTTATCTACATAGGAAATCGCTACATTTTATTTAGTGCAACCACCTTTAGATCGGTTAACTAGTCATGCAAAACAATTTGCTCACTTCTAACTTAAGGCACCCAATTCTCCCCAAGGCAAAGCTGAGCCAAGCTAATGCTAACGTATTTGTGCCACGCGTGTTGCTGACTGGGGCCACGTCCGAAGACGAGACAGGTCAGGATGAACATATCTCAGGATAGAGAAGAACATACTTTATTATTGAAACATGGTGGACTGTTCCTTTAAGAAGACTTCGATCCTCGCAGCACTTGTGTTCTCCTTTTTCCTGAGGAAAGCAGCTGTATTTGAGCCTCAACCACAGCATCCTTTTTAATCCTTATTGTCCCTGTCTCTGACTATCGCAATCAACATAGGCCTCAAATAGCTTCACACACTTTTTTGAAGGGATAATATTATGAGGCATTCTTGTGGGACATTTATGTGATGCTGAACATGTTTTGGATGAAGTGCATGCTGGGATCAGGGGATAATAATAATAATAGTCTTGTAATGAGACTACTGTGTGTGTGTGTGTGTGTGTGTGTGTGGGGGGGTTCACAGTATGGCCAGTGACCCTTAACTGAGTTACCTGATTGTCAGAGTTACGTACTTGAAGGATAGTGAACGTTTTGGGTTTTGGCTTTTATCATGGCAGAGAGAGAGAGAGAGAGAGAGAGAGAGAGAGAGAGAGAGAGAGAGAGAGGTTGCAGACAAGCACACATGGCCGCACGCACACATGCTCAAGCACAAGCAAACACCCAAGCATAGAGAGAGAGAGAGAGAGTTTGTGTCCCCCGTGCAGTGTCTAGACAGAATCCTGCATGAGTTTGCCACCACCACCTTAATGTCATAAATATATTTATCACCCCTTCTCGTCTCCTCTAAAAGCATTGTCCTGTCACCGCTCTGTTGCGGGGAGCCCGTGAGTTCAGTTCAAGAGGGGATTCTCTCCATTCTATCTCCTCTCTTTATCTCTGTCTATCTATCTACAGTTTTGTATCAGACTTTCTCTCTCCTCATTCTGTCTCTCTCTCTTTTCTCTCTGTCTCACTCATTCTCTTATCTCTTGCCCCTGGTCTCCATGCTCTGTCTCTGTCTCCTCTCTTTATCTCTGTTTACCTATCTACCTTTCTGTATCGGTCTTTCTCTCATTCTCTCTCTCTTTTTTCCCTGTCTCACTCATTCTCTTAATCTCTTGCCTCTGGTCTCCATGCGCTGTCTCTCTCTCTCTCTCTCTCTCTCTCTCTCTCTCTCTCTCTCTCTCTCTCTCTCTCTCTCTCTCTCCACAACTTTCATTGCTTGGGTGTGTGCTTGTGCTTGAGCGTGTGTGTGTGTGTGTGTGTGTGTGTGTGTGTGTGTGTGTGTGTGTGTGTGTGTGTGTGTGTGTGTGTGTGTGTGTGTGTGTGTGTGTGTGGGGCCATGTGTACTCTTTCCTGTGGTGTCAGTGCTGAATGCTGAATGAATATTTCATCAGATGTCCAAGGCCATTTCAGACACAGTGCAGCAACTGTGTTAGATTTCACAGGCTTCTCTGTGCTAGAGACAGTGTTGCCAGATTGGGCGGTTTCCCACCCAATTGGGCTGCTTAGGATGGCCGTGTGCGGGGAAAAAAATGGATTTTGGAGAAAACACAGCACAATTTTGGCCATAGAAATCAATAGAATTGGGCGGGATTTAGAGCTTCCAGGCGGGTTTTGAGATTTTTTTGGGCTGGAAATCATCACCCTCATCTGGCAACCCTGGCTAGAGAGCCCTCCCTGGGGACCGGCCCATTCCATCTTAGCTCCCTTAGTTCCCTTGCACAGTCTGTGCAGACACCCAAATGACCCAGTCCCTTGGTGTGTGTGTGAACTCGTGTTCACCTGTGAGGGGGCAGCATGGCAGCATAGGTTAAGGAGATGGGCTTTTGATTAGAGGGTTGCAGGTTTTAACCCCACCCTTACTCAAGGGATTAAAACCTGCATCCATGGCTACAGTGCCCTTGAGCAAGGCATCTGACCCCACATTGCTCCAGGAACTGTAACCATTACCCTGCAAATTGCTATAAGTCGCTTTTGATTTTTAAAAATCAATTTTTAAAAAATCATTGGATGAGTGTAATGTAATGTTACGCAATGAGCTGAGCCAGAGACAGAGGGAAGACCAGCGTGTGTGGAAGTCATTGCTTCTATTGCAGTGGTGGACAAAGTAAAAGGTGTAAACGGTGTAGCAGCTATGTAATATCATGTGTTACAGTTGTAATTACACCACTTTGTCTTTGTACTTTGTCCACCACTGTTCTGACCTGTGGCCACAAAATGCTGCGCAAGTGCAATTTTCACTGCTGAACCATTCCTACTAATGCTGTTGCAGGGGATGCAGTTGTTGCTGAAGTTTATTATTAAATGTTTGTATTTATGTATTTATTTATATTTGTGATAACATATTGTGAGATATTATGGGAGAGTGATCTAACATGCTGTATAATTGTGGAGTTATAAATGTGGAGTGCCAATATATTGCAGCTGTGGAGGCCAGTAGCCAATAACACTGATGCCAGTTATGTCAACTGTACTTTATTGTCAAAAGAAATCTATGTAACAAGGTTAGCACAGAAGTTTGAAATTGCGCTTGACCAGTCTCCAATATGCAGTTAAACTAAACATATAGATAGGACACTGATAGTAATCACAAACATACACACACGTACGCACGCACGCACGCGCGCGCGCACACACACACACACACACACACACACACTTACAACCCTATGACTTTCAAGCCATCTCTCCCTCCAGCAGCACTCTTACTAACCTTCATATGCCTACATCGGAGTCTTACATAATTGAGAGAGAGAGAGAGAGAGAGATTGAAGGGGTGAAGAAATGACTGAAGAGCCCTTCTCGATCAATGCTGTCTTTACCAGGCCGCTGAAGCATTAGCTCACATCTTCCCTGAGGACGACAAACAGCTTCATGGGATGGACATACCGCTTCCAGGCCCGAAAGAGAAGGGGGTGGTGGCAGAGTGAAAGAGCATTTAAGTGAACTAGACTGATGAAAAGAAAGAGAACAAGAGCGAGAGTGAATGAATGATGGTGGTGGTGGTGGTGGTGGGGGGGGGGGGGTAGCAAGAAAGGTGGGTAGAATAGAAGAGGGTTAAAGATAACTGAACCGGAAGTGAGTGAGAGAGAGAGAGAATGTGTGTGTGTGCGCGTGTGCGTGTACGTGGGCGTGTGCATGTGTGTGTAAATGTATGGAAGATGATGGGTGAGACAGAGACGGAGAGAGAGAGAGAGAGAGAGAGAGTCTTGCATATGAGTGTACCCAGGCAAAATGTGGCCCAGAGAAGAGAAAACTGGTATTGGCATCTAGTTGGTGGTTGAAAGAGTTAACACAGAGTTGAAAGGTTCAAAAGTTTTATCAAACAGCCTCCTTGGCGGAAAATAGAAATTAGTGCATTTCTATTTTGTTGAATGTGGCCTGGTAAACAAGCACACGTCCCTACTAACAATTTTTAGTTCTACGAAGGTTCCTGGAACACAAGCCCTTGGTTCCAGTTTAGTTCTGGGTACGTCCACAGAGAGTCATGTTTGGTTATTTTTCCGTTCTGACTTGGTTGGCAGGAAAGTTTAATTTTCGTTCCTAGAATGTTATATGTGTAGTTCCCATTCCGTTCCCTTATTGTCCTCTCACCGTCACTTTATTCCTGTTCATGTCATGTTTGTTCCCTTGCCGTTCCCATATGGTTCCCTTAACCTTGTTGGTTGCATAATTGGTTCCTTAGACATGCTCCTGATGTTCCCCCAACCTTGGTTATTATTGTGAATGTGTTTTGGTCCTGCCCCACTCATCACCATAGTTGAGGTACCCTGATCATGGTACTTAAGCACCTCCCATCCTCCACCATGACTGAAACACCCTGCGCCTGGCATCAGTTTGGCACACTGCTCTCTTAAAATGATGTTTAAAGTTGCTGAAAACATGTATGATGTCTATATTTTATATATCAGTCTATGCCGTACTGTACCACAATGTGAGAGAAATATCAGCTGAGCATGTATGAACACAATCTAGTGGGAATTAATAGGCCTACCAAATGTTTTCCTTAATGGAGTTAAAAGATAACCATACCATCTACATCAAGTGCACAATGGAGCAAGCAATGTAACATGTGCTGTTACTGAGTAGCTCACAAAGCAAGACACAAGATGTAGCTAACAAATGCCATAAGCCAAAAGCGCTATTAGCTTGCTTGCAAAGCAGTTAAACAAGCGCTATGCTGTGCCATGCTGACCAGCCGGCAGGCAGGCAGGCAAATAACTAAAGCACTCTGACAGTCCAGGTTTATATACAGGCTCAAGAGTACCATGTGACCAGATTGATTAGGAGTTTTTCAGGTGCAAGCAATTGAATCATGATATACCAGCCCTAAGTAATTAGGTTTGGCCAGGCGCTGATGGACAGATTGGTTGTGAGGGGCCTGCTTGTTACCGGCAAAGGTGTAACAAGTTATCTAAGTTATTTATTTCACTCACCACATCTTTTGTGTGATGTGTGCACAGCCAAACCTTAGATCAACCCAACCAAGTTGAGTTAAATGAATGAAATGGAATAATTAAATACATGATACATGATTAAATCTGGAGGAAATACTGTTACTAATATGTAGACGTATATGATTTAATCGGGTGGACAGTCATCATTGCTTATACTCTGAACAACACAGTATAAACAAAGTTGGGGGAACATCAGGAGCACGTCTAGGGAACCAGACGTGACCAGACCTATAATGTAACCATCAAGGTTATGGGAACCATATGGGAACGATGAGGGAACAAACATGAAAAGCAATTAAGGTACGGTGAGAGAACGGCGAGGGAATGGAATGGGAACCACACATATATCGTTCTGAGAACTTAAATTAAACTTTCCTGGCAACCCAGCGAGAACCAAAACAGAACCAAAAATGACGTATCCGAAACGTATCCAGAACCGAACCGGAACCAATGGCTGCTTGGTTTTTACTGTAACCAAAGGGAACGTTTCTAAGTGGTAGATTTAGGTTTGGTAATAACCCCAACCTTTAGAGAACCAAAAGTCAAACGTTCTCTTTACGTTCTCTGTTACTAGGGGGGCACCAGTGATCCAGATGGGATTTAGGCCACACGACAGGGGTAATGCCCCGTTCTTTTGTACATCAGTAAACCCATGTTAGTCCTCCCTGCATCCATTCTATATGTGGTGTATTACAACAGCTGGGGACAATACAAATGGCCAGGAACACTAGTGTGTGTCGAGTTTTTGTTTCCGAATCCCAACTTGCCCGTTTTATTGCACTCTCCTGAGTCCAGAGCTAGGTCCTCAGTGTATGGGATGCTGACAGGTGTCGCTGGGCCCAGGACAAAGCAAATGTAATGGGGACCCAATTCTGGACCCCCTATCTACCTGGGCCCCGGACAACATACCCGCCGTTTGTCCCCTCCTGTCATCTGGCCTGTAGGTAGTGTATATGGGGAGGGTTTTTAGAGGATATTGTCTCAGGCCGGACCCTAGACTGTCAGCTGCTCTTCTGCAACTGTGTACTGTACAGTATGTTATTGACACCAAATGTTTCTAGTGAACAGTTTGGAGGTGGGCTGAAAGTTAGTGTATATCCTCCAAGAGATTTCTCTGAACAGTGTTTCATCATACAATGCGCACACTTGATGCACAGTTGACAACACTTGATGGTGGTGTACAGTAGATGTGTGTGTGTATGTGCGTGCGTGCGTGTGCATGCTTGTGTGCGTGCGTGCCTGCACGTGGGTGGGTGGGGGATGGGCATTGAAGCCTGCCATTATTGCCTTCAAATATTAAAATGGAAAGTCTGCAACCAGAGAGGAACCCTTCTGTTCTGTAGCCTCTGTTCCGTTCTATTGCATATCCATTTCGTTCTGCTCCACTCTCCTCCAATGGGCTTGTGTTGTGTTATGTTGTGTTGTTCCATGTTGTGTTGTGTTGTTTTATGTTGTCAAGTGGCGTGTGTTGTTGTGTTGTTGTGTTGTGCCGTGTTGCGGGTTGTGTTGTGTTGGGTTGCGTTGTGTTGTGCCGTGTTTTCCAAAGTAGCCATCGTTATCTGTATTTTCCATCCATTTACGAGGCTCAAAGTTACAGTACTCACTTCTTTCTGTAAAGTCGTGGGGTTGTTGACATGTAAACCGAGGCAGAGAGAACTTTGGTAGTGCACAACACGGCCATTTGTAGAGGCTGCACCACAGCTAAAAGTGCCCACACCAACTTTGATGTCGTATAACTCTTGAATGACTAAAGCTATGACTACGAAACTTTGTGAATTTTCCTAAAATGAAGTTGGCTACAATGTGATACCAAAAGATTAGGTCTATCATTTTTGTTGTTGCCATGGCAACGGTTTTCTGACAGGTACACCTGCCCAAAAATCACTGATCTAAGTCTCATCATCATCACTTTTCATATTTTTTTACATTTTCATTAGCGTCAGACACCCTTGTGAACATTTGAAGTGGTCTGATGCACATAATAACCAAAATTGATATGCATTACCCAAGTTAGATGGAAAATACATTAAGGTGACATTTTGGGCAATAAAATCAGGAAATGACGTCACAATGACGTCATAATATCCAATAATGACACCAAACTGATGTCATTCATAGATCTTTGGCTGAAGATCATCCCCTCCAAGTTTGGTGGTCATACGCCATTCGGTTCCTAAGTTATGAGGGGGGGGGGGGTGTCAAAAGAGCACCCCCCCCCCTGGTCCCAGGTATGCCAAAAAAGCCCAGTCTGGATAGGGTTAAGTTCTACTCAAATAATATGTGATGGTACTCCTCAAACGGTTAGTAATTGTGCATGTGGTCGGCCTGCCGGCTGGCTCCTTGCAAAGGGCACGTGCTCCATTATTGGCGATGCTGAGTCACGTTGCAGTCCTACCCCACCCCACCCTGACTGCAGCTCAGAACACCATAGGGTCACCTCAGTGCCAATACTCCACCCCACCACCCCATGCCTCCCCACATTCACCACCGCACTCCACCCCGTCCCCAGTACATAACACCCCCTCTACACACACACACATACACACAAAAACAGACTCACCCACCCCACCATACCTCCTCACATCCACCACCATACTCCACCCCGTCCCCAGTACTGTTCATAACACCCCTTCTACACACACACACACACACACACACACACACACACACACACACACAGCCCAACCTTAATATCTTTGTGGGGCCCTCCCATTGACTTCCATTCATATTAACCCTAACAATAGCTAAAGAATGCTACACTGTGCCCAAACCAAAACAATCCCTAACCTTAACCTGTCAGTGAGGAAATGTTTTTACTTTTACACATTTACTTTTACTAGTAACAACAAAACTACCTCAGCAGAAGGGGTCGAAACAGGTGGGGTCCAGGATGTGTGCTCCACTCGCAGGGGCTTCACTTCCTGTTTCACTCTGACTGTCGGAGCACTGCCATGTTCCTCAGAATTCCTCAAATTGACATTTTTCGCATGACATCACTGAAAAAAGGAATGAATATCTGCACACCACAAAAGCTCCCTTATCGTGATTTAATAAGTGAGAAGTTGGCACAACGTTTCGACCTGTATGCTCTTCATCAGACCTGACAAACACCATACAGGTTGAAACGTTGTGCCAACATTTCAACAACACACAACAAATCACAAGGGAGCTTTTGTGGTGTGTGGACATTTATTCCTTATTTCATGTGCGTTCTTTTTCCACGTCTGATTCGGGAAGCTACACGTCCAGAGACATTGGATAAGGTAGAGACGATTAAGCCCATACTTTTCCGGGATCCATGTGACGTAGGGTGAACGTCAGAGATTCTTTAAGTATAGAGATATGCCAACATAATAGGTTTCTATGGGCACCTAACGCGACCAGGTTCCGGTCTGCCTAAAGGGGCGTGTCATAATGCTCCTACAATGAATAGAACAGTCCTTAGGTCTGCCTAGGTCTGCCTAAGGGGGGCCATAATAGAACCAGGAAACAATGGGCCAATGGAACCTCTCTCTCTACTCTCTCTGGTGAACGTCCCTTTAGTAGACCAGTGGAGGATGAGAATAAATGGAGTTCCCTTAGCGCTGTAGATGGCAGATGCGCTGGGTTAAGACAACAGGGTTACATTTTACTTGGCGTGTTGCTGCATAACACTTTCCTAGCAGCTGTTATACATTTTTTTGTGCACAGTAATATCAGTAGCCAATGTCTTTAAGGCACTACTGCTTTCTGAAGCTGTACATAAAATTCCTTAGGAGTATCAATTTCACATCCTCTTTGTGTCTCATGACTTTCACCAGCGATGGGCACACTTTGTCACATAAATCTGAAAGGTCAGTCATCAGATATCATCGGAACGCAAACCAACTTACACTGTAACAAATAGCTGTTTATTTACGGCAATTCTGCAACAGCATTCTACTGTTTTTCGAAAAAACAGACAACTACTGTGAAAATATTACTTTGAGTCACATATTGAGCATAAACAGTAAGTACTGCACAATAGCAGTATTCGCCGTTGTGGAAAAAACTAGAGATGCACCGGATCCTGATTTTTAGGATCCTGCCGGATACCAGATCCACTGAATAAGATCCTGCCGGATCCGGAACCGGATACTGGATCCTACAAAAGAGTTGAAACATATAGTCTACTCGCACACGTGGGCCCTTTTTATTACGTTGGCGCAAACTATTTTTTAGACTCATTGGCTTATTGCCACACTGGCAGTGATTGGGGTTGTGAAAGACTGAAAAGCCTAGGCTAGACATGCACCAGACCCTGATTTTTAGGTAACATTCCAGATACCGGATCCACTGCTTAAGATCCTGCCGGACCCGGACCCTGTGAAAAACTCTATTATCCTGACGGATCCGGAACCGGAACCGGAACCGGATCCGGTGCATCTCTAGAAAATAACAAGTTATTTTAGGCAGCACCATTGAAACCCATTCATCCTCCACTTGTCCGTGATCACCATCAAACTTCAATACCACCTGAAGAACTGAAGTCATTCTGACTGGTTAAAGATTATCTGATACTATCAAGCATGATGAAACAATTTCTAAGGAAACTACAATGCTTAAAAAGTGCTTGATGCAGCAAAGTGTGAGTAGCACATGCATTTTGATAGTGATGAAAGTGTGAATGGCTGAAACATTTTAAGAACTTGTAACACTCTTGCAACAAGCAGCCCCATCTAAACCAATCTGCTAATCAGTGCCTGGCCTCACCTGAGTAGGGCTGTTATGCCATTATTCAATTATGGGCGTCACCTGCCAAGGGCCTGATGACTCTGGTCACATGGTACTCTTGCACCTGTATATAAATCTGGACTATCAACACTTCAGTTGCTTGCCTGCCTGCTGGCTGGCCTGCATGGCACAGCATAGCACTTGTTTGCCTACAAGCTTGCCTACAAGCTTGCTTACATGCTTGCACACTTTCCTCTTTGTGAAAGCTTGCTGTATGTGGCATCATTTGTGGCATTGTTGCATATAATGTGCCTGCTGCAAATTAGGCATTGCTTTGAGAGCTAGCTTGTAGTGCTGCTTGTTTGCTGTGCTACTTGGTGCAAAATAATTTTTTAAAGACTGACCAATGCTATATTCATCATTGGCTCATCAAGAGATACAGTAAAAAGCCCACCTTGCACACTATCATTGTAACATAGCACTGCATACTCTGAAATTTTATTCATGCCCACACTTTCAAAGGACCACCGCAAACCATTTTCTCAATACAGCATTGCGCCATAGTATCATGCTCAAGGCACTCCAGTCATGGTGAACGATGGGAGGGTGGGGTGGTAACATGGCCAGGGTACCACAGTTATGGAGAATGATGGGTGGGGTGGGAAGTTGCCATGGCCATATTCATGAATACAACTATGACCCAGTATTTGCCTGTCATCACACAGTACAATTCAACTTTTTAACTGAAATGTACTGTTATTTTTCTGTAGAGTACAGTTATTTAACAGTTCAATTGCTGCTGAAAAAATGTTATATACTGTGATACATTAAACAGCAATGAGCTGTATTTGATTTTTGGTGTGAAATAACAGTAGAATTACAGGTAAATATAATTGCCAGTAACTGCCGTTATTTTGCAGGGAAATTTTCTTAGAGTGTATGGTATGTCTGTGTCTTTACCTGCTTCAGTACATCTACTATGAATTACAATACCTGTGTTACGAATCTAAGGATTTCATTAAGGCAGTAGTTATACCAATGAGCAGATTTAATTACTGTAAGTTGTATTGGGCTGCAGTGTACTTGGACATGATATGTGATATCTGATGGTACTTATTCATTTCAGTCATGGCATTGAGCATTGAGACCTCAACTATAACCTTTCTGGAGGGTGACAGAAAAAGAAATCCATTTGATTACAACTCAGCTGTTTTGACAATCTACCAGAGAGAGAGAGAGAGAGAGAGAGAGAGAGAGAGAGAGAGAGAGAGAGAGAGAGAGAGAGAGAGAGAGAGAGAGAGAGAGAGAGAGAGAGAACCTTTCCAAATTCACCCTTACTTTTTTGACCTGTGTGTCAATTCATTTTCTTTTTTCGAATGCTTTATTTCAGATCATGGAAACAGTCTGAGGGTACTACAAGTAATTGCTATTGTGAAGAAATATGACTTCTATGGAAAGCGCACTTTTTCATCTCTTTCTCTATGGGCTTCTTAGTGTCCCATCACAGCAGTTTTTTGTCCAAAACTGCGATGTTACTGTGTTGCCCTATGACACCATGTGCTATGTGTCGTGCAGTGGCATGGGCTTGACAACAGTTCCAGCAGTTCACATGCAAATACCCTTTCACGTAAAGAAACTGGATATTTCCCGTAATGCTATCTCAGAGGTCAAGTTGACAGACTTCAGGAATGCCTCGAGTCTAAGAGCACTTAATGTGTCGAGCAACAACATATCTAGGCTAGATGATGGCACTTTTCAAGAGCTCATTCACCTATGTGAACTCTACATGTCTAACAATGGACTAAAACATGTAACTAAAGGCTGTCTAAGGGGACTAGTTAGCCTCACTGAGCTGCGATTAGATGGAAATGAAATTGAGCAAATTGATCAGTCTGCTTTTGTTTCTCTACACAATTTGACTCATGTGAATCTGGCAAAGAACCGACTCTCTCGCATGGAGTCTGTGAAGACTATACTGCACTTACCAAATTTATTTGAGTTCAAAATTGACAACAACGACATCACCAGTTTTGTGTCTCATGACCTTTCAAGTACACCCTTGCAACTACGGAAACTTGATTTATTTTGGAACCCACTGAAGACATTTCAGATAACAAACAATGTCCTACCACACCTCCGTTATCTTGACATCTCCAACTGTGGTTGTAATGGGTCTTTCCAATGGATTGTGGTGGATCAATCTTTTCTTAGCTCAGTGGAAACACTGAATGTGAGTGGATTAAAAACATCAGAGGATTTGACAGCAAAAGTTGCACAAACCTTCAATTCATCCCTGAAAAATCTCCAAGTCAGTGACTTAACCCCACCGAGTTTTGAAGACTTTTTAGAGAGGACCTGCAGCTCTGTACGAAATCTTCGCTTGGATCAACCAAACATCACTGTACTAAGTGACCACTTTTTCAAATCATGCCACCATTTAGAAGTCATACATTTTAGAGACACCACAACTTCTAAAATATCTTCACTGGCATTTCGTGGACAGAATCAACTCAAGATACTGATAGTTAGAAATACATCTATCCATGCTTTCACAGCTTGATTTTTCCAACAACAGTATAAACCAAGTCACATGTTTTGATTTAAAAGATTTAACACTTTTGGAAAGGCTATACCTATACTCCAATCAAATTTACATGATGAGTAATTGTACTTTCCAAAATCTGCCAAACCTGAAGGTGCTACTATTGGGGTCAAATAAACTGTTAGATGTGAGAGATATATTTAATGGTCATCTTCCAAAACTAATGATTTTGGACTTACACAGCAAGAGCTGAATTTAAATGACAATTACATAGCGTTCGACAGACAATTTTTTGAAGTTCCACCTTTTGCAATGCTAAAGTCCCTGAAAAAGCTCCTTATTGCTGACCAGAGACGGGGTATGACCAACTTGCCTTGTAACCTGCTGAGTGGCCTGAGCTCATTGACCTCATTTTATGGATCCAACCTCTACATTCAGTACGTCTGCCCAGAGACTTTCTCATACACTCCCAAACTTCAGTACCTGGACCTTAGCAAGAATGCATTTACGATGGATAATTCTTTAACTCCAAGGGTATTTCATCCTATTCTTGCACTGTCTGAGCTCAATTTAGAACAAAGCTTACTTACATCACCAAACTTTATAATTGATGCAAACCTTTCTCAACTAAGAAATCTTCAGATCAAGAACAATCAGCTACAAGTTATCAATCAGACTATAATAGAGTCCCTTCCTAATCTAAGAAATGTTGACCTTCGAAACAACAAATTCATTTGTGACTGTAGCAATGAATGGTTACTTCACTGGGCCAATAAGTCAGCACAGACCCAGGTAATATACTTTAATAAATATCAGTGTAGCTATCCCCCAGTAGTCCAAGGTCAATACCTGGAAGACTTGAAGACAAGCTCGTGCACCTTAAATTTGGAGTTCATTTACTTTGTAGGTAGCTCCTCTCTGGTGATTGTTACACTCTTGGTGTCTTTCATGTACGACTTTGTGCGATTTCAGCTGGTCTACGCATACTACCTGCTCTTAGCCTACGTCTATGACAGCAAGAGGCAGCGGAGACAGAAGCATCATGGCTTCCTCTATGATGCCTTCGTCTCCTACAACTCCCATGATGAACTTTGGGTCCTTCAGGAATTGCTGCCCCATCTGGAGACCGAACAAGGATGGAGACTGTGTCTCCACCATCGGGACTTTGAGCCAGGCAAGCCCATCATCGACAACATTGTGGATAGCATCTACAGCAGCCGAAAAACCATCTGCGTGGTGACGCGGAACTACTTGAGGAGCGAGTGGTGCTCCAAGGAGATTCAGGTGGCCAGCTTCCGGCTGTTTGATGAGAACAATGACGTGCTCATCCTGGTCTTGATGGAAGACATCCCTGCTCAACAGCTGTCCCCGTACCACAGGATGCGAAAGCTGGTTAAGAAGCAGACATATCTGTGCTGGCCAAAACATGGAGAGAATAAGAGAATCTTCTGGGAGAAACTACGAATGGCTATGAGTGCTAAAATGAAAGACAATCACATTCTGTCAGGAAGGGAAGAAGGCAGTGTGATGGAATGACCACCTCTTGACTTGTGGATGCTCTCTGAAAATCACACGAAAAAGCTTGCTTCTTAAGTGTAGTGCACCGTGCCATATTTTGGTTAGCTTAGAATCCAGGAAGGTTAATAAGTCTACTCCCCTTTGGTAATTGTTTTTTTGTTGGTTTTCATTTAATTGTGCACGGTTAACTCAGTGGGATAAAAAATGTTCAGAATGAGGTCTATAGATTGTTTAATTTTATAATCTAACATTTTCTAGACAATATCTAGAGTATATTGTAGTGAATGTGTTAGTGCAGTTATAAGACTTAACAGGAGCTATTGACTAATGTAGGTGTAATGTTATGTTTGGCCTCTAGAGGGCAGTTGGATCATTGATGATTAATATTGGCTGTCTGCTTCCATGAGCTCAGTTGTATGATAAGCTGCTACGAGACTCCACGGGCCCCGACGAGAGGACAATTCCTCGTTGGAGTTTGGCGTCATTGCAGCCTGTTGTATTCATCCAAACAGTCATTAAACTGTTAAACGTCAACCTGCATTCCTGTCGTGTCATTCCCACGCATCGGAGACTGTAAGTAACGTGTATGCATTCACTCGAGGATCTGAGGCTAATCAACTGGGCACGTAAGCTAGCAAAGATAGCTAATCGCATCCGAAGGCAAAACACATGTTACGTGAAGTAAAAGACACGACACTGGTGTCAGAAGTGCAAGCTACCGTCATCTTTCAAGCGAAGTGGAACGACATAAGAGTGTGCTTTGTAAACTGGCAGTTTATAGTTTCATTCTGACGAACTTTTGGACTGTATACTATTCGTTGCCTACAGACAACACGGACATTTCCAGTCACTCACAAGGCTCTGTTTTAACTACCCCGCGAGAGAAGAATGCGGCGGTGCTGCAAATGAGGAAAAAGTTTCCCCTATAAATGTCACGAAAAACGGCAAGTAGCATAACCACGACGGTGTGTGAATTATCTCTGAACTATAAGATTCATGACACATTGCCTTGGACAATAACTCTGCTACATAATATGCAATGCACCTACTGAACTGCTTTCAGTGCCTAATAAGATTGCCATCAAAAAAAAAACTCATGTTGAAACCTACTGCATCTTGCCTTGGACAATAAATCTGCTAAATCGTATGCAACATACTGAACTGCCTGGAGTGCCTAAGTACAACAATTACATTAAAGACGCCTTATTCATAATAAATAAAAAAATAAATACATACTAAAAAAAAAAAAAAACACCAGCCAATATGTCAACAGAAGGACAACAGAATGGAGATGGTGCAGCTGCAGCCACAGACCCAACAGACCCACCGCCGTGGCTAAAAGTCCTGTTAGAGCAGCAAGCTCACCAAATGCAGCAAATGCAGCAAACCCTCCTGGCTGGGTTGGCCACTCATCTCCAAACCATTAGGGGCGCACCCCCACAGCTTGCAGCGCCCACAGTGGGAGTGTCAACCGTGAATTCAGATCAGGTGACCCGAAGTCGCACATCACATGTTGCCCAAGATGGCTATGCTCACCACAGCCTTCAAGAACATTTAATTCAACACTCACCTGTATCTCAAGCCACATCCATGACTACTCCACAGGCTGGTGGTGCGACAAACCAATTCGCTGCTGAGCTGGACGTCATTCAGCAGCGCTCCCAGAGCGCAGGCCCCCCTCGGCTGCTGTCTGATTCAGGTGCTGTGGACAGGGCCAGAGGCATGGAGAGGGAGAGAGGACGACAGCGTCTTACAGCTGCCACCCCTCGGACTTATGGCAACAGTCACGTCCAAGCTGATGTTCGTCCAGCTACCCCATATGATGCCCCCAGATCCAAAATGGCGACATACGATGGAAAGGAAGACTGGAATTCATTCTTGTTGCCATTCGAGAGGCTGGCTCGCAAATATGAGTGGACTGGTGCTGAAAGAATTGACAAGCTGCATGAATGTCTTCGTGGCGCTGCCATGCGCTACGTGTGTTCCCTTCCAGAACACATCAGAGAAGACTACACTCTGCTTAAAGAGCACCTAACTCAACGCTTTGGTCATCAAGATCCTCCAACGACTGTGCGCAGGAAACTTGGAGAACTACGCCAGTCAAAAGAGACATCTGCTGAGTTTGCAGAGGAGGTGAGACGCTTAGTAACCCTTGCATACCCTGGTGTAGAATTGTCCCTACAAGACCAGTTAGCTGCAGATGCTTTTCTTAAGGGATTGAAAGACCAAAAGCTAGCCTATGAAGTAATGAACAAAGACCCTTGCACGCTGGCAGACGCCCAAAAGCTAGTAGAGGCACATGAGCACAACTACAAGGCTACAGTGGGGCGGGAAGTGGACCTTAAGAGTAGAGCGAGGCGTGTATCCTGGGCTGATGACGATGACGACATGGCACTTGTTTCTCGTCGGGTTCAAACACCCACTTATGTCACAGCTGACCAGTTTAAAGGACTGTTCGAGAAGGTGGAGCAAATGCAGCTGACTCTTAGCCGTCTACAACCAGTCATGAGTGAACAAAGAGGACAGAGGTACTCCGATCCTTCCCCTGGCAGAGAACATGGCCCCTATCATGACCAAAGCCGCAGGCAGCAGCAGCCTACTCAGTCACGTAGCAGTGCACGCGCTACCTCTGCAAGCCCTCCTAGAAACAAAAAAGGGGCCTGCTACGGGTGTGGGGAAGAGGGGCATTTCAGGAGGGACTGCTCCAGGTCGCCTAGCCCAACCACCCGGCGTACTACAACAAGCGAGTGTGAAATGGCCCAAGAGCAGGCTCAGTCCCCAACACTTAAAATCAGTCGTGCCACCAACCGAGGGCCTAGTCTTCACATTGCAATGAAGGTGAACAACACCCCAGTCCAAGCTGTAGTCGACACAGGGGCTGAGGCAACTGTCCTGTCTGAAGGACTTTACAAGCAATTGTATGGACGTGACCCACCACATCTAAAAAAGGCAGTTCTTCATAATGCAGAGTCCAACAGTGAGATGACTGCCATGAGTGGGGTGCATGTCGTTTTCCAGATGGGAACCCACAGTTTTGACTGGGATGTCTATGTGGCCCCAATCCACGATTGTCTTCTACTCGGTCTTGACTTCCTCAGAGCTGCAAACGTCACAATCGAAGCAACTGGCCGGGTTTTTATCGCAGGGGAGCCAATACCTGCTAAGATTGTGGGAGGGGAGGGGCCAGACTACTCAGTTGCCCGTGTACTGCTGGAAAGAGATACAACACTGCCACCAGAGTGCGAATGTGTGGTATGGGGAGAGGTAGAGCACCCAAGACCAGGCATCCCTGCAGTATTGGAGCCGACCAGCATTACCGACAATGTGTCCTCAGGAAGTGCCGTCACAAACATGGATGCTCGTGTGCCTGTCCGCTTGTGCAACCTCTCTCCAGACAAGGCTGCGTTGCGGAAAGGTGCGTGCCTTGGAATCCTGATTGAGGCATTTTCAGATGAATTGACTTTGCAGTCTGAACCTGACATTGAATGCAGCCTAGACAATGACCCTGAAAGTGCACCAAAGATTGGCAGGGTTGTCACCGTTAAAGCCACTGACTTACCTGAGCATGTGCAAACTCTGTACTCAGCGTCTGGAGAGATGCTTAGCGGGGAGCAGCAAGAGAAACTGATTGTTCTTCTGCTGAAGCACCAGTCCCTGTTCGCTGCATCCGACACAGACCTAGGTTACTTCTCTGCAGTCTCACACCAGATAGACACTGGCACAGCCAGACCAGTGCGTCAACCAGCAAGGCGAACACCCTTGGGCTTCCAAAATGAAGAAGAGACTCACCTCCAGTCTATGCTAGAAGCAGGAGTGATAACTCCCTCGTCATCTGAATGGGCATCGCCTGTGGTTCTAGTCCGCAAAAAAGATGGAGGTGTGCGCTGGTGTGTCGACTACCGGCATCTGAATAGCTTGACAACAAAGGATGCATATCCTCTGCCAAAGATTGAAGAGTGTTTAGATGTGCTGGGTGGAGCGACAGTCTTTTCCACTCTTGACCTACAAAGTGGATATTGGCAGATTGCTGTAAACGAAAAAGACCGTGGAAAGACAGCCTTCATCACAAAGTATGGACTATACGAATACACCAGGATGCCCTTCGGGTTATGTAATGCCCCGGGGACATTTCAGAGGGCAATGGAGTTAGCCCTGCGTGGCCTTCAGTGGGACACGCTACTGATTTACCTGGATGACATAATAATTCTAGGAAAAGACGTGGAAGAGAGCCTTGATCGCCTGACTGAAGTCTTCGGAAGACTGCAGAGCTTTGGGCTGAAACTGAAACCGTCAAAATGCCAACTCCTCAAGGAAGAAGTCCTATTCTTGGGACACGTCGTTAGTGGTGAAGGCATACGACCAAATTCAGCACTTGTGAAGGATGTACAGGACTGGCCACACCCTACAGGCAGGCAAGAACTCCAAGCCTTCCTAGGACTGTGTAACTATTACAGAAAGTTCGTCCCATCCTTTGCTGAACTAGCGAGCCCATTGACGTACCTCTTGAAAAAAGAAGTCCAGTTTGAATGGGGGGAAGAACAAAGAGAGGCCTTCCTGCACTTGAAAGACAAGCTCACCTCATCTCCAATACTGGCATACCCTACTAATGAGGGGAAATTCATCTTGGACACAGATGCATCTAATCATAGCATTGGAGCGGTGCTATCTCAAAATCAGTGGGGTGAAGAGAGAGTCATCTCTTATGCAAGCAATCACCTGACCCCAATACAGCAGAGATACTGTGTAACCAGACGGGAGTTACTTGCTGTCATCAAATTCACCCGGCAGTTCCGGCATTACCTTCTGGGAAGAAAATTCCTCTTGCGCACGGACCACAACAGTTTGGTATGGCTCTTCAGGTTCAAGAATCCCCAAGGCCAATTAGCAAGATGGTTGGAAGAAATGAGCCAGTATGACTTTGAGATTGAGCATAGAGAAGGAAGGAGACATCTGAATGCTGACGGAATGTCACGCAAAGATGGTGATGAAAGTGAAGACTGTGACTGCTACGAAGCAGGGCAAGAGGTGGCCTCTCTACCATGCCGTGGCTGTGCTCACTGCCAACGACTCGACCGGCAATGGGCCAAGTTCACTGAGGATGTGGATGATGTGGTTCCCCTTGCAATCAGGCGTCTAACCACAAATGAGGATGATGGAAATCCAACAGATCAACTAAAAGATCCAGTGACAGAAGGGACAGGCATGCCTGCTACAAACTGGCTTCAGCCGATAACTCGAGAAGAATGGGCATTAGAGCAGCGCAAAGACCCTGTCTTATCCAAGCTACATCAGTGGATGGAAAAAGGAGAGCTGCCCACACGAGATGAGGTGTCCCTTGAAAGTCCTGCTGCTAGGAAGTACTGGCTTTGCTGGCCCCAGTTTGAGCTGCACCATGGAGTTCTGGTCTATCGTTGGGAGAGGGCAGATGGAGGACAACCACGTCACCTGCTGTTAGTGCCAACCTCAATGCAGACAGAATTAATCAAGGCCTGTCATGATCCACCTCAAGGGGGCCACCTGGGGATCGGTAAAACCCTACAACGCTTGAAGCAGAGCTACCACTGGTATGGGATGGGAGGTGATGTGGAGCTCTTCGTACAGAAATGCCAGAGCTGCACCACACGCAAGACTGCTGGGCCAACAACAAAAGCAGCACTGCAGCTGTACCAGGCCGGAGCTCCCCTGGACCGTCTACATTTGGACATGCTGGGTCCCTTTCCAGTATCCACAGCCGGCAATAAGTACATTCTGGTCATCATAGACCAATTCACACGGTGGGTGGAAGCTTATGGGGTACCCGATCAAGGAGCAGAAACGACAGCTAAAAGACTTGTGTATGACTTCATATCACGTTTTGGTTGCCCCCTGGAACTCCATAGCGACCAGGGTCGCAATTTCGAAAGCATCCTTTTCAAGACAGTATGCCAGCTTCTTCAGATAACTAAAACTAGAACTACGCCATACCACCCTGCATCCAACGGCCAAGTGGAAAGATTCAATAGAACTCTCCTGCAGATGGTACGCTGCTATGTGGACCAGAACCAAAAGAACTGGGACGAGCATCTTCCCTTGCTCACAGCAGCATATCGCAGCACCAAGAATGCCAGCACAGGCTTCAGTCCAAACAGACTCATGCTAGGCAGGGAGGTCCACCAACCACATGACATCTGGTCAGGTGCAGCAGAGCTCAGAAGTGACAGAGGTGAGGTTCCGGAGTTCCTGAGCGAGCTGGAGCAGGGCTTGAAGGAGGCGCAAGAAACTGCTAGAGAACACCTGAAAGCTGCCCAGGAACGACAGAAACGAACCTATGATGTCAGGGCCAAAGGAAGACCATATGCTGTTGGAGATCTAGTCTGTGTCAAGGACAGTACCAAGAAAAAGGGATTCAGTCCGAAGCTGCAACCGCCATGGAAGGGCCCTAGCATCATTTCTGCTTGCCTGGGCCCAGTGCTGTACGAAGTCATTGGGACGCGAGACAGAAAGATCCTGCACCATGATCGTTTGAAGCCCTATACATCTGATGTGATACCTGGCTGGACGCGACGAAAAAGGCATGAGATTCTCCAGAGGGGCCAGCCCCTTCCCAGTGTCGAATCGCATGGAGCACCCAGCGGACAGCCGAAGGAGTCTTCAAGTTCTACAGAGGAGAAACCAGAGGAACGGGAACCTGAAGGACGCGGGCGTCAAAGAACTGCACGACGCCGACGCCAGGCTCGCAAGAATGCTTGCCCAACTGCACAGGAGACGGCGCCAGCGGACCAGGCTGACGGCCCTGCAACGCCCCTGCAGCATCCTACCACGTCCCGAGGTCGTGAAGTCCGCCCCCCTGTGTGGTACAAAGCATGAATGGACTCTCATCATTAAAGTCAGTAGTTCCTTTTTTTGACTTTCAGTAATGCCTAGTTCACCTTTGGACTCTAACTAATAATTCATGTCTTCTTTGAGATAAAGTCATGATGTTTCGAAATGTGTTTAAGTTTAACTTTTTGACTTTAAAGTAATTCTGAGTTGAAATGCGTTAAGTCTCTACTTACCCCGAATAGTACTGAAGGGACTCAGTATTCTTGGAGGGGGGCTGTGTAGTGAATGTGTTAGTTCAGTTATAAGACTTAACAGGAGCTATTGACAAATGTAAGTGTAATGTTATGTCTGGCCTCTAGAGGGCAGTTGGATCATTGGTGATTAATATTGGCTGTCTGCTTCCATGAGCTCAGTTGTATGATAAGCTGCTACGAGACTCCACGGGCCCCGACGAGAGGACAATTCCTCGTTGGAGTTTGGCGTCATTGCAGCCTGTTGTATTCATCCAAACAGTCATTAAACTGTTAAACGTCAACCTGCATTCCTGTCGTGTCATTCCCACGCATCGGAGACTGTAAGTAACGTGTATGCATTCACTCGAGGATCTGAGGCTAATCAACTGGGCACGTAAGCTAGCAAAGATAGCTAATCGCATCCGAAGGCAAAACACATGTTACGTGAAGTAAAAGACACGACAGTATTCTTCAGTAGCGTGAATAATCTAAAATTGAGAATCTCACATTGTTCCAAATCAGTATTGTCAATTCAGGTGATTTTTGTCTTGTGCAAGCGTGCATGTTTAACTAATTTAAGTTATTGTCTAATATCTGAGTGATTAACAAAAGTAGTTTTTGTCTATTTGTTTTGTCTTATCCTCTTTGAGTAAAACTATATACAAACATAATTTCTTTTGGAGGACTGGCTTTGTTTAGTTTTGTATTTATTCAATATGCAAACTCTGTAGCCTACATCATATGTTGACACACACAATCAAGCGATGTAGCACACACACACGCACACACGCACACACACACACACACACACACACACACACACACACACACACACACACACACACACACACACACACACACACACCTGCCATCATATATTGAGAGACGCAGCCAAGTGATGCAGATGTTGTGTCCCTGAAACCAACTTAAGATCAAAATACACACACACACACACACACACACACACACCCCACCATGCCTCCTCACATCCAGCACCACACTACACCCAGCCCCCAGTACATAACACCCCCTCTACACCCCACCCCACCCTCTCTGCCTTTTCATATCCACCACAGTCCACCCCACCTCTAGTAACGCCTCTCACACACAGCACACCCCATCGCACACCACACTACCCAACGCGCACCCTCTTTACCTCTGTAAGACCACTCACCTCCGCACTACATGTAACGTCCACCCAATCAGCACATCCACACCCTCCCACACACGCTCACCCCACCCTTATCCACCCCTCTCATCTCATCACTTCATCACACCCAAATCCATCGCAACAACCGGCCCCACCCCACAACACCATATTACTTCATCCAAATCCCTGACGTAGTATATAGACCTACAGTACAGTATGTATACGTCAGTGATCCCACTCCATCACCCACCCACCCACACACATACCTTAATCCTCATCAGTCATAGGGCAGTCATGGGTGAGCGGTTAGGGCGTCAGATTTGCATCCCAGAGGTTGCCGGTTCGACTCCCGACCCGCCAGGTTGGTGGGGGGAGTAATCAACCAGTGCTCTCCCCCATCCTCCTCCATGACTGAGGTACCCTGAGCATGGTACCGTCCCACCGCACTGCTCCCCATGGGGCGCCACTGAGGGCTGCCCCCTTGCACGGGTGAGGCATAAATGCAATTCCGTTGTGTGCAGTGTGCAGTGTTCACTTGTGTGCTGTGGAGTGCTGTGTCACAATGACAATGGGAGTTGGAGTTTCCCAATGGGCTTTCACTTTTCACTTTTCGCTTTCAGTCCTCAATACAATGTAATGGGGACCCACTTCTTGGGCCCTCTTCTCCTTCGGCCTGGTTGTCCCCCTGTTTCGGCTTCCCTGAGTACTGCTATGGCTATCTCTCTTTTTTTGGTGGGATTTTCAATTCAATTGAATTCAAGTGTAGCCCCTTCATGCACGCCGTACCTTCTGTGGCACGCTGTAATAGACATTGAAAGTTAACTACTATAGTACTACACTACTATGACAATGCACAAGGCCTTTAGTAATGCACTATGACTTGGTCATTGCCATGCTGGTAACAGCTAATTCATAAAGCCGTGTCTTAAGGGGTTATTTAGTCCAGAATCTTGATCCACAGTCACATAATACAGATAGTACACATAAAATACACAAATCAGGACAGACCAGTACAATCAGAAACCACACACACACACACACACACAGACACACAAAATGATACCTCGTTAACAAAAAGGCGTCCTTGATCATTATAGCCTACCAGCCCCTGCCCAATCATGACGCAGAGACATCTAAGTCAGTCTGCCATTTCTCAGTGATAAACTCTGCAGGCCCTTACAGAGGTGGAGGAAGGGAAAGAGGAGGAGGAGGAGGGGGTGATCAGGAGGAAAAGAGAGAGGAGGCTGGAGAGAGAGATGACGAGATGCAGTGACTGAGAGAGAGAGAGAATGAGAGACAGAATAAGAGAGAAAGACAATGGGAGAGAAAGAGAAGGAGACAGTGTGACAGATAAGAAGAGGGAGACAGTAGAACAGAAAGAGAGAGAGGAGAGGAGGAGGAGGAGGAGGAGGAGGAGGAGGAGGGAGAGAGTCACAGAGAGAAAGAGATTAAGGGAGAGATGGCAGAACTGTGACGGACGCGCTGGTGTGGAGAAACAATAGACGATCTGGCGGTTGCAAGTTACAGTCTAGCTTCTCAGGTGTTCGAGGCCTGCATTAGTCCACTCTTGCTACACCCATACAAAAGAGGAACTGGGGCACCATGTCTCAGTGGGCTTAGCCTGGGCAAAAGCCGACTGTTGACTCCGTCTAACAGTCTGGCGAAAGCCAAGAGGAATCCGTCTCTGTGAAGGGTGGGAGATGGTCTGATCTTACTCTGCCAGTTAAATTCATTGGAGTTCCGAATTCCAATTAAAACTCATGCTTTATGATATTAGCATGACTGTTACGATATAGTGTCACAAAAGCATACAAATAGCAAAACAAAAGTGTGAATAGTGTTACCTTAACCAATCAGTAACGGACTTCGGGTGTGAGGTCTTCGTCACCCCTCTCGCTGATTGGCTAAACAGTGAGCGAACCGAGCTAGGAGGGGTTTGCCAGACTAGGAGTGCATCTTAATATGGGACCTTGCATCCTCCACTCGCTTCTCGTCATGATGACATCACTGACAACAGCATTGTACGGTATTTCAATATCTTGCAAAAGCTCAATTGTAGAGTCTTTTTCTCGTGTGCAATTGTTATGGTGAATGAAAAACAGTCCCTCAAAAGTTGTTGTGGCTAGGCTGACAGCTGGGAAACTTTATCGTTTTCTCCACGGAGGAGGGGCCAGGAGGCGGGACGAGGAGACAAGCACATGTGGAGGAGGCAAGGTCACATATTGGGATGCACCCTAGATGCGGAGCCAAAATCCTTGGGTGGAGTACATAGGATGGCGTCGCCAGGCTACAGTGGGCTTAGGTGCTGCGTTACCAACACAGGAGACCTAGATTCAAGGGTCCATTTATATTATACATTTAGCTGACACTTTTTTATCCAACACGACTTTTTATTTCTATTTAGAGTTATTGGTTACAGTCCCTGAAGCAGTGTGGGGGTTGGGTGCCTTGCTCAAGGCCACCTCAAGCAAGGAGTGTGGTAGGGAGTGGAAGGGTGGGATTCGAACCAGCAACCCTCTGATCTAAAGCCATGTCCTTAACCATTGGGTCAAGGCTGCCCCAACCTGAGTCCAACCTGAGATCATTCCCTGATTCTTCCTCATCTCTCTTCCACTCATTTCAAAGGTGGCCCATTTTCTTATTTAAGACTAGTAGGCTATCGTCACTGAACCAGCTTGTACGTACGTTTGTTTGTATACGTACTGCCACACACAAAAACTGACACAGACAGACAGACAGACACACACACACACAGACAGACAGACAGACAGACAGACAGACACACACACACACACACACACACACACACACACACACAGACAGACAGACAGACACACGCACACACACACACACAAGACCTCAGAAATCTACCTCCCATAATAAAGTGTATGCTTATAACCTCATCACATAGGCTGACCATGAAGACTCAAGTCAATACTTAACAAGTCTGACAGGCGGACAAAGATGTGTCCGTCTATGCACTGCCCCAGGCCCAGGGCATAACAATTTAAGAATGCGCTTCAGACGGACAGACCGACCGACAGACCGACGGACGGACATACCCTCTTATAGAGATGCTAGAACACATCTAAGAACAATGAATATGCATGACCTTCAACTCTAAAATATTCATATATCTTCCCTAACCTGCAGGCTTGTTATAATGAGTAAAGGCTTGTAGGAGTAGATATTCTCCCGACTGCACTGTGTGTGTGTGTGTGTGTGTGTGTGTGTGTGTGTGTGTGTGTGTGTGTGTGTGTGTGTGTGTGTGTGTGTGTGTGTGTGTGTGTGTGTGTGTGTACATGTGTCTCTCTGTGTGTGTGTGTGTCTCAATTAACTCAATTATTATTAGACTATATTAAATAAACGAGAAAGCATTTAACTCATATTTCTGTCTTCGTTATGGGTGATAGTGGTTGGGCGAAAAAAAAAACAGTTGAATTGAAAAACAACATAAGTCAAGGTCTACATCTATTTATAATAAATCGAACAATGTTCTGAGTTATCACAAAAAAAACATGAACACCTTGGGGGAGCACATCATGGGAACACCAAAGTTTACAATGGTGAAAAATGTGGGAGACTTAAAGGTGCACTACGTAAGATGGTGGCGAGAGTAGGTAGGCTATAGCAATTACTCTGCTCAGTGAAATGGTACTGTCTACTGCCAAATTTGATCTTTTCATGAATACTTAGTAGCCTCTTACTGCAGCAGGTCGCCGGCGACCCTATTCACTTGCTGAAAATGCTTAAGTACATCATAACAACATTGCTATGACATTACAGAGAGCCATAGTGCTGTGCTAAGGGGTGAACCAATATTTGAACCAATGAACCAATGAACCAATATTTACTAATATGACCAAAGTACAGTAAGTATTTCAGCTAAAAATGCCTACAAAAAAAATCACACAGCGCACCTTTAAGAAAAAGGTAGAGCTGAACGACTGCACTAGGCACTGTAGGGTGCTGTTCATTAATATGCTTCCCTTGCAGCTCTCATCACGGCTGATGATGAGCCATCGTTAGGCGAGGACGAGGAGCTAATTAGCGAGAGTAGCCTACTGCTAAATCTGTCGCCAAGCCTCTGACTCACTTAGCGCTCAGGGTTGCCAGATGAGGCTGAAGATTCACAGCCCAAAACATGCTCAAAACCCGCCTGGAAGCGCTAAATCTCGTCCAATTCTGTTGATTTCTATGGCCCAAAAATTGGGTGTTTTTTCTGCTAAAAGCCATTTTTACCCGCAGATGGCCATCCTAATCAGCCCAATTGGGCAGGAAACTACCCAATCTGGCAACACTGTTAGCACACTTCTCGCTACGGCAGCACCATAGCCAGTGATTTATCCGTTGTTGTTTTCCTCTCTCTCTCCTCCTGACTCAATGCGGTGCTCAGTGTTTTACCTTTGCCTTTCTCACAAACGTTTCTTTGTTTTGTTTTTCTTTTTTTGGTGGAACATGATTCTCTTAATTTTTCACATTTCTTCACAGCTAGCGAATAACAATAGGCATGGAACTTAAGTTTTACGTGGCTACCTATTATCCCTGGAGGCAGAGGCAGATCTAG
>NC_085874.1:24170461-24185461 GCF_034702125.1 Engraulis encrasicolus | reverse complement strand
TCTCTCTCTCTCTCTCTCTCTCTCTCTCTCTCTCTCTCTCTGCTGCAAGTCTTCCTCTACTGCAGGTTCTGTCTCTGCCAACGTCTCTGCGTTTGGCAATGTCTCTGTCTCTTACGATGCCTCCGCAGCCTCTGTCTCTGCCAATGTCTCTGTATTATACAGCCTATGCTGGTTTAGCCTCTATCACAGTTGAATGTAGGCCTACCGCCTCTACTGCATGTTTGGTTTTTGATCATGTGTCTTCCTTTCACTAATGCGTCTGTGTCTGTCAATCCCCCTGCAGCCTCGGCCTCTGTCGGAGTGCCTCTGTTTCAGCCTCTACCTCTGCCAGTTGTCCTCTGTTTCAACCATGGCCTCTGTTTGCCTCTATTGTTCAGCCTCTGCTGCAATCATTGCTTCTATAGAAGTACACTGGATACCAGAGGTGTCAAAAGTAAAAGTAAAAGTTAAAAAAAGATAAAGAAACACGGTTTCCTTCAAACACAAGTAGCATAATTGAGTAACCAGTAGACCCGTGCACTTGTCTTACGATCAGCTAACGAACAGCTAAGGTTGGATTAAGTTTGTGGTGGGTCCTTGTTAGGTTTTTAGTGTTTTTCAGTAACAACACAGTCTGTCTCATTAAGTGCAATGGAGTAAAAGGTGTAACAGCTATGCAATGCCATGTGCTAGTGTTGTAACTACACCACAAAAGTAATTTTACTTTTGACACCTCTGCTGGATACAGTAGGCCTTACGGTACAGTATACTGGAGCCCCATCCCCTTAGGGAAATCGACCATTGTACACCATGATTTCATGTTTTTTTTTAGCATGGTTCGGCACGGTTTTTGGTTAGTATGGTTTATTATGGTTAATTACCTCAGCACAGACAGATAGAAGACGACATTTAACGTTTTCATCAATACTATTTGTGTGTTTCTGCCCTTCCACTTTTGTCTTTGGGGTTCAAAAAGCCATACCCCCCCCAAAAAAAAAAAAAAAAAAAAATTGGCACCTACATGTACGCCTATGTGTGTGACTCTGCCTTGGTCTCTAGTTCTTCCTCTGATGTCTCCCTGTCCTCTGAGACAAATTTCTCCTTTGTGGAGACCAATAAAGAAACCTAACCTAACCTAACCTAACCTAACATAGCCTATCCTATCCTATCCTATCCTATCCTATCCTATCCTATCCTATCCTATCCTATCCTATCCTATCCTATCCTATCCTATCCTATCCTATCCTATCCTATCCTATCCTAACCTAACCTAACCTAACCTAATGTCAGGAACTGTCTGCCTGGTCATCTGATGCAGCCTATGCCTCTGTCAGCTTGTGACCACCAGGGTTGCCAGATGAGGCTGATGATTTCCAGCCCAAACAATGCTCAAAACCCGCCTGGAAGCACTAAATCCAGCCCAATTCTATTGATTTCTATGGCCAAAAAGTGGGCGGTTTTTCCTGCAAAATGCCATTTTTACCCGCAGACGGCCATCCTAAGCAGCCCAATTGGGCGGAAAACCGTCCAATCTGGCAACACTGGTAACCACCTGCCTTCTGCTGTGCTTCTACCTCTGCCTCTGCCTCTGCTGCAGCTCAACCTGATGAAGCTGCCTGCTGATGTCAATGCCGTTGCTGCATTCTCTATCTCATTAGCATTTTATTGCCTCTGCAATGGCGCCCTGCACACACACGCACACGAGCGCACGCACACACACACACACACACACACGCACGCATGCACACACACACGCATGCACACACACGCACGCGCACACACACACATTCACACACGCACAGATACATATATTATATACGTACACACACACTCTCTCTCACACACACACACACACACACACACACACACACACACACACACACACACACACACACACACACACACCCTGACCAATGCCCCCCTCTGACTGGAGGTACTGGCTGTGCAATTTTTTTTTTGCAGTACACACCAAAAAAAAAGCGAGACAGACGGTTGAGGAGGAATAAGAAGACACGGAGTGGAGGAGGAGAAGAGGAAAGTGGGAGAGAGAGAAAGAGAGGCAGAGAGGTTGGGACAGAAAGAGATGAAGACGGGGCGAAGAATGAGGGAATGGGGCAGAAAAGAAAGGGATGAGAGGATAAGGAGGGAGGTGGATATAAAAGGATCTGAAGCAGGAGAGGGGGAAGAAGGGAGAGGTGGGAGGATACAGAGATGAGGGAGAGAGAGAGAGAGAGAGAAAGAAATGGGGGGGGGGGGTAGTAGAGAAATTGAGAGCAGAACAGGGATTGAGAGGGAGAGAAGAGGCAGAAGTGAAATATTGGGAGGGACAAAGAAGAGGAGGAGGAGTATATTGATGGGGAAGGGGAGCGTTAGGGAGAGGAGGGGAGGGGTTAGTGGTGAGAGTGAGAAGGCGGGCAGCGGGGATAGAGAGGGGGAGCGTGCGGCAGGGCTCCATCAGGATGAGGAAATCCCTGGCAGGAGGTTCCCTGCTCAGCAGTTTCTGTGGGCTGCACTGTGCCTGTCAGGTCTGGACTGGCCATCTGGCGTAGCGGGCATTTCCCGATGGGCCCCACATCCTTGAGGGCCCCTATTTTAAGAAATGTTTAAAACAATAGTAGTAAATAATATATTTTCTATATTATTTTTTAAAAATATTTCTGAAAATAGAGACCCATAAGTGTACAGGGCCTGCCGGTGAGTCAGTTCTGGGCCATTAATCATGAGGGGTCTCTTTAAGCCAAAAGTGTCCGGTCCCTTATTGTCCCCCAGTCCAGCCCTGGTGCCTGTGCCTGTGCCTGTTCCGCGCTGCGCCATGCACCCTCCACTCCGGTTTAGGTTTATCCCCAGGCAGCAGGGCCAGATTAAGATGGCCTGGGGCCCCTATGCTACAGGTTGCTGTGGGACCCCCAGGACAGCACATTTTGCAACACATTTACATAGAATGTGTCATTATTACAAGGTAGGAATTAAGGATAACATGTCTACCAACTGTACTCAACAGGACAGATTAATTTTTCATTTTTTCATCTTGTCACAATTATGCAATTTTTCACTTTTGGCCAATCAGGGAGCCCCTGGCAGGTGGGGGCCCCAAGGCGGCAGCCATATCTAGCCTGTGCATTAATCCGGCCCTGCCGACCAGCACACGGCTCCACTGCTGACGCTGCTGCAGTCCACAGCCACTAAGTCATGGCCAGGGCTGGCCTGGGGACCTATACTGCCCTACAATCTTAGAACGCAGTAACTCTGAAAACGGCAAACTGAGAAAAAAGGCTTCAAAGTTTCCCATATGGCGCGACAACTGTGTTGTCGGTAAATTGGTGGTGACACTTCCTGGTAATGCTTGTGTAGGATAGAAATTAAATGCAAAAAAACAACCAAAAAAAACAACTTTTTGCCACAAAAAACAGAGTTACTGCGTTCTTGGCTGGTATTACTGCCACGAAATGGAGTTACTGCAGGAGTTACTGCGTTCTTGGCTAGTATTACTGTCTACTCCCAAACCAGTCCCATTGGAACGTGCAGCAGTAACTCGCCGACTTACTGCGTTTTTGTTTTGTACGACATAACCTTTAAATACAACAGGCAGTAACTTTTTTTTGGTCATTTTTGCACTTTCAAAATGAGTTTTCTCCAAAACGGGACGGTGTTGGACCACCATTTTTTGACACAAGACAAATGAGGTAGTTTACAATCCATTTCCGATATTTTTTTTTTTTTTTCGACCATTTTGAGTTACTGCGTTCTTGTTTTGCACGGCAGTGTAGGCGGCCCGGGCATTTTTGGCATAGGCCAGCCCCTCACAGCATCACAACATAATGATTAGCTCAGTCCACTGACCATTGGGCTGCCCCATCTTTTAGGGGTGGTCTGTAAAGATGGATAAAACACAAAAACAAGAAAGACAACAAAACGTAAACTGCATCTGCCCCTGAAGACTGTTGGTCCCACCGGGAAAATGCCCTGTATGCCAGAGTACCAGTCCAACCCTGGTCATGGCCCTCCCCATCTCTTTCCACCCTTTCTTCAACACATCTCTCTCCACTCTCCCTTACTCCTTTTATCAACATACACACACTTCTCTCCTCTCTCCTCTCGTCTACACACTTTTCTACCTATCCCTTTCCTCCCTCTCTTCAACACACATCTCTCCCCATCCCTCTCTCCTCTCNTCCCTCCCTCTCTCTCTCTATCCCTTTCCTCCCTCTCTTCAACACACCTCTCTCCCCATCCCTCTCTCCTCTCTTCTGTACATTTCTCCTCCTATCCCTTTTCTCCCTCTCTTCAACACACCTCTCTACCCATCCCTCTCTCCTCTCATCTTCTCCTCCTATCCCTTTTCTCCCTCTCTTCAACACACCTCTCTACCCATCCCTCTCTCCTCCTCACACTTCTCTTTCTACCTCTTTGTCTTGTGCGTGTGTGTAGATGTGAAAGGGCTGAGGAGAGACTTGCGTGTAAGAGAAGGAGGGAAGAAAGGGAAGGGTAGAGAGGTGTGTTGAACAGAGAGACGAGTGATGGGGAGAGAAGTATGTTGAACAGGGGGAGAAAATGGGCAGAAAGAGTGTGTGTACGCAGAGGAGGAGAGGAGAACTACTGTAATAGGAATGGAAGTGTATATCCAGGTCTGGACTGGGGGAGAAATAGAACCTGGCACCTTTTGGCTTTAAAGAGGCACTATGTAAGATGACGTCATTTGTGCGGTGCCCGTGGCATGCCTGTCTCAAAATCTACACCGTAATAAAAAAATGCTGTTCAAATGAACTCGCTGTGAGACCGTTTTTCATCCCGGAATGCCAGCAGTTGATACAAATCTGAATACGCTATGCGAAGCGATGTTTTCAAATGATAAGTGTTCCCCAGGACACTCCCTCGGACCGCGCTGCCAAAAGTTGCATGTGGGGTTTTCTTACAGCGGACTGTGGAAGTGATCACGAGAGCAGTGTTGCCAGATTGGGCGGGTGCCCGCCCAATTGGGCTACTTGCGATGAGCGTCTGCGGGTAAAAACGGGAAAAATTGGACATTTGGCTGTGTTTTTTTCAGTCGTTTTGGGCCCATAGAAGTCAATGTAATTTGTTGAATTTGGGCGGAATTTAGTGCATTTTGGCGGTTTATGAGAACCTTTTGGGCGGGATTTGATCAGACACATCTGGCAACACTGCACGAGAGCCATCGTTCACTTACTAAAGACTCGCATAAGCGTCGGCTGACTTGGGACCGTAATTAATTAAACTTTTAATTTTAACACCCCCATAACACCAGAGGGCCCCTATTTTCAGAAATGCTTTAAAAAAGAACAATTCTGAAAATAGGGGCCCATGAGGGTGCGGGGCCCACCGGGAAATGCTCGCTATGCCAGGTGTAAAAATGTCCAGTCCAGTTTTTATCTCTGCCCAAAGCTTTCCCCTCTCCCAATACACCCATCCAGCTCTCTTCCCCACATCCCTTTCTCCACTACACTAAATTACCTCAGCCCTCCCCATCTTGCCTCTGTTCTTCGCTCCTCTGTTCTTCTCTCCCCATCCATCTTCTGTCATCCCCCCATCCCTATTCTCTCCTCTCCTCGGCATTCATCTATACCTCTGCTTGTTCTCCTCTCTCCTGAACTTGTTCCCCCCTCCCTCCTCTCCACTCTCCATCCGTATAATTCTCTTCTCTTCCTCCCCTCCCCATCCTCATCATTCTCTCCTCTTCCTCCCCTCCCCATCCTGTCCTCTCCTCAATTTAATACGGTCTTCACAGCAATCCCTTTATTTCCCTCAATGCTCATAATGAGTATGCATGCGTGCGCGCGCGTGCGTGTGCGCATGTGTGTATGTGTACTCATGCAAACAGCACGATTGGTAGTGATAAAATAAGCACAAGAAAAATAGCAAATTGAGTGGGTGGAGTTGGATGGATGAATTTAGACAACAGTAGATACATGCGGTTAGATGTCCAGATGGAGTGGGAGAGATGAATTGTTAAAAAGCTGTCGGAGACCTGAATAGTGATCGACCCTTGAAAGTAGCCTAGAAATCTAGACGCCCCTAGCGACCGCAAATTGAATTTGCTCCCGGGGGCAGTCTAGCGGACCCCGGTCGTTTTGCGAGGCTGAAAGTTATCCGATGACAGGGCCAATCAAATCGCGAGGGGGGCCGGGCTACTTAGTAAACAGGAAACTTTCTAAGAAGAAGCATGGTGTCCGTCCGTGCTACGTACAGCACGAAAGTGCACTTAATTTAAAAAGCCTGGATGATAATACATTTCGTGTCTGACATGGACTGATGTAATAATACACCATGAACTTATCGGACACAAATAGATCACAACACAATACCATTTGATCATTCGATGTTTTAAACTAGCTCGGTAAGCTAAGTTGAGCATTTTACAGGACCAGATAGTCACACTATTATCAGACCACTACTGTAGGTGTAGAATGAAATTGCTGCCCCAATTTCTAATAAGACACATGCCATTAAAAACGAGACATTTGGGAGCTTTGAAAGTCTTTGAGTAGCTTACTAAATAGATGGGAATGGCATAGTCTACCAAGCTAGTGGCTAGCTAACCTGTCGTCAATAACACAGAGCTAGGTATCCAGTCTTAATATAACCATTTAACAAGCCCCAAATGGCTCAACATTTCGCTGGTTGATCAAGGAGGGCCATGTGGTTGAAAACGAGGCATTTTTGAACTGTATAAGTGAAAACACGATTTATTAGGACACTTGTTTGTGGCTGTGGTCATCACATGCATTCACTGCTACGACGGCTCGAATTTGCCGCTCCACCTACAAAGGGGCCCTCGCTGGCTAGCTAACCTGTCGCCAATAACACAGAGCTAGGTATCCAGCCTTGTATTATATGCCTGCCCCAAATTCTAATAAGATCCATGTCATTAAAAACGAGACATTTGGGAGCTTTGAAAGTCTGTAAGTCGTTTACTAAATAGATGGGAATGACACCTAGAGTCTACCGAGAGCTAATATCCAGCCGTGTATTAGTTATGGGTAATCGCTATACAGCTAGCTAGCTAACACCGAACATGCCATGTTGACAACAATCATAAATATAACCATTTAACAAGCCCCAAATTGCTCAACATTTCGCTGGATGATCAAGAAGGGCCGTGTGGTTGAAAACGAGGCATTTTTGAACTATGTAAGTGAAAACACGATTTATTAGGAAACTTGTTTGTGGCTGTGGTGATCACACGCATTCACTGCTACGACGGCTCGGAATTGCCGCTTCACACAAGACAGCTGTGACGTTACACAGAAGTGTGTGGGGATTGGTTGTTTGCCATCCAATTGCGTGGCGTTGAGTGCTGAAGCAACCGTTTATCCCGCCCACACTGCTGCCCAGCCCTCCTAGACCCTGGTACAGCTTTTTGCTGTACGGGTCTGGCTCGCTAGGCTACCTTGAAAGTGTTCTTCAAGCGTGTGGGAGTGCTGCTAGGATGAGAACCAAACTACCGGGGGATTCTTTTTTTATAACTGGCTTGCTCAAAAAGAGACACCAACAGTAGCTTACTCTTGTTCTATTTATTACAAATATCGGAGCCTTCAAATAGATTGCAGTTCACTGGTGTGAAATACTTCAGCCTTGTGAGGTCTTGCGGTATATCCTACTAAGAAATATGGAGTGACATGACAAAATAGCCATGTGTTGTAGTCATTTTTCACGCTATCACAGGTTCCATTCATTCATCCACTGCCTCTTTTCCACTGCCAGTTTTCTGGTAGGCCTACAGCTCGACATAGCACGACTCGTCCGTCACTCTTTGCTTTACGATTGAGCTGGGCCGTTCCTATTTGAAAAACAAAATGTGGTGGCCGAGTCGTACTGTGTTGAGCTGTAGGCCCACCAGAAAACCGGCAGTGGAAAAGAGGCATAACTAAATTCCTTCACATTTCCCCATGCAAACCAACCAATCAACAAAGGTGAGGGTATCAACAAAGGCCTCAACGCCTGCTATTCTAGAGTATCATTCTATAGAAGTGGGGTAACACTTTATAATAGTGGATGGTATAAAAAGCTTTGCAAAAACGTAGTAAATAATGAACTAATGGTTAGCAAATGTTTGTAAATAAGTGGGAAATCTTCATACTTTTATTCATCAAACATTTACATTTTTTTTGTAAATGCCTAAAAAATACTCAGTTCAAAGGTTTGTAAAATCTAGTATTTGTAGATGTTTTATAAAGTATTAATAGAACTTCGTAGATTTTTAAACATTTTACTTAAAAAAAATGTATTTATAGTTTTTGTTTATAATTTGTTCATTATTTACTTTATAATGCTTTTCATGTGCCATTATTATAAAGTCTTACTCCAGGCCTCATTTTCCTCAGTAAGATACACTGCATCCATGTGAAACGCAGTAATTTTGCAGTATGCATTCAATGGTATATATTACTGAATAAAAGAGTCCCATTTGTTTTTGTTTTTCACAAATAAAAAGATTCTAAAGATTTCTTAATAGATTTTTTAACTTCCTTGCAAATTTCTGTCAAATACAGGGGGGGGGGGGGATTTTGCAGTGAATTTTTAGTGTAATCATAGCAAAATGTGTTTTGAGGCTGTTTTGATCAAAACTTGTAAGGATGTAAGGAAGAAGGCTCCAGTTGGCTTTCCACTTCCCCAGGACATCAAGCACCCAAAAAAATTAGAGCAAGGTGGGACCTATTCATCTGGCCAGAGTCAGGTTACGGTTGTTCCATTAAAAACAAAACCCAAAGAATTCACTGATCGTATTTTGATACATTATTGAATGAATAATTCAGGCAACTGCAGTCAGCTGTAGTGTAGAACCACTCTGTGGAGTAGCCCGCCCCACTGTGCTCTACCCTAAGGCATCAAAGGGGAGCATTCAAGTGTGGACATGTTGCACTCTTTCACTTTTGCCTACAGTAGCTCTGTGTGTTGTGTGCAGGAAGTGAAAGTTCAACAGTGGAACACATGCTCCACTATACCACCAGGAAAAGGAGGATTAAGAAGAAGAAGAAGAAGAAGAAGAAGAAGAAGAAGAAGAAGAAGAAGAAGAGGAAGTTTGACCTTTGAAACCCTTTACTAAACTACATATACCTATACATATACCTGGTAGGCCCCTCTCAAGTACATGGTCAGCAGCACAAACAATACATGTCTTCATGAATTTTATCGTCATTGTGTTAGCTGAAACAACACAAATGCGTATGCACATTCTGTGATGAAAAGGATTGACAATTCCAACCAGGAAATATGACAGTTTGATAGCAAATTGCTTCAAATCCATTTCACTAGAACCTCTTGTAATAGTCAGTATGAAATCCTTTACCTGACTCTTGCCCTGGTGTGGAAGGGAAGAGAATGCCCCCGCATGTAGTTGCTGGACGCAGTCAGGTGATGTAAATCAGGTTATAAAACCCTAGCCATAGTTACTGAATTAATCAATCAACCAAACCATTAAGTTGAAAGGAATTTGTAGCCAAATGCTTGCTGTAGGTGAGGTGCAGGTGTAAGGTGAATCTGTGTTATTTTCTTACCGCATGAGTCGTGTCATCTGCCTGTTTAAATATGAATGCAGGCAGTGTTAACGCAGGGTAGCTGTATTTAACCTTAATGATGTTTGCTTGCATCTAGAGAGATTCATTACCTAGAGATGTAGTTACAGTGCAGCTAAGGTATTTCTTCGAGCATTTTGTTCAGGAGGTCGCTACCTCTATGACAGGTATGCCGATACCGTGTACTAGGTCTGTCTAATTAATTGGATTTTAAAAATAATTTGAGGACATATATTAGTTAAAATATGAGGCAGACGGAAAGATAGATGTGAAAGAGAATAAAAAGATAGATAGGCTACAAGGAAAAATAGGCCTTTTTTGGATGCTTTCCTCACTCCACTTCTAAAGTGAACAGTTAAACAACCCACAGTCAATTGATGATTGCTCATGTGTTTCTCATGACATGGGAAATGAGGGTAACTTCTGAATTTACTTCATCATCATGTTTGTGTGTACACTGTAAACCCAGACATCAAATGTACTTACCAAGACTAATTAAAATGCACTAAAAAATAGAAGTTTGATGGCATTTCTGAAGAATACTGAGTATTGACAACTTATTTGAGGAAATAGTTGTTCAGATGAATATGTTTTAGTTGAATGGATTAAATTCACAAGTTTTGGTTATGACCCCGCCTCTTTTTCTTCAGGCTGCACCAACTGGCCTCTACCCAGATGTGGGCAGTTGAATGTATTCCTGCAGTGTGTTTCATGTTAACAGATCGTTTCAAATTTCAACTGACAATATGGCCACGCTGCAGCATCCAATTTTAAATCAGAATATTGCCACCTAGTAAAATTAGGCTATCTTGTGAAGTGCCATTGCACAATTGAAAGTCAAATGCTGCATGACATAATTGACATTGCCTACCATCAACCAGGAACAATGGTAGTGCCCAATCAACCTGTCAATTAGTACCTGCCCTCACTTGAGTACATAGGACTGTTACAAGTTCATTGAATTACTACCTGCAGCTGCCACATGCCTGATTACTCTGGTCACATGGTTAACTTTCACCTCTATAAAAAACTCAGACTGTCACAATGCTTGAGTTGCTTGCCTAAATGACTGGTTCGCTGGCTCTCTGTCCGGCTTGTTGGTTAGTGAGCTAACTGACCGACCAACTGACTGTTTGTTGGCCAGCTGGTTGGCTGGCTAACTGACTCTTTTGGTTGACTGTATGGCTGGTTTGTTAGCTGGCTAGCCATACAACTGACTTGTTTGTTGGTTAGTTGGCTGACTAACTGAGTGTTAGTTGGTTAGCCGGCTCTTTGGCTGGCTAGCTGACAACTGACTCTTTTGGTTGGCTGGTGGACTGGTTTGTTGGCTGGCTAGGTATTTAGTTGGTAGTGAGTATTGTGGTAGCAGGTATCCTTTTTGGTGTGTTGCTTACTTGACATTTCAGGATTGTCTAATTATGCTCAACTAGAGTATTCTATGCACACTGGTTAATGTACTATCATCCAGGAGATTACAATAATTAAATGGTAATAATATTGCACATACTGCAGAAACTTGAATTTCTCAGTGGTTATGGATAGTTTGGTCTATTAATACAAGAGAGCAGTGTGATGGACTGGTTCCATGCCACAGTTGTCTCAGTCATGGCGAGGAATGGGAGGTGCCACAATAACATGGTAGCTACCTCTTTTGTGGTGATGAATGGAGGGGCGGGATCATGGTAGTGTGGGTAGGGTGACAGTAACTAACTGTGGTGTGGCCACAGTAAACTACTGTGAGAAGATCACAGTAAACTGTGAGGATGGCCACAGTAAACTACTGTGAAATGAATGCAATTAGTAGCCAGTAATTCCCTGTGACATCGCGGGAATATTTTTTACTGTGTACTTATCTAGCTAATTGGTTACAATTTTGTGAATGTAACTTCATATTTTATGTGAAATAACTATACGAAACATTTGATATTACAGAAGACTTTCAGTTTGATCAACTTAAAATTTAATACATTTAACTGCAAATTTTAAATAAAATAATTCATTACCGTTAATCTTACGAATGATGGTAAGTTTAATCGACTGGGAATTTAGTACATTAAACTGGGAATTTTGCATACAATAACTATAGATAACAGTTACTACTGTGGAAGATGGTAGGTTTAATCAATTTGGACTTAAGTACATTTAACTTAAACTTTTACATATAATGAGTATATACAACAGTTGAGGTCACAAAAGATTGTAAGTTTAATCATTCATAATTACTTAGTTTTTCTAGGGCAACCACTTTTCTGGGTTTTTGTAAGTAAACTCAACTTATAAGGTTTTACAGTGTAAGAAATCCACATATTGGGAGCTGTTTTGCTGTCTTGGGTAGCTCAAAATATCCCCCACATTATAATTTACTACTCAGATATTTCATGTCAACAAGGTTAAAAAGCTTTGCTATGGACCCACGTAATCTATGCACAACCTATATAACTTGAAAGCCTGAGCACAACTAAGAATGGATCTTGTGGAAGACTTATCATACTGTAACTGAAACCAGCTGGATGCGGCACTCAGACATTCTTTATTGATTGATTGATTGATTAATTGTTTGATAGATAGATAGATAGATAGATAGATAGATAGATAGATAGATAGATAGATAGATAGATAGATAGATAGATAGATAGATAGATAGATAGATAGATAGATAGATAGATTGATTGATTGATTGATTGATTGATTGATTGATTTGAAAAAATGCTTGGACACAGTTCAACTTGTTTTTAGTCGCTGCCAGCACACAACATAGTAAGCTTTACTCTGGCTTGGGGAGCTTGTGTTCTTCTTTTCATCCCTCCTCCTCCTCCTCCTCTTCTTCTTGTCTCGGCTCACCTTTCCACCAAACCCCGGCTGGCCTCTCTTCTGAATATTGCATAAGTCGTGAAACGTCTGGTGGTGGCAGCGCTGCCTTTTGTGGGCTAATATTTCAAAACAACGGCAGGTACTGTAGATGAGAGTGATTCTCCGGTCTGGATTAATGCACAGGTTAGATATGGCTGCAGCTTAGGGGGCCCCTGCCGAAGCAGGCCCCCCCAGTTGGCCAGAGGAGGGGGCCGAAATGTGACAAGGTATTGAAAAAAATAGTGTCAGATAGAGCTTTAAATCTTAGCATTGTAATACTCCTCTCCACTGTGTGCAGACAAAGTTATCCTTCATTCCTGACTCAATGACTGAATTATGTTGCCGTCCGTCTATGTAATTTTGTCTCAGAATCTGGCTCACCAGTGGTCCCTACAGCAACCTGAAGACTATGGGCCCCGGTCTCTTTTAACCTGGCCCTGCTGCTGCTCCTAGGTAAATAGCCAGGGTGACAAGTCACAAGGGAATTCCTTCATAACATAAGACAGCAGCAGTAAAGCCTCAGAGGAATATGAAATGACCAGGGCTGTAAAAATGGAAAATAATAATAAAGCAAAAAAAAATTTAATGAGTTATGCGAGACAATAAAAAGCAGCCCATGCAGCCCATCACCCCCAGGCTCCAGCCCTGCAGTAACTCACTGGCTCCAGGCTCTCCCAGGCTGCAGCCCTGCAGTAACTCTCTGGCTCCAGGCTCTTCCAGGCTGCAGCGTGTAATTGGAAAGGGAGCCTTCTGATTTAGAGAAGCCGATGGGAGCCAGGAGACCATAGGGGTACACTACACCAGGGCTGGACTGGCCATCTGGCATATCGGGCATTTCCTGGTGGGCCCTGCACCCTTGTGGGCCCCTATTTTCAAACATGTAATATATATAGTATATAGTATAATATATATAAAATAAATATATAAAATAAATAAATAAAATATATATAAATTATGAAAATAGGGGCCCACGAGGGTGCAGGGCCCACGAGGCTGCAGGGCCCACCGGTGAGTCAGTTCTGCGCTGCTAATTTTGAGGGGCCCCTTTAAGACAAAAGTACCCGGGCCTTTGTCTCCCCCTAGTCCAGACCTGCACTACACTATACGATATGCCTCTGGTGCAGCAGGCGGAAGGAGGGGAGATGGACCACAGAGCACTGGCCGGGACGAGGCCATCCCCATTCCCTTACGGACAGTAGTGGTGTGCATGGGCACTGCCCTCACGATTCGATTCGATTACGATTTGGGAGGTAACTATTCGATTTCATTCGATTTGATTCAATTCCACAATGCATTGCAATGCATTAAATTTCTACTGAAAGCAAAGCAAATGTTTCATCGATCATGATGAGGCAATACAAGTAGAGATGCACCGGATCCTGATTTTTAGGATCCTGCCGGATACTGGATCCACCGCTTAAGATCCTGCCCAATCCGGAACCGGATACCGGATCCTACGAAAGGGTTGAAACACATAGCCTACTCGCACACGTGGGCCCTTTTTATTATGTAGGCTCAAGCTATTTTTTAGACTCATTGGCTTACTGCTACACTGCCTGCAACGGCCGCTTCCAAAGGGCTTTCACTCCATGCAGCGATTGGGGTGGTGAAAGACTGACTGAAAAGCCTAGGCTACGTAAAAACTAGAGATGCACCAGATCCTGATTTTTAGGTAACTGCCCGATACCGGATCCACTGCTTAAGATCCTGCCGGACTGGATCCTATGAAAAACCCTATTATCCTGCTGGATCCGGAACCGGATCTTGGATCTGGTGCATCTCTAAATACAAGTAGTCAGATACTGAGCAACATTTTCTTTTTTTGTGTCAGTCTTGCAGTTTTCAATGCTTTGAAGTGCTTTTATTTCATTTAAAATTAATTTGCTCCTGAAATATCCACGGAAGTAATGGAAAATTAAAAAAATTGCCACATCGATTATGGAACTTTATTATTATTGTTGACACCACTAACGGACAGTATGCCCCCTCTCAGCTCCTCCCTCTGTCATAGTCCTGAAAGACCTACTGGATGAGGAGAAGTAGGCTAAGGTAAAATAGAAATAAAATAAAATTAATAAAAATAAAAAACTTTAAAAGGAACAGTCATATAGCCTATTTATTTTGAGGCAAATGCATAAAAAATGAAATTATGGAAGTCATTTTTAAAGAATCATCCTAAAAAAATAAGTTGTAGGCTTCAGTAAAAAATAAAAACAATGGAACATGGTGGCAATTGGAGAGGGGATCTGGCCTCCTGGCCAACGATACAGTAAACAAACTCTTTGTGCATTTGGTGCCTCTCAAAATGTGGGCAGACAAACATACAGATTCCTTTGAGATGGGGCAGGTAAGATAATAGTATTAAAGCTGTGAAACGATAAACACATTAGAGTATTAAGAGACAACAAACAGCATATGCCACATTCATGTACGTAGATTTACATTTCTAATTATGTTTCCTGTATACAACAGTGATTATACTATACTGTACGTCTGCTGCAGAGCGGGAATCCTGTGGAAATATGCGAGTCATGCAGTATTGACATGAAAGAGAAGGAGAGATAGCTGAAACAGATAAAGATGAGAGAGAGAGAGAGAGAGAGAGAGAGAGAGAGAGAGAGAGAGAGAGAGAGAGAGAGAG
>NC_085874.1:24160461-24162961 GCF_034702125.1 Engraulis encrasicolus | reverse complement strand
AAATACTTCAGAGACGCATCAACAAGACGGAAGACTGCGGTGTGTGTATACCAAATTATGTAGCACTTAATGAGGCTGAGGGCCAAACAAATCGCTTGACTATATGGCCACACATAGCACACATACTGTATATGAAGAGTTCAGATGCAAAAACCCCTGAGTGCCTTTTCAGAAAATAATCTTAATTCATTTTTATTTAATACAAAGCTATCAAAATTGCATTTTAAACATTTTATTTATATAATATAACTATTCATATGTATTATTAAGTACATGAATGTAAACCAAACCAACAACGGGGTTCTCTAAAAATATAGAAGTGCAGGTCTTTAGAAATGGAGTTAGGGGGTTTTGCATCTGAACTCTTCATATGTTTTCATTTGGTCCAACGTCATGGCGGGCTAAAATGTTTGCCATGCCCAGGCCTGATCTGTCCCACAAGCGCCGCCATTTGGAGACCACTGCGGTAGGGTCTTATTGTACTTTCTTCAAGACTGGCCCACAATTCACAGCAGGTGCACAAAAATGCCTGGGGCCTCTTTTTGGTTCCAGCCCAGCCCTGCCGTACCCAACTGCTGCAGTGGTCGTCAAGTGGTCGTCTTGTTGTTCGACAGCCCCCAGACAGTTGTCCTCCGATGCCGAATCTTCCTGAAGGCATGTAGGGAGGGGTCGGTGTTGGAATCCTGGTGCATTCCTGCATGGTGGGGTTGGGAATAGGAATCATGGAGTCCTGCTCCAAACGCAGTCACCACATTTCCACATCAGGGCTTGACACTGGCATCTGCCAACCGACCAAATGCTGGTTGTGGCCGGTAACAATTTCAGTGTCACTAGCCAATTTGGCAGGCAGCTTATTCTATGGTATGACATATCAGAATATCCTGCAATATACTGCACTTTGCCCCCTGTATATCAATTTTGTATCAATTGTTTGTAGAAGTTTGAGAACAAGCTCAGTTACTCAGTTTCGTATGATTTATTTCCATGTAGAAAGCTGTGCACTCATCTTCTTGCTTTAGCACCTCATCTTCGCAAGTTAGAAAGCGCCATGATGAATAAAAACGGCCAGCAAGAGCAATGGCCAGCAAGTGCAAAAGTTAATGTCAAGCCCTGGTCCACATGTATGATGGTCGGTCTGGATTTATTACATTCAGAGTTGAATGAAGTAGAAGTAGAGGTAGGCCTACTCTTACAAATGTAATTACAACACTAGTGGTAAGAAACTACTTGGTTTCAGCCTTGTAATATCATGCTAATAGTGTTGGTATTACAATTTTAAAAGTAGGCCTACTTCTACTTGATACAACTCTAATGAGATTGCAGTGATTATTCTGACAGCTATTTTCATTTGCTCACGCGCCTTTCCCCCCCGCAAAACAAAACGAATTACACAACTGTCACCAAAATCAAACAAAACCTTAATTCATTTCAAACGAATATGAGATAATTGTGTGTATTTTTCTGCAAAAAAATAGGTCAAGGCTGAGAATTTGAGGTACATTTCACTATCTTGAGTGGTAGTCGTGAAATGTGAGTGTTCGGCTATACCAAGTTATTGCAATGGTTAATAAGGTTAACATTTCACATACTGACTAATCAAGCAAACCGTGCAAAGACCACCTCTATTCTGATGAATGTTTGTTGCAGAGTTGCATATATTATGGTCTACTGTATGTTCTACAAATCTGACAACAAAGGGTTCTAAATATTGCTTCAATCACAGATTCTCTAGGTTGGCTCTAACCTTTTGATTGTCTCTGCTTCAGATACTTCATGTTGGTACTGTATCTTTAAGAGAAATATTCGCCACAACACTTTGAAAGAAAGACAGGAAAGTAGGAGGCTATTATCAGGACCAGACTGTGCATGTATAGGGCTGGCCAGTAACTCCTCCATGCTCTGTTTCCAATGCAAATGTGCTCATATCTCTTCTTTTTCCTCTCACGCCGTTGGAGTGATAAGCGGTCAGGACACAGAGAGGAATTTAGCATGACTGGAAACAGTGTGCTTGCCCCTGTCCGGTTCCATTGCATCTCTGACCAGAGATCACTTTTCCTTCTAAGAGTGTTTGTGTAACCACTTGACAAGAGTTAATTTGCTTTTTACAGTGAGAGTGCCTGAGAGTTAAAGAAGTATGAAATAATTTTGTGCTCAGTGAAGCCGAATTCAATGCTATAGAAAACAACAATTGGCCTACATTCCAACTTAGTGTTGTTACTAAGAAACACAAGAGCGAACGGAACCCAAAGTGTGTTTAGCAATCTTTATATGTTGATGAGTTACTTCAATGATAGTAATAATACAGATGAAAAATAGGCTTATCTAGATGCTTATGTTTGAAAAAACAACAACAACAAAACAATTCACACTTCTGCTTAGCCACAGATGTCAGAGGGGTGAAAAGGAACTAGAGACAGAGATAGACAGACAAAGAGAAGCAGAGAGAGAAAAGTCGTTATGTGAAAAAGCGTTCATTTATTTCTATTTTGGATAAGACTGG
>NC_085874.1:24155461-24157961 GCF_034702125.1 Engraulis encrasicolus | reverse complement strand
TCCTAGTACTTGCATAGCCTAGAAATCTAGATGCCCCTGTAAGGGTTTAGCTCGCTAGGCTAGTACTGGCATGGATCGCCAAAGCGAGAGTGCATGCGTGTGTGCATGTGCGTGCGTGCGTGTGCGTACGTGCATGTGTGTGTGTCTGTTTGGGCAGGGCAGTGAGTTAGGAGGTGTGTGTCTGTTTGGGCAGTTATTGTCTGATGAAGGGCATGCTGCCCGAAACGTTACATTAAAAAGAGCAACGGGAGCTTGGTGTCGCGGACTTTTCATTCAATTTTTTCATTCTGTTTGGGCAGGGCAGTGAGTTAGGAGGTGAGAGGCTGCTGTTCGACCCCAGGAAGGAAGTGAGTGGAGGTGGCAACTGCAGCAAGTGTGACTCTCTCTCTTCTGTCTCTCTTTCTGTCTCATGGTGTGTTCCATTATTCGCCCTCTGTACTGTGTACCTTGTTTGAGTGCAGTGAAGTAGCCTACCCTTTCCACCCTCCGCAATTCACGAGGCGAGTACATTCCGATTCCCGTTCTGTCTGATACACTTAACGGAAATGACGGTTGGTCGCGTGTCATCTGAGTTTACCAACCGCCAATATGCAATTCAACACGGAAGGCACTGTTCGTTATGCTGACACTTTTTAAAGTTACCCCTGCCTCTAATACACATGGCAATTGTCTTTGGAATCAAAACTATGCTGTTATCACGGAGATTCAACCGTTTGACAGATCTGACACTCAACTACGTCACAAACATGGCGGCCGTTGAGTGCGAAAAGTGTACAGTAACTCCACACTTCGAAAAATGGCCGTTTTGGGGGCGTTATCCGGGTAATTTACAGTACACTTTACCGCCGCGATTAGAAATGGAACACCCTGCGTACACAGTGCGGAAAGGGCAGACAGTACGAGTATTGGAACACACCATCCGTCTCCAGTCCACTTGCTGTATCACGGGCGGCTGTCAGCTTGCTGCAGGGCTGGTACGGGACCAAAAAAATGTCCCGGGCTTTTTTTTGGCATAGACCAGTACCTAACACATATACAGGCCACTTTCATACCACAGTGTATATCGTGACTGGCTGAATCAATACACTGTCTATATTGACAGTGGAAAAATGGGCCTCCCCCTCTAAAGAGTGTGCCAATCCTCAGGAAAACGACTACAACGCCAACAGTATCGGCCCCTGGGGACTGTCTGCCCACCGGGAAAACGACCTGTATGCCAGATTGCCAGTCCAGCCCTGGCTTGCTGTCATCCTCCAGTCTTCCCATGCCACAGATTCCTTCCTTGGCTCTCGACCTCCAGAGACGGGCCTATTTGGCCTGCTTGGCGTCAAGTGTGGGCCAGGGGCGTCAGCTGACATAATGCTACACAGGGGCACAGAAGAGGGAACAGAGAGATAATGATTGCCAGTGTGTGAGCAAAATACTTTTTGCAGTCATTTATTTTTAAAAGTTTGTAAATTAATTATAGTTTGCAAGTAGTGCATGTGCGCTATTTTGTGCGCATTCTGCAGATTACTCCATATGCTAGACTTGAGCTAAATTCCAAGGTGGCAAGGTTGTTGTTTTTTTGTGAAACTCATACCGAGGCACGGCAAAGCAATACCCAGGCACGTGCCCCGGTAAAATAGGTCTGGCGAGGCGATGCCCCTGGTGTGGGCCCCAGAGGATACTTGAGGGGGGTCGAGGTGGGGGTGACGTGGTGGGACTGGGACAGGCTGGCTGGGGGTGGTTGGTGAGGTTTGCGACAAGCCTGTTACAAACCCATGAATAAAATTTGGGAGTGAAACATAAACGCCAGGCGAAACAGGACTGGGGGGTAGAAAAATGTAATGTTTTAATTTTCGTGTCGCACAAGATAACAAAAACGGCGTCGGACGCCTGATTCAGCAGTGAGGAACAAAAAAGGATTGTCTGAAGTAGAGGAAGAAAATAAAAGCCCTATTGTAAAAACTAACTCAAAATTCCAAAACTAACTTCCCCTCCTCGAAATAAAAAGAACGTGAGTCTTCCGGAGCTGCCCTGCCTCCTTGACTTCACCTACCTCGTGCACAATAATTAGAAAGGAAAACAAAACACCACCTTCACCCTTACAATATATATAAAATCAATATGGTACCTCGTAGGTGCCCCCTTTACTTTAGAAAAAAAATATATTCCTAAAGCTTGTGTCCTATTGTGTCCTCCTGCTCCCCCATTGGCTGTTAATGTTGGGAGGTGCCCCTGGACACTGTGGGTCAGGGTCAACTGATGCATTACCCAATTTCTTTCACGTGTAAAATTCTGATCATTTTGGATGCCCTTGGAGTTCGTCAGTAAAATCTATGAAAATGCATGTACATTAAATGTATATTATTACTGTTAAGATTACCTTTCAAAGCACAAACATCAAAAATATATTAACAGTAAAAAAAAAAGCAAGACGAAGGAAATGAAGGGGAAAGATAGCCAGGTACGATGTGATGCAGGAGTGCAATCATAGTGAGTATTGAGCTACCCATAT
>NC_085874.1:24142961-24150461 GCF_034702125.1 Engraulis encrasicolus | reverse complement strand
GAATGCATCCATTTTGCCCGTCAATGTAAACAGCCCCCTCCCCCACCCCAATAACCCTCCAGCTCCAGGGTGGCAATAGTGCTGGCATACTGTACAGTGGTGACGATGGGACGGGAGGTGACCTGTGGCCAGGGGGGTGACTCGACTCCGACTCTACTACACTAAACCATCCGTCCGTCCACACAAGCCCCTTATTGAAGGTCCTTTGTGGACACAACACCACCATCACCACTGTCATTGTCATTGTCATCCAAACTGCAACCTCTACAAAAAAACACTGCCACCCGAGAGCTAGAGGCGCGCGCACGCACGCACGCACGCACGCACACACACACACACACACACACACACACACACACACACACACACACACACACACACACACACACAAACATGGCCTTCTACAGAAGAGCATAAAGAAAGTAATGAGTCTGGAAGACAGGAAAAACAACAGGACTGAAAAAAACAATATAAAGAAGCAGGAGCGAAAAAAAAAACTAAATCTAAAAAATAAAACATGCCAAACATTTAAACTGTTTATTTTGTTTTCCTCATTTTAAACTTTTTTTTGTCACTTTTTCATTTTTTTGTTTTGTTTCAATCCCACCATAACGATAAAAGTCCCATTCCACTGTCCACTGCGAAAAATGAAGAGCTTCCATTTCATTTCATTTTAGTTTCATTTCATGTCATATACTGTGTATATTTATATATAATAATATCATTTAATCAATCTTCTTTAATCTTAGGGTTCCTCTCGATATACAAAAAACTGTACCAAACCAACAATACTCAACTCAGACAACTCAGTGGAATCAATCAGCACGCTTGGGTTGGCAGGAGCCCTGGCCCCCTCGCCCCACTCTCAAGCTGCATGCATGGAGGACAGAGAACAGAGAGAAAAAGAAAGATGGCCAGCCCAAACTTCACCAAGAGCAAATGGAACTAAAGGAGTTCACCAGATGCCGTTTTTTTCTCTTCAGTTTTTTTTGAAGGTAAGATACATAGTAGTAGTACTTCTGTATTTTTTTCTCGTATTATTATCATTATTATTATTATTATTATTATTACTGATGCTAAACTGATTTCTTTGGGGACAGGATCACTAACCACTTCATGCAGATGTTTTTCTTTAAACGTATTTTTTTTCTGTGTGGACAGAAGGATATTTTTTTTTATTTCAACATTCAATTATTTTCTATACAGAAACATTATGAATAAATGAACATTTTTTTCCCAAGAGGTAAGTAAAACATTTGTTTTTTTTCTTCTAAGAGGGCAGGAAGGGATGGGAAAGCTTCACTTTGCAGTCATCATCTGTACAAATTCTGTATGGAGACAAAGAGAGAAACAGACAAGCAGGAAAGAGATGGGAGGAAAACATGAATTATTTAGGTGTACATAACATTACCAGACAGTGCAGCCACCTCCTAAATTACTTAGGATGTTTCTTAATAGAATTTTAAAAATTAATATTTGTTTCATATGAAATGGCTACAGTGTAATTCTGTTTATGACTATGTATCTGCTCGTGTGTGTATGTAACTACTGCATTTTAAGAAGAGCCTTTCCATTGGGATTGCATGGCAGGCCCCTATGTCTCACTGTACCTTGACTAGACATAGACAGTGTTGTAAAATATATATTTCACGATGTTGTGAAGAGAAAAGGCAAGGCAAGCCTGGCCTAAGCCTGGGGGATCGGACTGTAGGACACAACTTAAACATCATCATCCATGTCTCTACTACACGAAGCTGCTCTATATTACCAGTTTATTTTAGTCAAGCGTTTTCACCTCTAACAATCATATTTTTTGTATCTTCATTTTTTGGTTTCTCAACGCGTTGATCCTAAACACAATGTTTTGGGGTGTTGTGTTGAGTGCCAAAAAATGCAATACTGCTTTTTGCTTTTTAAATGACTTTAAAAAATGTTTTTAAATACTTTGTGACCTCTTTGTGATTAACAGAACTGAAATAGGCTACGTGTAGATTAGAGGAAAATAACGCTATATCATTATGGTTTAAATTGCCTTTGCACTGCCAAGTCCAATGCCATCATCAATGAAATGACCATCTTTTTGTTAGCCGTAACAGTTCTGGGGTGCATTTCTTGAAAGTGTAGTGGTTAGCCAGTTAGCAACTTGGGTAGTTGGCAATGGGAAATTGCATTGCAAACAACAAAGTAGCTAAAGTAGTTAGCAACTATGTTTTCGAGAAACACACCGCACCTGTCTCCACTGCTCTGCCAAAGCCTGCCACAAAGATTCAAACAGACAGGCAGAAAAGCCTTGTGATTGGTGGGCGTGGGGCGAGGCCTGTTGTGGCCAGAACAAAAAATATTTTTGTTCGCTACAGGTTCAGTTCAGTTGTTTTTAACCTTTTTTGAGCCATGGCATACCTTTTTCAAGGAACACCACCACCACTGCCAAGGCACACCACCACTTGTAAATGTTAACTAAAATGAAAATAAAAACCCTATTGCATATATTAACAATGTACAGTCATTCTATACGCTTTTGCGGCACACCAGATGATCTCTCACGGCACACTAGTATTCCCCGGCACAGTGATTGAAAAACACTGGGTTGTGTTTCTCTAAAGCTTAGTTGCTAGCCAGTTAGCAACTTGGGTAGTTGCCAATGGAAAATTGCATGCAAACAACAAAGTAGATAACGTAGTTAGCAACTATGGTTTCGGGAAATGCAACCCTGGTCTCGTTCACAAGGCTAACGAAGTACAGTGTTTGGCCATGGCGGCCAATGCTGACAAAGTTTAGTGTACCTTCGTAGTTGACCTGTCCGTCTCCGTCGATATCGGCTTCTCTGATCATCTCGTCCACCTCCTCATCCGTTAGTTTCTCACCCAGGTTGGTCATCACGTGGCGCAGCTCAGCAGCACTGATGTAGCCGTTACCATCCTGATGGAGAGAGAGAGAGAGAGAGAGAGAGAGAGAGAGAGAGAGAGAGAGAGAGAGAGAGAGAGAGAGAGAAGAATATGGGTTAATATGGGCATAGCTCATCGGTTATTACTGTCCTTATCATCCGAAGAAAGAAAACCAGTTTTTAAATGGTGTCACTGACTACCTCATTACCCGTTAACCGCGCCCATTTAAACGTCTGTTGTGCTCTCCGGTGCTTTTAATTTCACAGAATTTCTGGTCTGCTAGTTCTGGTTAGCCGGCCCATAGCCATTCTGAATGATTAAACATTAGCAACTAATGGTAGCAAAATGGTAATGGTGCTGTCCTTGCAACCACCGATTATAAGGTAGATCCTGGCATTATCTAGGTCAATGGTTCCCAAATATTTTCACTTTTCTGTTTTGGTTTGATTTCAACCTTTATTTATATTCTCGTAGTGCAGTGATGGCATACCTCTTTTCCAATACAGCTGTGGAAACCCCCTTTTGAATCTAAGAATACTTTCATGATTATGAAAGGGAGATGAGAGATCGCTGGTTCATACAACTGAATGAATCTGGTGCTTGGAGGTGGGGCGCAACCAGGCGTGAAAGAGGGTGATGGGTGTTTATTGACAGGCTGATTACACTATGCACGCTGATGGGACAGATGGTGCATTTGCAAACAACATCATGGCTTCTGTGTTTTCTGTTATGTTTTTTTTTAAAACCACAAACGGCCTCTTATCTCCACTTTTGTCTGGTTCTATTCAATCATCGCATGATGGTGAAGGAGAGCTTTGGTTACACTATGTTTTCTCCTACTGTACCTTCTTATTCATAGTAGTACAGGATTTGAACAAACCGTTGACCCTTCATTTCCAAATATAGCTCCCTAACCATAAGCCCAGAGTCAGGAGGACAGGTTCATGTCATCATACATACCAACCAGGGGTGCATTTCTCAAAAGAGAAGTTGTTAGCCTGTTAGCAACTTCGGTAGCTATCAATGGGAAAATGCATTGAAAACAACAAAGTAGCTAATGTAGTAAGCAACTTTGGTTTCGGGAAATGCATCCAAGTGCTGTTTGACATTTCAGCTGCAAAGCCCAAGTTAATTATTGGTTGCGTGTGATTCAATCCTGTTCAGAATGTAATTTTAAGAAAACCCTCAAAATGTCAGAGGAGGATCGAGGTACATATGAGTCATGCTGGGCCTCTGATTCACTTGTTCTTTATTTATCCCAAACTGCTTTAGATCAAGCTGCCAAAATGCAATATTAGGCCCCGATATACGTATGTGCAGCAATGGTGATTATAAAAGTCCTTTAGTAATGAAAACGCTGTACCTTGCTGAGTACCTGAAGATGTTTTAACCATGTTCAGAGACCTCTATGTAGTTATGTAAGAGATTTAAAGGCCAAAGATCATAACAATTTTTAAAATCCAGTAGTAGTGCGGAGATTGTACCTCATTAAATACCCAATTGTCCCTGATATGAATTTTGATCTTTACAGTAAAGTCATTTTTGTTTCGCAAAGAGAAAGCAGTACCGCCTTGTCAAATAAAGTCCCATTAAAACGATACATGACCCCTTTTATAGATTTGCTTTTACCAGAATGCAAAAACAAAACTGTATTAAACAGAGCCGAAGAAAGTAAATTAAACTGGGAACACTGATGATGGGCCAGACCCGAAACGTTTGTCCCTTGGCTTTAATACAGTTTTGTTTTTGCATTCAGCTCTTGTGTGCGACAGTTGCGATTCTCTTTATGTGTGCGCCGGAACCCAACGTCAAAATCGGACATAAAATCGGTAGTCGTGTAGTTAGAGGCTAGGCTTTAGAAAAAAGGAGCAGGCCATTACCTTGTCAAATACCCGGAAGGCTTCGCGGATCTCCTCCTCGCTGTCTGTGTCCTTCATTTTCCTGGCCATCATGGTGAGGAATTCTGGGAAGTCAATGGTTCCATTTCCTGAAAGGGGAGGAGAATAGAAGAGCGTAACGTAATGATGCAATGTTCACTGAGCCTGACGATGAAACAACAACAAAAAAGATCAGGACACAATCAAGTCAAAATCAAAATCAGGGCAAGACAAACGAGGGATACTCAAGGACGTTTTTGCGCTGTGTTTATACAAGTATTAAACTTGTATACGTATTAAACTTGTATAAAATAACACTTAACAACTGATGGTAAGGTGAGTTCCCAGAGAACATTGTGTACATTGGAAGCTCTGTTTGTCTGTTGCGCTCATCCCCCATCCCACCCCACCCCACATCACCCTTGTGCAGGGAAAGCCCTATGCACTTAAGGAAGCTCCACAGTCCATTATGCAAACGCATTGTAAATCTCAGAGTGGGTCAACTGGTCATGGTTGGATGGAGGGAGGGTTGGAGGCATGATAGAACACATGCAGGGATGGAGAGTAAGGCATTGCCACAGGCATTATCACTGACTCCATACAAAGTAACAATACATCCATGTATGTGATTTGTGCTTGTGCACACACACACACACACACACCCGCACACGCATGTGTGTGTGTGAGAGAGAGAAAGTGTGTGTGTGTGTGCATGTTTGTGTGTGTGTGTGTGCGCGTGCATGTGTTTGTGTGTGAGTGTGAGAGAGAGAGAGAGAGAGAGAGAGAGAGAAAGTGTGTGTGTGTGTGTGTGTGTGTGTGTGTGTGTGTGTGTGTGTGTGTGTGTGTGTGTGTGTGTGTGTGTGTGTGTGTGTGTGTGTGTGTGTGTGTGTGTGTGTGTGTGTATGAGATCAATATCCATGTGACCGCGTGGGTCCGGATTACCAGGGGATCACAGTCTCCCGTGTGAGCTGGAGAGCAGGCAGGACTGTGGGGCGGAGCGGGAGGGGAGGGCTGTCTGAGATGGAGGATGGAGGATGGAGATGAGGGTTGGGGGCAGGCAGGGCCACCAACAGCTTTGGCTGGGCCCAGGACAATATCATCTGAAAGGGCCCCCTCACCCATTACATTACATTACATTGCATTTGGCAGATGCTTTTTTGAACCAAAGCGACTTACAATCGAGGACATAATCATAACTCACATCACTAGTACAAACAAAAAAAGACTAGAACACAAAGTAAACAGAAAATATACAGAGCAATACTGAAATGAGGACCAAGGTCTGGAGTCTGGGCCCTCCATCTCCCTGGGCCCGGGACAACTGACCCCTTTGACACCCCCCACCCCTCAAGTGGGGCTGCTAGTGGCTGTGGTTGTACTGTAAATGGGTTGTGTTGGCAAAGCCGAAACCCCTGCCATGGGATTTCAGAGGACAGGGGTTCAATGAGTAAAGCTTAGGCTGGAGTGAGAGGCCAGTAGACTGGGATTACCCTTCGTAAACACAGCTGACTTCTGACCGTTGACCGCCGATGCATTAAGACGCGACTCCATGCAGAAGTGGGGTAATGGTTGGGGTAATGAGAGGTAGGGTGGAGTGGGGTGGGCTGAGCTGTGGGTACATAGCTCGCTCCTCTAAAATCAGTGGTGAACATACGTATCAGAGACTTCAGAAGTGTCTGACAACTCAATGGACCACATTATTGATTTCTTTAACAATTAAGACACTTGTGATCCTTTAAAGGTGTACTGTGTAAGATGGTGGCCAGAGTAGGTATTGCAACTATGTTGCTCATTGAAAATGTGCTGCCTATTGCCAAATTTGAGCTTTTCATGAATACAGTTTTGACTAACTAATAAATCAGTAGTTATTAGTATGACCAAAGAACCATATGTTTTGCAGCTACAAATGTCTATTTCTCGAAATTCAAAATGGCGGGCAATGCAGAAGATCCCCCTTTTCATGTATGAAGAGCGCAACTTTCCCAGTCATAATGAATACTTAGAATTTGATGGTGGTGGCAAGTATTCTTGAAAAAGGTTACATTTGTGAATGGGCAGCATGAATTCTGGAAATAAACAACTGAAAATATTACACGGTGCACCTTTAAATAAATATGGTGAAAAGTTTGGTGTTTTATGCTTGTAAATACTGTACGTATTTGAGATGCCATGCAATTTAAAGGCCATTGAGACAATCTCATCTGGCTCAAAGGTCTATCTTCAAAATATCTATACCATCCTGCTGCTGGTTAGTCTTTCAATCTGGAGGTTGTATGTTCGAATCCCACCTGATCTCTCCTTACACCTACGTCCGTGGCTGAGGTGTGCTTCAGCAAGGCACCTAACCCCACCATTGCTACCAGGACTGAAACCAATATCCTGAAAAATCACAACTGTAAGTCGTTTTGGACAAAAGCACCAGCTAAGTGTGATGTAATGTAATATCTTTTGATATAAGTGTTAAGTTTTATGTATTCGTGTACAGATGATTATCTACAGTGAAAGTGCACTGATGCAGGGTGATGGGAAAATGGTTCATGTTTGACTGTTGTCAATGTTGTTCAATGTTGTCAAGCCTGACTGCTAGAATGTTCCGTAGAACAGTACGCTGTTGTCAAGCGAATGATTCAATAATCCTGAGTCATTTCCAGGCCATTTCCAATGTCAGTGTTCTAAATAAGCTCTTCTCAGTGCTCCGTCCAGCGAGCGATTGCCTTCAAGAGAGTGTGTGTGTGTGT
>NC_085874.1:24062961-24140461 GCF_034702125.1 Engraulis encrasicolus | reverse complement strand
TCGTTAAGAGGACTTAGCTGTCCTGGATATGACAATTTGAAAAATAATCTTGAAGAGGCAGGTTTTCCCTTACCTGCAATTTGCTCCTCTGTTAGCTGGTCTGCCTGGAGGGAATAAAGGTTAAAGCGTTAGCTCCTTGGAAATGTCAGAGGCAGAAGAGCACTGTCACTGTGCTATGTTGTGCGTGTGTGCGTGTCGATGTAAAATGCTACATTTATTTTCTCATACTGCACATTTTCACTTTTTACAGTGTGTTTGTAAGCAAAAACAACATCCCAGACTCAGGACATTCGATACGAAGAACATCCAGAACACAACTCTTTACAAATATGTCAACAGTAAAAAGAAAGACTGAATATTATGTAATATGGACCCTGAGATATAGGCCTTCCCTGATACCATTTTTCCTTTTGATATTCCTGTTCCACCAGTGCAATGGAATCAATGAATGTTACGTCGGGCTAAATGATATGCATGGTCAAAACTTTTCAGGCTCTCACTAGTGTCCTTCTGCCATACCACCAAAACCCTGCTTCTCTTGACAGTCAGCATCCTGGGTTAACACCTAGGTCATCTCTGAGGCTGCCACTAACAACTCAGCAAACAAATTACTCCTTCACACACACTTACACACACAAACACAGACAAACCAACAAACTGAACAGTGTTTCCCATAGACCAAGTAGCATTGCGTGGTGGTACCACAGGGAAAGAAAAAACATTGAGCCAGTACAAGCATTATGCACCTACTACATTGACATGTGTGTAGCAGCTGTTGATCAATTTTGCGGTGCATGGTTTCTTTAGTGCGGTGCTCGAGCCACAGAATGGTCTATACTGTATGCATGGAAAACACTGCTGAATGCACATACAAACTCTGGGGAGAAAGTGTGTCCAATCAGACTGCAGAGTGCCATGGTTGAGAAAAGGAGCGTGGTGGTGGCTGTTGTTGAAAAGAGCAAATGGCCCTAATGGCTGGTAGTCTGGGCCGCTGCACTGACAGCTTTGGTAGGGCCCAGAACAGTAAGGGCCCCAAACCCAATACGTACTGTATAATGTAATGAGGACCCATTTGCTGGGCCGCCTGTGCTCGCCCCTGGGCTTGGGACAAGTAACCCCTTTGCCCCGCCCCCTGTCGGCTTCCCTGGCTGGAGTAACAGCCTCCCACCCATCCCATAATAACCTCTTTAACTCAGCACTCAGGAAGGGAGTGGCCCGTATCCTGTGATGAAACAGGGTAAGGCGGGTGGGGAGCCACTGGCGTTGCCAGGCAATGCCTTATTGGGCTGTTTGTTTTTTTCTCATTTCGTTTCCCCCTCCCTTTCCATCTGTCCCTTGCTTCAAGAACCGGCAACGCCAACGTCCATGGACATGGTCCATCCTGGTCTGACACGTTGCATGCTAACAACCACTCCTCAATGCCCGCTGCCAAGCCAACGCGCCACCTGCCTAACCGCCCGTCCCCAACCGCCTGTCTGGGGGCAGCCTTCCAGGCCGTTTCCCTTGGCTGGCTTTGGCCAGAGTGGCATCACCCATGGCAAGCCATGGGAGGCTTCAGTGGGTAGATGTGGGAGTGCCCTGCCCTGCTATCCTTCCAGTTCGGCATGGGAGACTTCACTTTGCCCACACACACACACACACACACACACACACACACACACACACACACACACACACACACACACACACACACACACACACACACACACACACACACACACACACACACACACATCACCCTAACAGAACCGGCCTTTTTGCTGACTCTACATGCCCCACCACCTTCCCCTCTCCAAGAAAGTGAAGCGTGTGTGTGCGTGTGTGTGTGTGCGTGTGTGTGTGTGTGTGTGCTGGGGGCAGGCACATGGCACTGTGCCAGTGCAAAAGAGGGCAGCTGCTCAGAAAACCCCTTCTGGCGTAGGCAACCGGGCGGGCACAAACACACAAGCACATACACACACACACACCCTTACTGCCGTAGGGAAAGCGGGTCAGAGTCCTGTTGTGGTGCAGTGTGAAGTGGACACCGGAGGAAACCAGTACCTGACTTTGGATGAACATTGTGAATTTGTGCCGACCCCTGGGTTAGTAGGACTTGTATTTTTCAATTCCTCACACTTTCTGTTGCATCAGAAACGACCAATAAACCTTTTTTGGGCGCGACCACATACATAAAACCGTCTCATCTCTGGGACTAGGGATGGGAAGTGCACACTAGCAGAATCTTCCCAGGAGGGCAGGAGGAGCACTCACACACACCAAGACCAACACCAAACTCTTCAAAATGATGCTTTTCCATCGATGATGCGAACACCCCACTCTTAAAGGGGATTGTACAAAATAATGTAGCCTTTCCATATATGACATGTGTGCATTGCCCCATAATGCTACAAGATGTTTGTGACTTGTGGTCCAAACCCTGCATTTACAATACATTGGCGGTAATGTAAGAGGAGACGTACAATATCTTGTTCAAGTGCATCGTTGTTGTTGGGTATTGTGATGTCCATGAGGGTAAACAAGACAGTAGTGTTACTTGTCACAATGGGAAGCTCCAAGTAAGTAAATGAATAATGCAGGCAGACTCAGGTGTCACTGGTGTTACTAAACACACATCAGCAAATGCAACATTACAACAGGTAGGCTAGGGGACAGTGACTCACCTAGGGCTATGTGGTGTAACTTTACACGTCTCACAACTATGAAAGGTTGTCTATTTGTGTGAACAGCTCCAAGAGTCAGTCAAAACACACAACGACCGTGTTCCAAAACGCACACAGAAATGCATTTGGGTTCTTTGGGATTGTAGCTTAAATTGGGTCAAGCATGCCTTATTTTACGCTGATCTGTCTTTCCATGAACTAAAAAAAATAACATCGTAGATAGTCAGTTTGCCAAATATTAATGACAACGTTTAAGAATCACGCACACAGAGTTTTGTCTTGACAGCACCATTTGGAAAATCGGATTATTATAGGCCCGTCATGCAAGGACCCCATGAATTGTCTCCCCCCCGTCAACCACGCGTTCATTTCAGGACAAATCCTCAACAAAAGGGAAATACCTTGCAATGAGGTGATGTCAACACGCTCGAATGATGAGAAAGAGACAGCACTCTTTAGTTTGCATACATTGAAAACATGCAAAAGACAACCAAATGAACAAGATGCGCGACTGTACCCATCCTTTTCTCTTTTTTGTTATCAGCGACGTGGGTCATGCGCAATGTATTTCCATAGCATATGACAAAGAAATGTCCTTCTTAGGCCAATTGCTTCAGTGTGTGCATTTTCGTGTTTTCGAATATACGATGTTGCATTCATCTCATCTATGCGTAATGGTGGTTTGGCGAGCGCGAACATAACGCAACAGAACGGCTCGACTGTCATAATTGGACACTCGGAAGAAGTTCTTGGTCATTGGTTTATTAAAACATGTCTTCTACAGTGATGAGCATGACTTATTTAAACATGTTTAAAACGCTGAATGAAGTGGTATCCCGTTGCCTCGTCAAACAGACTAGCCTGCTATGGGCCTGACCACCGCTGCTCCACTTCCCCTCCTCCTATCATGGATTTTCAGATCCGTCATTTTAAATGAATTTAATGAATATTACAGTGGATGTTTTTTAGCTGGAGCAACCAGAACCTTGTGTGAATTAGGCTACCCCTTCTCCTCGGGTTGCAACACAGTAACCCGATATTATCTAATGGCAGCTTAATAGCTTCAGTAAGAATTGCGCAGTTGTCGCTGATTCCTGCTCCATTTTGACTGCTGCATCGCTGTGAAGACTGAACCTCCTAATTTATGTTGCCTGGTGCGTGGTTGCATTTGTTGATATTCCCCATGGAATGACCACTTGTATTAGAAACATGCAGTGCGCACCCATTGCAGTCATTTAAAAAAATAACCAAGCTGCCCCTGAAAAGACCTATTCATTCAGTGGGCTAGCCTTCAACAGTGCATTTGGAAACGGCTTATCTCAGCATATGAAAACAAGACTGAATAATGAAAACGACAATAAAGGCAAGCAATCCGCATACTCACCATGTTTCTCCAAATGAAGTGAATACGCGAACACTACTACACTACGAGCGGTGTGTCCCCGGAATACAAGTCCTCAAGTTGAGATAGGTGTGTAGCTCTCTAGCCTCTGTACTGTTCGGGTTTCCGATGGAAAGCAGCTCGAGTGTATTCCTCCGCCACGCGCTGGTCTGGCTGTCCCACTTCCTCGCTGACTGCCTGCAGAAGTGTTCCTCGCTACCTCCTACTCAACTAATAAAGCCAAGCAGTGATACGTCAGCCGATGAAACTGACCACCACCACACTGTGAAGAGTGTTTCTAGCAAATGCTGTCATCTTGGCGAAGCGCAGTATTACAGTAAAACAATACGGCTAAGTTTGCATTTTATTTAACTGATCAATAATTTGTTGTATTTCTGCAATGATCAATGCCCACTCTTGTATTCTAAACCAAACGAATCAAGACCCCACAAACAGTCTTTCTGTGTAACAGGACAAAATCAGCAACCTATCTTGCAATGCAGTTTTAGAATGAATGCGTTGTGAATGTGGTTCAGTTAGGCTACTGTAGCAAGGTAACTAAGCAAAAAATAATTGGTCTATATAGCCTACATCCCAGAGCGACATGCAAGTGCCAAATACTGGATTTTTTCCCTTTAAATGATTAGGCAACTTCGAGTCGAGTTAGAGTTATAAGGATCAATGTAGGACTTCAGAGCCTTTAAAATAAAATAATATTTTAAAACTAGTTTTATAGCCTACTGGTAACCTATAGACCCACAACTGAATTCCTTTAAATTACAAGCTTTTCCTTCATTACATAGCCTATCATCCTACTGGGGCTACTCATAATATTAGAATAGGCTACCCTGAATATGTTGTTCAATGAAATGGGTGATGTGATTAGTTTTTGCTCGTTTCTCCCAGTGTGGTTCATCTATGTTGGTGTTGTCGTTCACCAGACTTCAGACTTCACCAGAAAGTTGGTGCTCCAATACCACTGAAAACACCCGAGGTTCTCTCAACTCACATAGGAACTATCATGCTGGTGCGGAAGGATATCCCAGGATTAACGCACTTTCCTGGTTGGCGCTGGAGAATTTGCGAGGCGGATATGTGACGGGGAATCTGATTGGTTATTGAAGACCTGCAGTATTCTACTGAATGTGCTACCGGCCATTATTGGCCATAGTAGACCTGCATTGCACCAGGCGATAGAAGGCTGCTTACTAGAAATCGTATTAATGTACTAAAATAAAAACATTGTAGGTTTCTTGAAGCCAAAATGGATGATTCTCTTTGTCATGTGCACTCAATACTTGAAGAAAAAAATTGGTTCATTGCGACATTAATCCTGATACCGTCCCACTAGCCAATCGTTTATCAGAAATAGGCTACTCTTGCGAATCACTAAAGAGCGTGCCTTTGGTTAGGCCTTAATTTAGACAGAACATATTTTAAATACCAGGATGCAATTGAACCGTTAAACACTGCTATAATTCGCCTCACCGTAAACGAATTTAACGTTATTATTTTAATATCACAACTTTTTTCATCAACACAAAATTAAATTTCCCATGTCGCCTATAAATTCATACCCATTCAGTTACTGCAACTTGCAGAAGAGTTTAGTAGCCTACTTGCTCCTGTAAAAACACTGCCTCTGCAGCCGGGTTGGCGAATTGCACCACATGCAGACTTTAAATGTGAGTTTGGTATAGCCTAATTGAAACAAGTTTAGCCTAAATTCTGTTAGTGGTTTTGTAGGCTTATCCATAAGGTTCCACAAGAGGAGGCCTTCAGGTCATTGACCGGTGTAGCCTAGTAGGCCTAGGGCTTAAACAAAATCAAAAGCAACATTTGTGGTGTAACAACTGGTGTAACAAAAAACTAAGCATATTATATCATCCTGTTTCCTAACATTGTGAATTTACGTTTACTTCTAGTTTGATTTGATTGCCCCTGGTCATTTAGAGACGTGAGCAACGTCATCATTGTAGGCCAGCTGGATGCAGCGGCCCGCGAAAGTGAAAGTGAAACTAGAAACGGAACAGTTTATGTAGGCTACGGTTGGGCCAGAACGCACGCATTCTACTGGTTTTCTGCAACTTAGGTACGAAGTAGGCCTACTTTCCTAAGGTAAGACAGACTTCTTGGCTATAGACTCTGTGACTATAGACTATAGTGTCTACACGGACCATTTTAAGAACGACATTATTATTGACGCTGTTGTTAAAAACACTGCTGAATCTGAGGCGACCACGAAGGACAAATCGTCTGCATTTGAATAAGTCTACAACCACTGTAACTTTGGGACGTGTAGGTTAGTGTAGTGTAGTTTAGTGTAGTGTTTCAGACAATGCACCAAGATGTAGCCTTGGCTAGAGGATAGCCTGCCTAAGGGGACGTATTATGACCAGTGCTTGAAGTGGAAAAAAGAGGTGCAGGACCCCTGCTCGTCCAAAAATAGGCCTACCATCCAAAAAGAAGTGCAGGAACCCTGATTGTCCGACAATCCCATCAGTCCATCAGTACCAAACAGAGTGACCATGATGTCCGTGACAGCAAGGTGTATTTTTTTTGGTGTGTGTGTGTGTGTGTGTGTGTGTCTTAGATGCAATTTCATGCATTTTAATCAATTAGGCATCCGACTTAATGCTGTGCCTTAAGATTAGTGCACACTATTAGACAGCAATGGCAGCCTCCGAAGGTTTTGGTTTTCATCAATGACTGTGTTCTTTCATTTTACAACCAATCCACTGTGCATTTGGATGTGTTCTTTGGGGTTTTGTCTTGCTGGAGTGCACGTGATGTTCAACTTAAACCAAGTGTTCTTGCCATGGTTACACATTTTCCTGTAAATGATGATACCTGTCATGTCATGATGCCTGTCATGATACCTGTGATACGGTCAAAACCTCCAATACCTGATGCAACAATGGGGTGACATAATATTTTGAATCGGACACCATGCTTGATTTTTGGTAGGGTGTCCTTTTCCTTAAAGACTTTCTTGCAGAGTATGCAAACATGCTGTTTGTGTGAGTCACTGAAAAACTGTGCTATTGCTTCATCTGACCTTAAAACATTCTTAAAAGGGCTGTGCTAGGCCTGTATTTTCTCATACAGCCGTCAGGTGTTCCCTGTTATGACTTTTATTAAGCGATGTGGTCTGCCTTGGTCTCCAACCAAAAGGCACTACTTTGTGTAGTGTTTAACACGGGGTGCTTATTGGAAAAAAACTACCCAAAACAGTTCAAAGTTGACCGTCAGGTCTGTAGATGTTAGTCCCTGTGTTTTTTCATTATTTGCACCGACTTCCAAAGACTTTTATCATAATGTCTTCCCCTACCCCCCATATCCAAGGATGTTCTTTACAGCTCCATGTTTGGCAGATTTCTGAATAACACAACACAGTGTTGAAAATGGTATACCAAGGTCTTTTGTTGTTATTTGGAGGTCTTGTTTTTGCAGATAATAGTATTTGTGGTGTCCTCAGGCAGCTCCTCTGTCTTCACATTGGTGAAAGACACACGAGATGTAACAGGTGGCTATTTAAACACAAATATCATAATTCCTTGCCTACTTCATGTTCTATGGGCAAAAGCAATTAGTCAAATGTGATTCCCATTTGCGATTTACCATAATTGAGTCAAATTAGGGTTCCACAATGGTATCCAATAAAGGGAGATACCAGTGATCCCGGGAGCTTTTCCATCTTCATTTTTTTCCCTCTCATAGTTTACTATTTAATGCTGTTGATAATTTTTATATTTAGTATCAACCACAAGCTGTCTATAGAAAAATCATGGTTGACCTTATTATTTGTTGTTTTGAGATATGTCCCATAATGTACTTAAACTGCAAGGGTGCCAATAGTAACTGGCAGCACTGTATTGTCCATTAATACTGCTAAATTTAACATTTATTTTAATTTGAAATGCACCACACTAAACCATATGAGTGAGTCAAAATTGTTGCATTTTTTTTTCTTAAAGATGTATTTTTTGGGCCAGCAAAGGACCCGGCCAGGAATCGAACCCGGGTCAGCCGCATGGTAGACGAGTGCCCTACCGGTTGGCTAAGGCAGGGCCTTTTTTTCCGGTTTTATCAGACATACAACCATTCACCTCTCCACCCACCCGCAGGGGTCTATTTAGTGGTCCTGGCTATTGGCCCACTAAATCATGACATAGGCTATGTTTCCTTTTAGCATGTTGTTCAACTGCTGCTCTGGGGTCCGTTTCTCGATTCTTGTCGTTGCTAACCGTCTTAAGACCGTCTTACCGTTCCCTTGGATTTAGTGGTGAGCGTCGCTGTTGAGAGGAATTTGAGTCGCTCTTACGAAGGACGTTGCTACCGTCGTTAGCAAAGACGCTTTCGAGATACGGACCCCTGGTCTTTTGCAGACCTGCCTTGTCATCATCATCATCATCATCATCGTCTGTCACCACTGAAGCTGCTTTATTCATGTATGTGTAACCTCAGTTGGCTACTGTTCTGCCCAGTTTAGGTTAAAGGATGGTGAGGGTTCATGAGCTCACTGTCGGGAACACGCTGAACTGTGACCAAGACTTCAAGCAGCTGCTCCTGAAGAGACTCCCATCCTGGACAGGAGGAACCGAAGGAGACTGTGATGTCATCGTGGCCTTCTGTCCAATTGTCTCCAGAGTGGGGACTGACGTTGGGGCTGCCCTCGTTAAAGTTCCTGGTAAAGAAGTGTTCATCAAGGGTAGAGTGCATTCCAATATGCAACCTTGCATTCCTCCACTTGTGCTTGTGGCCTCACGTTTTGCTGATGCCCTGCCTCCGTGGAGAAAACAATTAAGTTTAACCGCTGTTAGTCTAGCCAAAACAACTTTGGAGTGACTATTCCCCATCCAGTTTGCAAACGAGAAAATTACTTAACAATTAAGTTTTTGCGAGATATTGAAATATAAGGCTGTTGTCAGTGATGTCATCATGACGTATGGGGCACTTAAGTGACGCCCTTCTATATCCGAGCCGTGGGGCTGTAGCTCTCAAATTTTTGAATGGGAGTAAATGGAGCGAGTCAAACTAAATCCTCATCCCGTTTGGCATGTGCTCCGGATTTCATATATGATGGCAGTGAAATTTTAAGGTTTGGATTTGTGTTGTAAGACCACTCATTTTCGGCACGCAAGAATGGTTATTTTAGGTTTTTTGCAAAACTGTGTTAGAGACTATAACGTGCACCTTGCATAATTGACGTGAACTGAGGCACAGCCAACCCTACTGCTGCTCCGCGGCTGAAACGGCTGCACGTCGGACATGCGACTTCTGTTGTGTAGTCCAAATAATTACATACTTTTGCACACACACAACACAGAAATCACTTGCCAAGTGAAGCCAACAAGCACACCATTGGTTATCATTAATTCTGAGGTACAGCATATGTGTGATCAACGGGGGAATGCGAGGTGGATCGGAAAATAGCTTTGATCAGTCCATTACAGCCCAGTCAAAATGTTGTCTTTCACAGCCCCATGAGCCACCTGGAAGGGGTGGAGACTTAGGTGCCCCATTACTTCCTGGTAGGAGGCCACAAGCACAAGTGCCAAGGTCCATTTTTGAGGTGTTTGCACAAGAAATGCGCTACCGCCATCTACAGCGCTAAGGGGGACTCCATTTATTCTCAACCTCAGGACTCCGAAGGTCTCCTAACCGAAGGTCTCCTAAAGGGGCGTTCACCTGACATAAAGTGGATACCGGAAAATAACTAGAATGACGTATCTCTATCTATAAGATCTCTGACGCAAGGTTGCATATTGGAACGCACCCATAGAGAGGATGGCCTGCACACACATTGACAAGTTTTTTCTTTGCAGTTGCAGCTAATTAAAGGATAACTCCTGCCAATTTCAATATGCTGTTGTATTGCTCACGCTACCCTGGACTTGTCAGTACCCGGTTTCGAGTCAGCCCTTTCCAAGATCGGAGCTATTCTAATGGGGACAGATTTTGTTTCCATTCAAAATTTTCTTAACATAAGCCTTCTCCAAAATTATCACAAAAGGCATCGCTATTTGTTAGTTGTCTGCTGATGTTGAATAACCTTTTGGATGTTGTTGGGAATAAATCAACAGCTTTTTTTTTTAAATGTAAACATACATCTGCCTGCCCCCATTACAATGACCAGGATCTTGGAAAAGGCTGTAGAAAAAAAAACCTCAGGTACTGACAAGTCCAGGGTGGTGTCAGCATTACAACTGCATGTTTAAATTGGCAGCAGTTGCCCTTTAAGAAGGAATCTCAGACTGTGGAAACGTGCAATATTGCTACAATTAGGCTACGGTCAAACCAAACTACTTATTTGAAATCTGATGTTTTGGTCAGTCAGACCTTCATCAGAGTCGAAGCAGTGTTGCGCTTTTCCACAGACTAAAACTGTTTACCGATAGATGATTTTCTAGGTATAGGAAGAAACAAGTCTCAAAATAAGATCATAATCTCTGACTGTATTTTTAGTTTTGCACTTCGTGAGTTGCAATTGAACAGATGACTGTATCAATCAACACATTACCAACCTCTGAAGCATCTCACCGTATTTTTTTGTCCACAGGTACAAAGCCTGCTGTCTTAGTGGTGTTTCATCACACGTTCGACCGTGAATACATTGTGCCAAATACAGCAAGATTTGTAAACAGGCCCAACACAATCACAGTCAACTGCCTCTTCCACGAGTCGCAAGGACTGTTGAGGGGTGAAGTTCTAAACATCGCAGTGGAAGACGCAGTGAAGTTCCTCAGACACCATTCACCGGAAAGTGAACGCTACCATGGTGATGAGAAGTCGCCAGTCCCTCGACGTGACTCATTCAGTATTTCAGTATTCAAGTATTTCCGTGCTTTCATCCGTAAACACAAAAATCATGTTCGTTTTGCAGGCCTACTTGCTTGTGGTCTTATTGTCTACAGTGTATATCAGGGGTGGTGGGGAACCTTTCTCATTCGAGGGGCCACTTCAAATTCATCCAAGGGCCGTAAAAGTATGTCAGATTTCATATCAAAATTACATCGGGTGGCGGATAAAATGGCCTATGGCCCTGAGACATAGGTTCCCCACCCCTGTTGTATATAAACGTAGAATTAGGACCACTCAACACGAGTTAAATCAATTACATCGGTAAAAAGTAGCCCAACATCTTTACAGAGGTCATATATGATGGATACACTGAGAAAAGACACAGAAATTGACAGACATGTTATATCTTAGTTTTTGTAAATACTAGTTTGGAGTGAAAACACCTTTAGTGAACTGAAAGGTTTATGTAACAACATCTGTGTAATGAAAACAAATTGCCAATAAAAGAAATTGAACAATCAAAACTGTCCTTCTACTCTAAACCCAGGGGCTGTTGTATTTCCAACACGAACAGGTCAAGTGTGAGGATGGGGAGTGAGTGGCAAGCGCTCTCCTCCATTCTCCTTTGTAACTGAGAGGTGCTCTGAATATATCACAGTCAGAGATTTATTATTATTGATAAGGAGGAGAGAGTAAATAAGGAGTTTCTTACAGAATCAATATGACGTAAGGTTCTCAGCTGCCATGCCTCTTTATGACACTTGTGGAGGTTCAGAATCTATGGAGTTCAATTGGAAAGTCACACCCATTAAGGAGACCGGGATAGATTCCTACTTCATTGTAAGGAGAATCAAGAGAATGAAGAATCAAGAGCTTTTTATTGTCATTGACAAATACATTTGACAACGAAATTGTGTTTAAGAATACACTGTAGCTTATGCGTATTTCCAGTGCCGCTGCAACTAGTGCGCCACCACTAAACACACCTCCACCACCTCTAAGCTCAAGTATTGTACACATTTGGGTAAGGATGAGGAGGAAAAAAAGATTCCACAGTGAAAGCGAAAGCCCATTGGGAAACTCCAACTCCCATTGTCATTGTGACACAGCACTCCACCGCACACAAGTGAACACTGCACACTGCGAAATTGCATTTATGCCTCACCCGTGCAAGGGGGCAGCCCTCAGTGGCGCCCCATGGGGAGCAGTGCGGTGGGACGGTACCATGCTCAGGGTACCTCAGTCATGGAGGAGGATGGGGAAGAGCACTGGTTGAGTACTCCCCCCACCAACCTGGCGGGTCGGGAGTCGAACCGGCAACCTCTGGGATGCAAGTCTGACGCCCTAACCGCTCACCCATGACTGCCCACAGGATCGACTGGGATAGATTCTCACTTTATTGTAAGGAGATCAGGATGCTGTAGATTCCCACTTTATTGTATCGGTGAAGAGTAGTATGTGTTATCTTGATTACCCTATTGAAAATCTTTGGTATGGTTCCCACATGTGGTCCTCTATGGTGGCTGTTGAACTGTCACCACTTCTGTGATGACGGGTTCTACATATAGAAATGTCATGTCGTGGTTTGATATTCAAAGTGCAGTAACTATGCCAACATTGAAATGGAGAAAAAAGGCCTTCAGAGTGAAAGTATAGGTTGGATATTGTAGTTACTGCAAATTTCACATACTGTAGCAATATCTCTAAAATGGGACACCTTCGTCTTTACCACAAGGAGGTGTTAAGAAGACCATTTTTAGTTTAAACACAATTTGGAGAAAATATGTAGAGCTGTAGTTTCTACACGTTGGCTTTGTACGGCAGCACTGTGTGAACACAAAGACGTGGAATTCACTCACTGTGATGATGATCGTGTTCATTTTCTTTTTGCTACACTGAGGAGTAGAGTAGAGTTACTTCATCGATTCCCAGGGCCAGGGGGACATTAGGTGTCAAGTAGCTTACACATAATACACATACAAAACATTGCAAGATATAGCAGGCATAGGCCTACACATACAGTTCCAGACAGGGCCGGTTCTGGCTTATTTGGTGCTCTAGGCGAGTTTGATTTCTGGCTTTTCTTTTTCTCTCTAATTCCAAATAGTAACCTCATAACTATTGGGCTTTCCATAATCACAAACGGTTGCTGATTAAATCACATAGTTCCAAAACACCCTCTGAAACTCCTGCATCATGCAATGAGTGGTTTAATGAGAACATAATAATCTCCATCCAGCAGAGCAGCACTACTGTTTGCGCTTGTCCCCTCTGTCTCTCGAGTGAGTCTCCAAATTCAAAATAGACCGCACGCTGTCACTCGTCCCGCCCCCTTTCTCAGAACTGTCTGTTTATTGGTTCACAGACTTCCCAGAGACAGTTGTAAGAGATATTACTATTGGCTGAGGGGCGCTTTGCCGTGAGGAGCGCTTTCGCCACTCTTTGTTGATTGCGACTTCATAAAAAAACTTCATATCGCAAAATTACGCATAGGAGAGCGCCATTTCGGCGCCCCTTCTTCACATGGCGCTCTAGGCGACCGCCTAGCCGGCCTATGCTAAAAACCGGCCCTGGTTCCAGAGCAAAAGAGTTCCTCATTTATGTTTTGGCACTTTGGTGGCATGGACATTCTAACTCACCAGAAATGAGCACCCATTGTAAATGAATGGGATGTCTGGTGAGTAAGGATGTCCATACCACCACCAAAGCTTGAAAACTTGGTGTGGGAATCTATGGGGTATAATGATGAGGGAACGGTGGGTCACCAGATCAAAAAAGAGAAAAACATCGGACAGCAAAGCATCATGGATATCTGGGCTTATAACTCCCATGCAATGCCCCTGCCATTGACTTCAATGTTAAGCACATCATGGCAGTTTTAAGTCAGAGATTCCTAACCAAGTATTGAACATTGACATGTCATTTAGGAAGTACCACATTTTATCTAATTTGATGTGACCCAAACATTTTTCTTTTTTTTCCAGAAGAAAATGGTAATTTCATTGTAATGTCCTAATTTTGTGAACACCCCAATTCATGGTTTTGTTGAGCTGGAGGGTCAAAATATGTAAGAATAGACAAATTAATTATTGGAATAGTTCAAAATGTGGGCAATGAGTCTACAATCCATGAAAGTTAAACACTATTTATGGAACTATGGAAATAAATCAACTTTTTAATGGCATTCTATTGTTTTGGCCTGGAGCTGTATAGACATATAGACAGGTCATAGCCCAGTGAAAAGACTAAAGGGCAAACTACAAAAATGGTACAAAAACATTCTGAAAGGTGATGTAGACAAAAGAAAAGAAAAAGCTGTTGTCAAGTAGCAAGTCTGTGTAATATTAGAAGTGAAAGGAGAAATAACACAAGTAATGATAGGGCTGCTGGTGGTAATGGGTAAAGATTGTGTGGTCATGCAGGGCTTCATGGCGTTAGAGCAACCGTATCTCACGTCATTTCGTGAAGTATTCACACAAAAAAATACTTTAAAATTCGTGGTGCATTCACGTTATTGCCCGTTTTTTGTGGTTGGGCTACGCTTCCGCTGCCTATTCATTTGAATTGCCCGACTGCTGCCTAGCGACCCACTAGTTTGACGCCCTTTCAAACATTTCAAACAAGCAATTTAGGGTTAGGGTTAAGGTTAGGGTTAGGGTTAGGGTTAGGGTTAGGGTTAGGGTTAGGTTTAGGGTTAAGTTAGGGTTAGGGTTAGGTTTAGGGTTAAGTAGGGTTAAGGTAAGGGCGTCGAATGAGTCCCGAGTGTATCAGCAGTGTTCTGTCAGCACCCCCTCCCCAAATGAATAGGCATGATATGACGTGAGATAGGGCTCGTTAGAGTCATTGTCAAAAGCCCCCTATTGATGAGGGTGCAGGAGATGATTACAACAGGGACGTCAAATCTGGTTCGGGGGCCAAATTTGTCACGCGGTGTCATTTTATTTGGCTTGTGAGCAGGGGTGAAAGTAGTTTTAGTTTCTTACCTGTGCTATAAAATACCGGTGCGCTAACCGGTTCAAACAATGAAAAAGCAAAATAAACGTGCACTACCTATATTGCTGCATGACAATTTTGGGTGTCTCTTCATAGGAGGACACGTCGCGTGTCTCAAATGGCACTGTGTGGTTGTGTATGTTTTCTACTTAAATAGCAGACTTTACTTTTATCAAATGTGGCTTTTTGGATAGCATTAAACCTATTTTCTTACCGGTACTGTGCTCCAGCTATAAACTTTGTACCGGCGCTAAGCACCTGTGCGCACCCGTCTACATTCACCCATGCTTGCGAGATAAGTTTGAATGGGTCGAACCCTCACCACCAATACATACAGAGCCGCCCAGCAGTAGCCTATTGGCAGGACCCTTGAAGTGTGAGTAGGCTACAAAATGGGAAATATCCACGGTCCAGACCATTTAAGGAAAAGAGCAGCCTACCAAAATATGAGTATGGTGTTGGATCCACAATATTGTGGTAGGCCTACTGCTCTGGTATTTGGATGCCTTGACTGTATCACAGATAGCCTGCAGATGGGTCTAATTTTAGGTGTGATGATATGGACATGTCCATACCACTTTTGTTCATACCATTATTTTTACAAACACAATGCAAAGTAGCATGCCTGGACAATTTGCTATTGTAATGTCCCCACCACTTTCCAAACCAAACATACACTTTTGCCTACATTTACAGCAAAATGTTTACTTGGTTTGAGGTGAAGATGATCTGTGCTTCAACAAGACAAAAACAAGCGCACACATTCAAAAGCACACTGGGATAGTTGGAGAGGGAAAAATACACTGTTCTATAATGGAAAGCGGTGATTGTATGTATAGGCCCAGTTAAAAATCTGGAGAATGAGAGAGTCAAGGGTAGACCTATACTGTCAGAATTCCCTCCACTGAGGGGCGCTAAAACCCATGTAACTTTTTTTTATTGAGTATATCAGTCACAAGAATATCTCAGTTATTGGGACACAATAAGGTTTCATTCATGACATGGTCCACAGTTCAGCCACTTATTTATGTATTTAAAAAGCGGACTAAAGCCACAATGTTGAGAACTGGAATGGTGCAGCGATAGGGTTCTTTGTCTGCAAAAAAAAAAAAATCCTCAAAACTCAATCGACCTTGCTTGTACGCAATGGTTTCCTTCATTTATTGTAAAGGATTTCCCCCCCTGGACAGATCATTAAAATCCTGGACTATCAGGAACAAGTCCGACAGGCGGACAACAGATGCGTCCGTCTATGCCTGTTCTGAACCTTTTTTGCCCAAACGCCCCCTGGCCTCCTCATAACCTGTCAAGGCAATTTATCAATAAGCCTACCATGTACTGTATAAGCCTGGATTTGAAAAAGTACCATAGGATTTCAACAGTGTTGGGCAATTTACTGAAAAACTGTAATGCATTGCTGATTATGTTACTGTCTTTTCAAAATAATCCCTTACACTACATTTAGCAATGTGGGGACCTAAGGCGAATTTAGCTTAGGGGGGCCATCGGTCCATCCCATATCACATTTTTTTTTAACATAAAATCTCTATTTTTGTTAGGCTATTTTTTTTTTAAATCACGATTTTTTATTTTAAAAAAAATAATAATTACAAACATAAAAAAACAGGCAAACATTACAACCCTTTCTGGACAGATTTCAATGAATAGGCTATTTGCAATTTTGCATAGGCCTACATTAAATAAACTAAAATGTGAAATTCTCTTTTCACTTTAATATGAGACCAGTGATGTCCCCCCCTCACTGAAGTGTTATTTCATGTGTGTGCATGATGCTGTCACCTATTTGAAGTGACGTTGATGTTGGATTTCATGGAATACTTTTAAATGCCGCTTTGGGAAGAAAACAGAGTAGGCGACAGGTGAACTGTATTTCTGTCAAAACAGTGGTTTGCAGGCGTTTGCGTTTTCACCTGGATATTGTCTTCGTGGACCGTAACAGACAAACCGTAAGTTCCATAAACTAATCAATGAGACATTGGCTACGTGTACATGATGTTTTTAAGTCCGATTTAATAAATGCGATTTAAATAGATCAGATTAAGAGTTATTTTGCGATGTGTATACATGGCACTTTCACTTAAATGCGATTAAACATCTGGGGAAAATAAAGCATTGCGATTGGACTGAGGACGCACGTGCTGAGCGAGCCAAATAAGGCACGGGGGCGTGGTTCAATGCCACCGAGATGCAGGTCATCTTCCCCACGAAAATCGTTGCCTCAGGCGGACTGAAATCACAACCTTCCCCCCTTTCTCCCTGGATCATTTACAATGCTACATTAGCTACCCTGTTAGCATAGAAAAACGAGTGGTCAAATGGTAATGTGGAGTAACTTTGTTGTGCTTCATTACTTCGTGGGGCACTTTTACATCAATATATGGAAGCCACAACATTTATAGTCGCTTAGGGACTTTAAATTAAGCAAAACTTTCATGTGAAAATCAACAGGAAGTGCCGCCATGTTTTTCTCACTGGCAAAGAGCACGGTCTCTTGGTAGACGTTTTGGTTTGCACGCATGAGCTCCAGTCCAAAACTGAGCGACTGCCACCTTGTGGACACAAGAGGGAATCACAAGAGGGAATCACAATTCAGAAACTCATCACGGGAGGGCGGACGGACGGACGGAAGGACGGACGGACGGACGGACGGACACCAAAGCCTCTTATAGAGATGCGTGGGACGCATCTAAAAACCTGGACAGGCGGCACTATGCAACGAGCGGCAACCTTGTGACATCACAGCCCACACGAAACCAAAAGTGAAAGTGGTTTCAGCGCAAGTCAAGGGATTAGTATAGGTCTGTGGATCTAGGCTACACGCAATCGCTGTGGGTATCGTATTCGACAACTTTTGCACATTCTGATTAGGTAAACGCAGGCCTATAGCCTATTGAGTTTTGGGAGGATTTGTATTTGACGCTATAACTAAATGCCCTGTAGGCTAAATCTTCACCGCGCACTGTTACTATTTAACGCTTCAAGTTGGGTTCCTTTTCGAAAGGGACGGGCATTCGCCTGCCTTTAGAGCACTAGTATGGCCTATTAGGTCGAGCGAAGCCACAAAGATTCGTATGTGAGTTGTTGATACCGGTAGGTCCTTTGAACCACAACCTACTTTCTACAGGGCTGTTGATCTACTGGCCTGCGAACTTTTATCGTGTTAGGCGCGTTTATCGTAGGCCTACAAACGTTGTCAATCGAAAGTCTAATAAAAGCAATAGCCATAGGCGAGGCACGTAGTGAGTGACAACGTCAACAGGATATGACTGTTTGAGCAGGATCAGATATAAGCTTAGGCCTATGTAGCGTGTAGGCCTATGTCAGAAGGGCTGCATTTCGCAGAGGTCCTGCAAAATATTGTAGGCCTAGGTATTGGGCGTTCACTCGTGAGTTTTGTTGTTGTCTTCAATCTTGGGAACACAAAGCAGATACTGTGCCAATCTTTGCTCACCCCACCCTATCAGCACCACCTAGGCGTAAGGGTCATATTCCAAAAAAACAATATTCTATTTGTGATGGCACTCTTCAAAGGGTTGTATGCTTTGCCAGACTATAGCCAGTAGGCCTACAGGGCAGCCGACACACCCATGGGCCAGTTGGACCCAGGATTGGGTCCCCATTTCATTATGTATTGGGAGGGAGGCCATTTCAGATTACTTTGTCCTGCGCCCACTCAAAGCTGTTATCAGCCCTGCCTATATCATCTCATGGCTGCTTATAGACAGGCTTGCATGCTGTCCAAGAAATCAAGATAAAGCAATAGCTGTATTTTAGGAAAAGAAATGTACAAATCTTGAAATAAATGACTTAATTCTGAACTAATGGAACTTGATACAGTCCAAATAATAGTCCAAATAATGTTCAATAATCAAAAAGGTGAGCGACACCATGTGAAGACGTTAGGTGAAGGCGTGAAGATTCTCAAGCAAGCTCATCAGCAACAGTTAGTCTTCGTTTCAGCTGCCACACAAAGTTAGCTATGACCTCTTGCTCTCTCTATTTTTTCAGCACGCAAACCCAAGCTTCACTTTCTCTTATGGTTGGCAAACCTGGCTATACTCTTATACTAAGAGGGTGGGAGCCAGGGCTAAGAAAATAATGCAGGATGTCTCGCACCCCAATGCAAACATCTTCAGTCCTCCAGACGACTCTGTACCATACATGCAAGAACAGAAAGACTGAGGAAGAGTTTTCCCCCCAGTCAGTGCGACTGCCGAACAGTGACCTGTTTAAATAATCATTTTAGTTTTTTAACTATTTCTCATTTTTTATTTTTTTTATTTTACTTCTTTACGTCTTTGGATGCAGAGCTGATGATCCCATTATCATTTCACTAAAAGTAATATGTATGTGACAAATAAAATAGCTTGAGCTTGAACTTGAACTTGAACCCAGATTTACAACAAACCACACTTTGTGTAGCCCCGCTCCTGGTCGTATGTAAACACCTTTCATACATTTTAGACAGTACATCAACAGTTTTAAAGTGCACAATAAAGTAACAATAGTATGGACAGTAACGCGGCAAAGTAAAGTAGCATGGACCGTAGGAGAAATTGACAACAGTTTCTGTTAGCAGAGATGGGCTGTGTGGAACTGGCGTATAGCCTATTTAGAAATAACCTACTGGAAAATAACAGCATGTGTATTGTCAGTGCTTGAAGTGGGGGGAACTCAATTTTCATCATCAGCGGTCTGGCAGAACTTATCTCATGTGCCGCATTTTATTAGTTCAAAACAAGTTTTTCAAAATGTGTGCAGGCAAAAGGCCTACAAAAACGTTACTTATACTGATTTGGTACTGATGAGACTTGGAAAATTAGGGTTCCTGCACCTCTTTTTTCCACTTCCAGCACTGTGTATTTTTGATATTAGACTTACTCTACTATTATATTTCTTCTATACAGAGACTTTGATGGTTTTGAAAGCTCAAACTCTTTTCCGCCTTGTTCACCGATCACCATAACTGAAAAACAAAAGCACCAACCCTTCACCATGACCATTTACAGTAGGCCCTACATGTATTTTAGCAAACCTTTAAATACAGTATATCCCTGCTCTGCGGTGAAGTTTTTGAACTGAATAATTATAAGTCATTCTTTTAAGTAGACTGTCTATGTAGATTTTCCGGAGGAGACTTGTCCATACTGCATCTGATTCACACATTTAAAATTGACATATGGTGGGTGTCTGTGTATGTTTGTGTGTGTGTGTGTCTGTGTGCGTGAATATGTGCATGCACTTATTTTACAGGTAACCATGGTGAAGGTTTATGAGCATGTTGTTGGCCGAAATCTAGACTGTTACCAGCAGTTTAAGGATCGCCTATCAAAACGGACTCGTATCCATCAAGAGAGCCTCGATGCTTGTGAGTTCATCCTGGCGTTTGTTGCCATCACGTCTCGAGTTGGCACTGACATTGAAGCGGCGTTCAAGGTCATCCCAGGTGAGCTCTCCTTCGGCCGATGGCTGACTCCTGAACCTTGGTTCAAGGTTCTTTCTAGCTGACATTTTTTCCATACTAGCACATATGATGATCATGATTGGAAAGGCTATATTGTGCAATTTCATATTAAATGTGACGCGTAACCCCACAAATACAAAGCATTGACTTCATTGTTGAAATCACCTTCGAAAGGGCACAGGCAGAATGGCAACATGATGTGGTGACATGACTCTGCCTTCATAAATTCTATTTTTTCCAACTCTGCACATGTTAAGTTACTGTCCTTGAGATGAGGTTGTTGCACTTCAACTTTGATGCGTACATTCATATCTCTTCCTTTATCCTAATCCTACAGAGGGCAAGCCAGTGATACTGGTGGTGTTTCACCACACCTTCGATGTGGACTACGTCGTGCCAGACTGCAGGAGATTCATCAACCGGGAAGGTGTCAGCGTGTACAACATGCTGTTTCACGAGACCGAGAACGGCCTGCTGAGGTGCCTGAAGAATGACGAGGAGCTGAAGGGGTTATCAGACTGGCTCATTGGCGAGACTGGCGAGTCTGTGCCCATACACCCTGCACACAACGGGAATAATAACACAAATTATGGGAAGTTTATTATTGTTGGTGCGGTGTTTATTGCTGTGTGTTTGGTTGTGACCCTTATTGCCTGGGCACTCACTAAGGAGAAGCCAAATTGAGCACTGGAGGTGGTATGGTAGATGTTGCTGGTGAGGGTCTAAAAAGCCTTGAGGGTGTAAATATAGGTGCTGTTGATTGTTGCTGTTCATCAATGAAGGATCACAATGAAGTTGCCAACTGCTTTCTGACATTAATCTGATTATACAAATATCCTGCAATGATAAAACACTGTTGAAATTGTTGCTTTATACAGTATTTGTATGTATTACTAACATACATCACACATCTATGTATTAACATGGCTCATAAGTAATTAAGGCCTGTCCACAAAATTACATGGAGTCTAATGTTATTAGTGTGTATAATTTTGCTGTGTAACAGACCACGCTTTAAAACCATGGGTGTCAAGCTGTGCTGTGCCCATTTACAGCCAGTATATAATTTATTTGTTGTCTTCATGCCTTTTTTTTCCTGTTATAAACATGATAATAGTAATATATTACATCATGTCAATGTGCTTCTAATAAAAAGTGACCTATACAAATTACCACATGTACCATGTGTGTATGTGTAATCCCTCAAACCACAAATACATAATCCAAGACAAAGCAAGATCCAGTAAGACATTAGTGTTGTAGTACTGTTCTTAAGTGCTCATGTTGTAATCTGCCTTGCTAGGCGATATCTGTGGTATTAAATGAGAGTAATTTTAAGCAAAGGGATTTTACACCCTCATGGAGAACTAATTTCATACCAGGCAAAATATTGACCAAGTCTAACAAGTCAGCAGCAGACACTGTCCAGACGAAAAAAAAAAAAAAAGTCTGTAAATACGAAAGAATTCATTTGATTAGAACTCATATGATTAATTTAACTAACATACAGATATCATTTTATTGTTTCGTCAGTGCCAATTCCCAAACTTACTGTGTGTCTACACTGTTAGACCTGAAACAGACATTAAAAGTAAATGCAGCCGTTGAAAGGGAATGCCAAAAAATGTATTGTGTCTTAATTGGATTTCCAGCAGTGGCTGGACCAGAATGATCATCTTTCTGAAGTTTATTGAAGTCCCCAATACAACAGCTTGAATCCATACAGGAAATGTTGTAAGGCAGGTCTGAAGACCCTGAGTGCGTTCCAATATGCGATCTTGTGTCCTCCACTTGTGCTTGTGGCCTCGTTCCAGGAAGTAATATGTCATGATGACATCACTGACAACAGCATTATATTTCAATATTGCGAAAAAGCTGAATTGTTAAGTCATTTTCTCATTTGCAAACTGGATGGTGAATGAAGAATAGTCCTCCAAAAGTTGTTGTGGCTTGGCTGACAGCTGGGAAACTTTGTTTTCTCCACCGAGGAGGGGACAGGAGGCGGGGCGAGGCCACAAGCACAAGTGGAGGACGCAAGGTTGCATATTGGAGCGTAAACCCTGTAGGAGAATCCCCCCATCTTGATATTATTCTGTCGAAATGCTTTTGTATTTGCGTGACGTAGCCTACTGTTAAGAGGAACTTTCTTGCTCTTAGGCCTACTGTTGAGAGGAACTTTTAGTCTCTTACTGATGGAAGTAAAAGGCTGAGCCAAGTTAATATGAGATGATCCAGAGAGTGATTATGATTTATGCTTTCAGGGCTAAAGATGTTTAATAATGTACTCAGATTATTACAGAGTGTAAGTACTGGACCACAGTTTCAGTTAATTAAACACACAATATTGAGTTATAGTGAACTTTTATGAAAATTCATTTGGGACCTGTCAATGACTTGAAGTAGTGTACATATTTGTTGGAGCTTAGAAATGTGAAGCCACCGAATATAAAATGATCAGCTCAAAAGTTTTCCCCCAATATTCAGCTAATAATAAAAAAGGTGAATATAGAAAAACTTACAGAAATGGAGTTTGTTTCACCACACACAATGTACTCTGATGTTTCGTTACTCTGTCAGTCTTGACTCACATGCACACACACCCGCGCCGTGCCAATGCTGTGCGCCGCTACCTTTTTTAGTTGGTGCTGCAGAGGAGTGTGACTGATTTGTGGTTTAATTAATATAATGCAGGGCCGCTGTATTGTCATCACACAGCCCACCAAGGAGCAACAGCAAGAGCTTTCTGCTGACTGCACACATTTTGCAGCTAGCACCCATCAGGTGGACTGAAATTAGCCTAATAATGAGTTACTATGGCAACTTCCCTACAGAGTGGAGGAATGGAAAGCATTATTTATCATTTTTTGGGGCTTTTACACTTTTATTGTTTAGGCAGGACAGCAAGAGAAAGCAACGAAGCGGGGAGAGAGATTGGGAATGATCAAGAAATTACCTCAGATCAAAATCTGACCCGAGTCCCCATATTTATCATAGCCTACGGCCAGATTAAGGCAAAAGGCAAAATGTTGATTACTGGGAAAGGGATGTTGCAGCTGTGTTGAACTACCTCACAGACATTCCCAGACAGTAGAATACATGACTGCTTATGGGTTCATGACAGGACAACTAGTGAAAACAGGCCTGTGATTGCAGAATAAAGTCCTGATCCTGAAACTTCAACCGTTTTTGAAATATGAAAAAAATATTATATGCTTGCAAAAGTTATTATACATTTTCTTGCAGACAAACTCTCAAGCCTGAAATAAGGCACCGAGCCTAAATAGCCCTGTGAAAATCAACTGTGTCACAGCACCCTATGGTAGGGCGTCTACCCATGTGTTCTGAAAGAACATAAATCACTACATTTACATGAGCCATTTAATTCCGAATTAAAAGTTAATTCCACTTTGAAAACGTCATGCAAACACTTCCTAATTCAGAATTAAATGAAAGATCAAAGTAAACTCGACGGAACCATTTCATTCGGAATTAAAAACGTCATGTAAACGTAGCCATTGTCTCTACCTTGAAATTTCTTCTCACACTGATTGCAGTGCTACAGTTCCAGACGAGGACGGTTAGACAGGAGTCCGGGAGCAGGCAGCCCACTTTATGTGCACAATTAGAGCAGGAGAGGATTAGCTGTGCCTTCAGGGCAGAACGTGCTGTTCAATAATGCACTCAGGTCATTATAGAAATGATGAGGCATGAGACCACGGCTGAAGTAAATTTCACAGACGCACACTAACTTTCACTTTCGCCTCACACTAATATAACTGAGGGAAGAGTTTGTGTGACTTGAAGGTAGAGTGTAAGATTCAGTTCTCCTCTTCCAACTTCCAATGTGTGTATATAACCATACTATGCCCATGGGTGTTGGGAGATGATCATGACAGAGAAAAATGTGAAAAATGTCAGAGAAAAGTGTATGTCACTCATTAGATGACCTCTTTCATGAAAGGAGGCTGGACTGCCCGGCATGTACACGCAAATGTATAGACAATAAAAAATGTATTATAATTTATTATAAATACATGAAATTTATGGTGGTGGAAAAATCTCAGAAATGAGGTTTCCACAATGGACTCCAAATGAACGGTCATCTTCCCCCCCTTTGAATAATAATCACAATAACAATGATAATGTCAGCAGCTGTCAAGGTATATTCCAAGATTTTATTTTTGTATTTTCTACTTATTTTACATTTGTGACAGAGCAAATAACAGGAAAAAAACACATGCATACAATATATCAAAATGGGTTCATTCGTCCAAAACTAACAAACATTCTCACTCGGTCACACGGTCATTCACACAGCAACACCGGATAGCGTGGTGGGGAAGTAGGTGTGGGTAGGACGGGTAGTGGTGGGGATGGAGGTGGGGGTAGGAAGGGTAGTGGTGGGGATGGAGGTGGGGGTAGGACGGTTAGAGGTGGGGATGGAGGTGGGGGTAGGAAGGGTAGTGGTGGGGATGGAGGTGGGGGTAGAACAGGTAGTGGTGGGGATGGGTAGTGGTGGGGGTAGAACAGGTAGTGGTGGGGATGGAGGTGGGGGTAGGACGGGTAGAGGTGGGGATGGAGGTGGGGGTAGAACGGGTAGTGGTGGGGATGGAGGTGGGGGTAGGAAGGGTAGTGGTGGGGATGGAGGTGGGGGTAGAACGGGGTAGTAGGAAGGGTAGAGGTGGGGATGGAGGTGGGGGTAGGACAGGGTAGTGGGAAGGGTAGAGGTGGGGATGGAGGTGGGGGTAGGATGGCTAGTGGTGGGGATGGAGGTGGGGGTAGGACAGGGTAGTAGTTGGGATAGCGTGGTGGGGATGGAGGTGGGGGTAGGACAGGGTAGAGATGGGGATGGAGGTGGGGGTAGGACAGGGTAGAGGTGGGGATGGAGGTGGGGGTAGGACAGGGTAGTAGTTGGGATAGCGTGGTGGGGATGGAGGTGGGGGTAGGACAGGGTAGAGGTGCGGATGGAGGTGGGGGTAGGAAGGGTAGGGGGTTGGGGTGGGTTGTAAATATACATTATAACTGTGTGGTTAGAGGTACAGGCCCTCTGGCGTGCCCTCCTGCTTCTTGTACAACACGTTCTCTTTGGACTTCTTGAAGTCCTCATTGGTGACCTTCATCCTGCGCTCTCTCAGGGCCATCAGACCAGCCTCCGTACAGATGGCCTGGGGAGAGAGAGAGAGAGAGAGAGAGAGAGAGAGAGAGAGAGAGAGAGAGAGAGAGAGAGAGAGAGAGAGAGAGAGAGAGAGAGAGAGAGAGATGCACACAGCAAGAACAAGTGAGAGGCAGAGAGACAGAGAAGGAAAACAGAGATGTAAAAAAATTAAAGAACAGGTTGACAGTGGAGACAAAAAATGAGGGAGCAAAAAAACAGGAAAGAAAGAGTCAATGAATGAAAATTATGCTCAGAATAGATGACCAGCCTTCTTACTACTACTGAAACATTCATAGACCAAGATTGCTTAACAACAACAACCCACCTACATATTCATGTACATAATAATAGTATATTTAAAAAACCAAGGCTAAAACTGCTTCCCACTTGTTAAAGCTTGATGCTTAATTCCGCCACCAGAGGGCAGCAGTTGCACGACTCATCACAACTGCCTGCCACACGTCAGCCATTCAGTCCATCGGTCAGAAACCACTTCGGGTTTGAGCAAAAAAAAACAAAAACTAAGAAGATATATGGAAAATATATTGGCCACGCTATAGTACGGGGGCGTAGCTTGACACTGTGCGCATGGGCAGAGGGTATGACGCAATGATGGATAAAAAATGTGACGTAAATAAGGTGCTGTTTCCACGTAGCAGGATATTTTTTTAGCAGGGTATTTTTGTCTCCTGCTACGTGGAAACGCAACATGTGGATAAAAAAAATCCTCCATTGTAACAAATGCGTTTCAGACCCCTAAACAGGATATTTTTTTCTCCTGCACCTGGATTTTTAAATATCTGCTACGTGGAAACGGAAGGCCAAAACCAATGCAAAACCAATACAAGCAGGAGAAAAAAATATCCACATATAAAAATATCCAGCTATGTGGAAACGGCACCTAAGTCCGGATGTCCGGAATTTCAATTGCTTTGTGGGTGCGAGCGGCTTTGTTCCGAGTTCCGGCCCCGTTCGAAAGAGGATGTCCAGTTGTCAATGCTCAGTTTGTGGCCAAATTAAATACAGCTGTCGGTCGGCGTTAACTACGGGGGATAATTAATGACAGCTGTCAAAAATTCATGGTGTCCTATGACCTGTTCCACACTCAAGCACTGGTGTAACTGGCATTGCACTTTACCATGCTGCCAGTACTGACAGTAGAAGAAAATAAAAGTGACTCCTCTTGTGGACATGCAGTACTATGCTCTTATGAGGTGAGTGAGCAGTCTTCTCTCTAGTGTCTTTGATTTTAAGTGTTTGTGCGAGATTTAGGTAGGTTGACCTTGTTTACAAATGCCGATATCCAAGCAGTAAGAGCCGCTGCCATTTGAGCCAGCTGATTCTGCCATCAACAACTCCTCAGTTGTGGTTTTGGTGAAATCAACTGTCATTTTACACCTAGGGTTCCTTCCTTCCACCGCTAGTCTCTACTCAAACGGCACCCTAATGTGTTCCTGCCAAACTAATAGCCCTGTTCACATTAACACCCCTGACGAGAATGATGGCATCATTATTAAAATAATTACTATTATCATTATTTTTAGGATACTAGCTCTGTTTACCTTGATGTCGGCCCTTGATGGGTCATCCTTGGATAGGATCATTAGTATCATTATTATTATTGCCTATTGACTATTGGATCATTACTTCAAGCTGCTGTGTTTACTTTGATTTCGGCCCCTGACCAGGATGATCGTATTATTAACATTATTATTCATTATTATTATTATTAGATTTTTGACAAAGTACACTTGACGTGACTTGATTGTTGTGAGTATTAATCCAGGCAGCTCTGTTGACTTATTACTTCATCTGGTTTTTACCTTGATGTCTGCCCCTGACAGGTCGTCCTTGGCCAGGATGAGGTCATCCAGGGTCACGTCGTCGGCCACTGTCATCCTGCTGGTGTGGATCTGGAAGATGCGCCTCTTGGTCTTCTCGTCCGGCAGGGGGAACTCGATCTTGCGATCAATACGCCCTGGAAATAGTCACACCGCGCAAATAAGGGGAGGAAGTGGGACAGTCACACGTGCACACTCTGTTAAAGTGATAGTGTCCCATTTTTTGAAATAAGCTTATTTTTCACCTTTCACCTTTAACCTTTCTCCTGTACTTTCAACTATTCTCTGAGTATGGCAGTGCACATTCTACCTCCAAGCTAGCAGTCAACATTGAGTCCTATGAGACCAGCTGGCGGCTAACTGGTCTCATAGGACTCAATGTTAACTGCTAGCTTGGAGGTAAAATTTGCAGGAAGTACAGGAGAACGGTAAAACTCAATAATTTAACTCAAGGGGGGGTTTAATGTGATCTTATTTCTAAAAATGGGACAGTATGACTTTGAAGACATGCTGTTTTTGCTGGTTTATTGGGAAGTCAGGTGCTCTACTTTCAGCCAAATGTTCAGATGCTTCAATCCAAAACAACCAAAGAGGTGACGAGGCGCACAGAACCAAGGCATAGCAAAATTAAAGCAGCCTTGGGTTAATTAACACCTGGAAACGTGTGAGGAGAAACATGTGGCGTGAGTACATTTTCCTAGACAGTTCAGACGTGTGTGTGTGTGTGTGTGTGTGTGTGTGTGTGTGTGTGTGTGTGTGTGTGTGTGTGTGTATGCATATGTGTGTGTGTGCATATGTCACCTGGCCTAAAAAGGGCAGGGGTCATCATTTCTATCCAGTGTATGTGTGTGTGCATGCGCGCATGTCCATGTCCATGTGTGTGTGTGTGTGTGTGTGTGTGTGTGTGTGTGTGTGTGTGTGTGTGTGTGTGTCCATGCCTCACCTGGCCTGATGAGAGCAGGGTCCAACGTCTCGATCCTGTTGGTGGCCATGATGACCTTGACGTCCCCTCTGGAGTCGAAGCCGTCCAGCTGGTTGAGGAGCTCCAGCATGGTCCTCTGGATCTCCCGCTCGCCGCCCGAGTTGGAGTCGTACCTTTTGGAGGGGGGGGGGGGGAAACATCACCACCCAGGTTATAATGATAATAATAATAATAATAATAATAATAATAATAATAATGTCTTCGTTTTATATAGCGCCTTTCAAAACACCCAAGGTTGCTCAACATAATATCAGTGTAAGTGTGTGTAAGTATGTAGGTGTGCTTATGGACACTAGAGGCCAAAAGCCTCGAAAAAGGTTATGCGTGCCGTGCGCTACAAACATTACATTGAGGCAAAGGGTGTGGGGTGGGTGGGACACAGCCTAAAAACAAGCACAGACACAGCCAAACCTGGACCAAAAAGCCAATGCTTGATGTGTGTGTGTGTGTGTGCGTGCGACACCCACTAAAGGCGACCCACAACATTGCTGATGAACAGAGGAGCATTGTGAAGGCCTCATGCGTCACTAGGCAGGTAGTGGCTAATGACAGGTTACAGGTGAGCAATATATTCATATTTATGGTGATACTTTATAGTAAGGTTCACTCCTCCCACCTAATCGCTCCAGGGCATTCAGGTACCCAGACCATGTATGAATGACTTAAGTAATTCAAATTGGCTGGCCAAACATCTTCTATCAGAGTAAGATAACGCAAAACCTGCCCACCCAATGCAAAGGAGTGTGCTCAAGTTTGGCCTCCTAAGGGGGCATTGTCCCCTCCTTCTTCTTGTCTTTCTGTGGCATTTGGTGACAGCTTGCATAAGATGTGCTGTACCGGCATCTACAGCACCAAGGGAACATTTTCAACCGCAAGACACCTAATCGGAGGTCTCCTAAAGGGGTGTTCACCATGACATCCCATGGATCCAGGAAATGCACAGGCTTGAAGTATCTTACCAAAAATACTGAATCAAACCAAGATATCGCAAAACACGCCCACTCAATGCAAAAGCGTGTGCTCAAGTTGGGTCTCCTAAGGGGGCGTTGTCCCCTACTTCTTCTTCTCTTTTTGAGGTGTTTGCGCAAGACGTGCGCTACCGCCATCTACAGCGCTAAGGGGACTTCATTGATTCTCAACCTCAGGAGGGGCGTTCACCTGACGTAAAGTGGATACCGGAAAAGAAACAAAATGACGCTTCTTGTTAGATCCACCTTCTTTGATCTTACTCTAATAGAAGATCTTTGGGCGGGCTCGTCAGGCTAATGTACTAGACAGGAAGTGGATAGTGACAGGTATCAGGTATCAGGCTCACCTCTTGGTGCCGATAGCGTCGATCTCGTCGATGAAGACGATGGAAGGCGCGTGTTCCTCGGCAACCCTGAAGAGCTCGCGCACCAGCTTGGGCCCGTCGCCGAGGTACTTCTGGATCAGCTCTGAGCCCACCACGCGCAGGAACGTGGCCGACGTCTGGTTGGCCACAGCCTTGGCCAGCAACGTCTTGCCTTTAACACACACGCGCACAGCGTAGACACGACACAACAACCCACAGAAAAAAACACAGCAGCCTTAGCCAGCAGAATTTTGCCTTTAACACAAACACAAACACACACACACAGAAAAAACATGGCCTATACTGTATATTGGTGCATTATCTATGAACTTTGTCATAGTGACCCTGAAGTTACAGTGACCAAAAAGGAAACAAGCTAATTAAACAATAACTACAAAATGCAATTGCATAGTTTGCCTGCCCTTGAACAAAGGTTTGCAACCAAGTCAGTATGGTCTATCAAGCACTCTCTCCTTAAACAACAAACATGTCATTAACCCATTGATGACTGATGTTGCGTTGCGCAACATTGGCCCTGGCGCCTGGATCTGCATTACGCAACATTCATGCTCATGAGATTTGAGACAACTTTATTAAAAATCTCTGTTTGAGATGAATGAACACATTCTAATGAAAGATGAGGGTCTTATCGTTTAAATGCAACTTAGTGCATATTTTTATGTGCTTCAGAAGCTGAGATATTTAGTTTTTTTATAGGCTGAGGGCAGCTTTTCCAAAAAAGGCTCAGGCATTCAGCACCCTTTTGTGCAGGTGCCTTAGGTGTCAATGGGTTAAACAACTATTTGACCAGGCTTCAATATTTGACGCCAAAGGTAGACCCTTTGCATAATTTGCGTAATAGCGTTTAAAGGAGCACTCCTGCCAATTTCAATGTGCTGTTGTATTGCTGCGACTGCGGCGTCACCGGCTACTGACAACTCAAGGGCAGCGTGAGCAATACAACAGCACATTGAAATTGGCAGGAGTGCTCCTTTAAGCCATAGGAACCCCCTTGACGCAAAAGGGTTTCACTGACCATTGAGGTTAGGGAGAGGTCTAGGCCCTGGCGAATGCAACATGATGGCGACGCAAAATAATAACTTATCCTTTTGCTAACCCTTGGCATCAAATACAGAAGCCTGGTCATGTGCTGTCACATAATGACAGCAGGGGTGTGAGATGTCATTCCCCTAGTAAAGTAGCCCATAAAACTGGAGTGCTTATTCCGGCGAAACTGAGCCACTGGCATTACTGAGGACACATAAACGGACTGTAGCTCACCTGTGCCTGGCGCACCATAGAGAATAACACCCTTGGGGGGCTTGATGCCCATCTCCTCGTAATACTCTGGGTGGGTAAGAGGCAGCTCCACTGATTCCTAAACACACACACACACACAAACACACACACACACACACACACACACACACACACACACACACACACACACACACACACACACACACACACACACACACACACACACACACACGGCTGGTAAGGATACAGAAGACAAAACCCACTTCTACCTACATTTGCAAATGCGTATTGTCAAAGTCGGGTACGACATGCTACATATTTCAGGCTCTGGGTAGGGAAAAACACTTCAAGGTGACTACTAACACCAAGTATGAAGTCTTCTTTTCAATTTAAATCTTTCAACATAAAATAATTTTAAAAATACATTTTTCAAGTAAAGCTTCTTTGCACAAAAAAGTGCGGATTTGTGCGGATTGTCTCATATTTATACAAGAACACCTTTTTTTGACAAAACCCTACACATGCACACGCACACACACACACACATACATACTTTGATCTCCTGAATCTGGCTGTCCAGTCCTCCGATGTCGGCGTATGTCTCCTGAGGAGCCTTCTCCACCTTCATGACGGTCACCAGCGGGTCAGTGTCGTCCATCAGCACCCCGATGACCGCATGAACCTACACAACACCAGGACCAAGACAAGAGGGATGAATGAACCAACACAAAGTCATGGCAGTCATGGGTGAGCGGTTAGGGCGTCAGACTTGCATCCCAGAGGTTGCCGGTTCGACTCCCGACCCGCCAGGTTGGTGGGGGGAGTAATCAACCAGTGCTCTCCCCCATCCTCCTCCATGACTGAGGTACCCTGAGCATGGTACCGTCCCACCGCACTGCTCCTCGTTGTGTGCAGTGTGCAGAGTTCACTTGTGTGCTGTGGAGTGCTGTGTCACAATGACAATGGGAGTTGGAGTTTCCCAATGGGCTTTCACTTTTCACTTTCACAAAGACCGAGACGAGAAGAATGAACGAACCTACACGACAATAGACACCTGCCAAAGACCATACAAGTCGAAATGTTGTGCCAAGTTCTCACATATTAAATCACGACAAGGGAGCTTTTGTGGTGTGCGCATATATGTTGGTGTGCGTTCTTTTATATCCTGCATTGAGTCCTATGAGATCAGCTGGCGGCTAACTGGTCTCATACGAGTCAATGTTAACTGCTAGCTTGGAGGTAAAATTTGCACTGCCGTACTCAGAGAACGGATGAAAGTACAGGAGAAAGGTACAATTCAGTTATTTAACTCAAGGGGATGTGTAATGTGAGCTTATTTCCAAAAATGGGACAGTATCACTTTAAGGCCTCCAACCCCCACCCCACCCCAAACCAAGCTTGATGAGGCCCCCACCTTGTGATTAAGGAGGACGGAGCAGCCGGGCTCCAGGAGGTCCTTGTCCACGAAGGACAGGATGCTGACGTAGTGCTCCGAGCCCACGGAGGTGGACACGATGGCGTGGTTGTCATCGATGATCTCCTCAAGCGTGCCCACGGACATGGGCGTCCCCCTCAGGTCGTCCACCTTTGACCTCTCCTCCTGCAGGAAGAACAGGAATATGAGGCAGGAAAAGATAGAAGTCGCCAACGATGGATGATGAGAGTCGGTGTCCCTTTATAAGTGAATTAACACATTGCGTTCCCAGCGCCTTGCAAGGACATTCTCCCAGTGATGGGAATCTAGTACATGGGTCATTTCACGTGAAATCAGACACTTTGGGACCCGACCGACCCGGATTTCAATCATACTTGGTGTGCCTTTTCAGTAGCAAGGTAGCACCCCAGAACTGCATTGGTTTGAATCTGACACTAATATTAAGGGAGAAAACAGCACTAGGAATGGTTCACATGTGAGGGTAGGACCACTATACATTCAGACCTTCAATAAATCAGTCAGTGTTAGTCACAAAAAGATGCTGTGGTGTTGTTTGAGCTCTTTTCTGGCTCTACATAATTACACAATCACCTTGGAATACAACTACTCTCAGACATGATTATGATAAATTGAAATAAAAAAATTGAATATCTAAAAAAAATCATCATTTTAAAATGGCCAGTTCCTTGTCACACGTAGACGGCAATGTCATGAGCAGCACCTAAAATGCTGGTGTTAGGTTTGTTATTAATTTTCAGAGAGAATTTGACTCACAAATATGCGAATCATACAGACCACTTACTAATATTATGGTAATACCATAGATAGATCACATGACACAAACAAAAACAAAACAAAAAATGGTCAGTGTCAAATGGTCCCAGGTTTCAGAAAAATAAGGCAGATGTCAATTTCTACACACCAACATGATGATATGTGAATGTTTGACATTCCTTCTCCTGTGTACCTGTGCCATATTCCTTTACCATACTTTTAAAGAGTATTCAATGGCTACACTCTCATTTTGTACTCTACCAGTGCATTGAAGCGCAGCTGTGTCTTTGTAATAATGTATAAGTACGTCCCAGTTGCAGTTACAGGTTCACAATTACCAGAAGACATCCTGATGATCCATGACAGGTCTATCTGGTATGAAGGGAAAAGGTGAAGGATGGAGTATGGCACCATTGAGGATTGCAGGAAGTTCAGTTTTCACATCTCCAGTTGCTCGGCATACATCTTCAGCAATGCTAGCCACCAGTTGCTTCATATACAGCTAACAACATACCCTTTGATGCTTGAATATGTAACTACATTCCTTTATGGGCCACTACTTTCAACTCTCGCCTCTCTGAAATGCTGAATATGGCCTACTTCCACTGTGTCCATTGACAATGGGCTGAAGGCTGTGTAGTTTTGAGTACTGAAGAGTTCTTGCAGATTCAAACCCTTCACAGGTTCTCAGCTCATGATGGTTACATCTCTGTTGTGCAAACTGGAAATGGATGTTCTTGACATTATCTGACAAATTCAAAACAGTTGGTATGGCGTTACTTTTTATTTGTCATGAGGAGTTGATGACTGGCTAGTGCTGATAGCAATTTAATGTCAAGAATAAGAAAGAATTGGAACATTTGAATTGTGATGTGGATATTTGGGAATCTAGGCTGGTTGTGATTATAGGCCTTCGTGGTGGGCACAAATTTGTTGTGTTGTTAGGTGTTGTGTTTGTAATGATAAGCCTCAGTTAATTTTGAGGTTCTGATGTGGTCGTTCTGTAGTGATGTTGGTCACGGAGGATCTGATTTAGGTGATGAAGGATTATGTGGGATGATTGGGGTGATGGTTGGAGGGGATGGAGGTATTGGGGGTCGGGGAGTGTTTTGTGGTCGATGGGGGTTGGCAGGGCTGTAGAGTGAGGTCGGGTCGGGTGTTTGGCGGGGGGAGGCGCGAGTGGCGCGATGTAGGTGCGATGTGCGCGGGGGGGGGGGGGGGATGGGAGGAGTAGTTGAAGGGGGGGGGTGGGTTATTCGAGGAGCTGGGGGTGGGGGGGTGGGGTGGGGGTGTGGGCGGTGGGGGAGGGTGTAGTGGGGGCTAGGGGCCGGTGGGGTGTGGGGGGTGGCGTGTTTTTGTATGAGGTGGTGGGTGTAGTTGGGGTTGGGTGTATATTGTTTGTGGGCGTTGGTCGTTAGTAGTCTTGTGGTTGAGGTGTGAGAGTATTATGTTCGGGGGGGGGTTTGGGGGTTCGGGGTGCCTTTTGCGGGACTGGGGGCGGAGGGTGTGGTAGTCGTCTGTGGTTTAGTCGGGCGTGGCTTGGGGCGTTTGGGGGGTGTGGCTGGGGTTGGTGGTAGGGACTGGGGGGCTTTGGTTGAAAGGGGTGGACGCGGGGTTGGTAGTGCTGGGGGAGGGTGGGGTGGGTTGTGGGGGGGGTGGGGGGTAAGGCATGTTGCTTCTGGGTAGGGGGGGGGGTGTGGGTTTGATGGGTAGTGGGGTGGTGCTGGGGTTGGGGTGGTGGTCTCGGTGTCTGTGTGCGGTGAGTGGAAAGTAGGTGTTGCGGGTTTTTTGATGGTCGCTAGGTTTGTTGGTTGGGACGGATTTTAAGGTGGTGTGTGGGGGTGATGGGTTGTGGGAGTGGGGTGGAGTAGGGGTGGGGGTGAGGTGGGGTGGGGTTAGTGTTTGTGTTGGAGGGTTGGTGCATGTCTGGGGGGTGGGTTAGTGTGGTTGGTGTGGGGAGCGTGGGGGGTGGGTGGTTGATGGGGGTTGGGGGAGTTTAATAGAGGTGGGGGGGTGTGGATGTAGTGTGTGGAAGTGTAGGTTTTTGTGGTAGGAGTTGGTCCAGGGGGGTGTGGGGGGGTGTCCGGGCAGGTGGTATGTTTTCTTAGTGTTGGCACTTTTGATTTCTTGTTAATATTATTAGATTAATTTTGTAAATTTTTTTTTTTTGATTTATTTTTATTGTTAGTATTTAAGAAATATGTTTCTTATTTCTTTACTTATGTCTTTGGATGGATAGTGTTTGGAAAATTTTTATTTTTTTATTATACTTTTTTGTGATCTGGTTGGTATTTTTTTGTTTATTAACTTTTGTTTTTATTTAATAATCATGTTGTTTTAGTTTTAATATTTGCATTCACAACAAACAGATATTTTTTCCAGTTTCAATGATCTTGGTAGTAGATACAAATGGATGGATTGTGGCCTTGCACTGGTTGTTCCAGTGAAAATGATTGAATATAGCATCTTGAATTACAAAACTATAGTTTTAAAAACGTCCTGGTTCAAGGGAGTTCAGTCAAGGATAATCAGTAAAGAACATCCATTGCCAGTTTGCACAACAGAGGATTGTCCATCATGAAGCTGAGAACTGTGAAAAGGTTTGAATCTGCAAGAACTCATTCAAGGTACTCAAAAACTACACAGCTTCTTCCCATTGGTCAATGGACCACAGTGGAAAGTTCGGCAATTTTCAGAATTCAGGAGAAGGCAGAGTTGATTAGAAGTGAGCTCTGTAAAGGAATCGTGTTACATTTTCAAAGCATCAAGGTATGTTGTAGCAGTATATGATGGCAATGGTGGCTAGCATGTGCTTAGGAATGTATGCGAGCCACTGAGATAGGTGAACTGAACTTCCTGCATCTATGGGCATCTCCATCCTTCACTTTCCCTTCAGACCAGATAGACTTGTCATGGATCATCGGGAATGTGCTTCTGGTAGTGGAACCTGTAACTGCAACGGGATCGTACTTATACATTATCTACCAAAGACACAGCTGCTGCTCAAATGCATGAAGGAGTACAAAATGAGGGATGTGTGAGCAATTGATTATCTCTTTAAGTATGGTAAAGGGAGATGGCACAGGTACACAGAGAAGAATGTTCAAACATTCACATAATCATCATTTGGTGTGTATAAATTTGACATCTGCCTTAGTTTATGAAACCTGGGACCATGGACACTGACCTTCTTGTTTTGTTTTGTTTTGTATGTGAAGTACTATGGTATTACCATATTATTAGTAAGTGGTCTGTATGATGCCATATTGTGAGTCAAATTCTCTCTGAAATGAATAACAAATCGAACACCAGCATTTTAGGGGCTGCTCATGACATTGCCGGGTACGTTCTGGACAAGGAACTGGCCATTTTAACATATGAGTTTTTTAGATATTCAATTTTTTATTTTTCAATTTTATCATAATTCATATTCTGAGAGTAGTTGTTATTCCAATGTGATAGTTTATATGTCGAGCCAGAAAAGAGCTTTCAAACAACACCACAGGCATCTTTTGGACTAACACTGACTGCCTATATTGAGGGCTGATGTATAGTGTCCTACACTCACAGTGTTTGAACCTTTCCTAGTCTGTTTTCCCTTATATTAGTGTCAGATTCAAAACCAATGACAGTTCTTGGGTGCTACCTTGTACTGAAAAGGCACACCAAAGTCATGATTGAAATCCCGGGAGTGGTGGGTCCCAAAGTGTCTGATTTCACGTGAAATGACCCACATGAGGAATCAGAATAATGTGCCAGGCATTCCGAACAGCTCTGCCTCTCGGAACTAGCAGGTACTTTGAAAAGTCTGCTAGAACAAGAGTCGGTGCTATGCATGTTCGCCTCCTTGCCCAGCCCTAGCCCTCGACCCAGCCCCAGCCCCAGTGTCATCCCCGGGCCCACCCACCTCCTGCTTCTCCTCCAGGGGCTTCATCTGCTCCTGGTTCCTGATGAACTCCTCCTCCATCAGCAGGTAGTCTTTGATGCGCTCCTGCTTTAGCAGCTTCAACCTGCACTGTGTGTGTGGAGTGACTGAAGACCAAAGAACACAAATAAAAAATAAAAAAACAAACAAAAGAAACATAATAAGAGGTTAGCTATTAGCAAAAAACGCCATGATATAGATGTTATTTTCGTTCGGTTTCACCAAACTGACAAACCGCATCATTGTAAGTGTCTAATTATAAGTGTCTTGTCTTTTAGGGTATATCAGTGATTATCTCGTACCCAGAGGCAGTTTGCTGGCAGCATCAGGTCCCTTGCTCTTCTTCTTCTTCTTGCCTACTCTGGTGGGTATGGGGGGCTCATATTTCTTTTTCTTGTCCTGTTACAGAATGACAGTGCCACGTGCATTTATAATACGTTTGTTATTGTGGTATGTTGAATGGATAGATCTAGAATTCAGAAATGATTGTCACCTTGTCATCCTTCTTTCCGCCTCCTGGACCATGACCGCCACTTTGGCTTTGTCCCTGTTGAAAAAGTATACAAGACAGTTCACCAGACAAGACATTACAATAGGCCTAACGTTGCTACAGCCTCGGGCAAATTAGTAAATGCAATAATTTCCCGTCTGGATAGTCTAAATATCCAATTCTACATGTCTACATCTCAACAAGTGAATGCAATACAACTGTCAAGAGCTACCATCAAAACAGTCGAGTTCTTCGTTCTTGGATATCTAGATAGCTACTACCAATAAGTCAGTGCGCCCGTGTAAACTAGACACAACAAACGGCAAGCTACCTTTCAGGTCATAGTCGAGAAGGTAAAGAATGCAAGGGCTTCTTAACCATAATGTTATAATTAGAAATGCAAAATAAACAGGCGTCATCACTGCACCACACAATCAAATCATGACTTTTCAGCTGGACTGTTTCAAGCAGACGTTTTGGCAGTTCATGTTAGCTATTTTGCTAGCTTTCTTCCTGTAGCTTTCTGTAACCGAGCGGTCACTTTTGCTGGTATTGCATGAAATATAACGAATACACGTTTCTATTTCTAGAAAATCGTACAGAATATGGACAACAGCCATGCAATGTGATTTGGAGCTATACATGTCTATTTTGATAAAGTGCCTAATTTACGTTTATAACACAAAATCGTTCACAAAGAAAATGCTTGATCACTTACCATAGTTGTCTGTCTCTCAAAATCTACGTCAAACTACGGCAAGCCGTTGCAGACAAACGAAGCGGGTTGGGTATTTCCGTTCGCATTTCCAAGGAACACAAAAATCAGAAAAGAATAAAAGATCTCCCTATGTTTCCACCCTGTGTTGGCCACGAAATTGACTGGGCGATTAACATTGACCTCAGATGTTTATCTACGGAGGTGTAGCCTACTATGTTTGATGAAGAAAATGTGAATAATTGAAAAAACGTCTGTAGCCTATGAAAGTGGGCCTACAGTCAAGTGACCTGTCTGTAGCAAGCAAGTAGGCCTAAGCCATGCTACAAGTAGCCTATTTAAATGAACAAACAAAAAAACAACAAATAAATAAATAAGCTAATACCTACAGTGCCTAGGCCTATACAAATTGACGGTCCAAATGCTAGTTTTTTGTGACATTAAAAATGACAGAAAGACAATAGAGCTCTTCAGCGTTGACGTCAACTTGTATGCGGCGTTTGGACTTCCGGTTCCATGGCGATTTTTTACATTGCAAAACGCCATAGAGATTCAGGTTTGGCAAAAATATAAGTTGCACGGCAACAACGAACATTAGCGTGTCCCCGCATCCCTTTCTCATTAGTGGAACGGATCGTATCATCATGTTGGTGTATTCACATGTTAAATCATGACGATTATAATTCAATATTGCTAACCCCTTTCTGATCATTAAAACTTCCGAACTACTTTCCTTTGGTTGCCATGGGTACAACCCTCCGCACGTGTATGCCGGCGCCGCTTCTGTAGTCGCCAAAAGTTTCCGGGTTTAGCATATGGACGCAACATCGTATTTATGTCGAAGTTTGACACAAAATGATCAACCATGTCATACCTACAGCCTATTTTTAACACCCTCGACAGTTTGCGGGGGTTCGCTAAGCGCGTGCTTGCACTCGGAGCTTATTTGAAACTGGCCCCAATTCATTCCCAATGGAGGCCGGAAGCCGATACGAACCAGGAAGTCCTTAAATGCTAACATGAAAGACTACAATCTACTACATGCTTCCGCGTTACTGAAGAACTCTATTAGGCCTAGGCCAATTTTCACATTTTTTTCCCACATTAATGAAAACTATGACAGACAGCAATTAGAAAATATGATCAGATATGAACATATGATCAGATCATCAGATCACGGTTGTTCAATGCGGATAGGGCCTAGGCCTACAGGTCTGAGCTCCGGGCTGTTCCAAAACCTCAATCTTTGTGTGAAGCTATTATTTTGTTGATTAGGTGTGTGCCTACTTAGGGTAATTGTCATTCTGAAAAAATAAGTTCCGCTGCATCTTCACCTTTCTAAAAAGGGGGCAAATTTTTGTGCACTACCAAATTTTCATAATTCCTTCCTCCCTGTCTAGGCCCCAGTTCCAGCTGAAGAAAAACAATCACAAAGCGTGATGCTGACACCACCATGCTTCACATAGACATGGTGTTATTTAATGATATTATACAGTGTTGTTTTTGCACCAAACTATGCGCTAGTTTTTGAAATTATGTCCAAAATGTTCAACCTCGGTTTCATCGGATAAACAGTGTTCAATAGGCCTAAACACATTTTCCCATGCATCTGTTTTGCAAAAATTACTCCATCAAGATTAAACTTTTTGGGCATAATTCCAAAAAGTAGCCTATGGCGCAAAACATAACACAAACTGTTTTACCTGGGGCCTGGTCAGGGATGAATTATGAACAACTACAAATTCCAGTCAGCGATGTCACAAAACCTTCGACCCCCTGTTAGAAAGTAGATGAAGATGGACTAGTAGTTAAAGGGGTATGCCACTATTTTGGGGCTTAGTGCAGTTAAAATCTAAACTTAACCACCTTTATAAACCCCAGCCAACGATTTTAACTTTATTAAGCCCCAACATAGTGGCATACCCCTTTAAGTGTGATATTTAACCTAGGCCTATGTCTAAATTAAAAAAAGAAAAAAAAAAGAATGGCTTCACTAGAATAAAATAGGCTTTGGAATGGCCCAGCCAGAGTTTAGACCCGAATCCCGTCAAACATCTGAGGGTTAATCAGAAGAGGATTGCACAGGAGAGGCCCTCGCAATATGTCATATTTGGAGTGTTTTTGCGAAGAGGAGTGAACAAAATATTGCCACATCATCAAGACTATAAAAACCAAAGGAGCTGGATGTGCATATTTATGCATCCATGTTAATTTAAGTTTGTATCTTCTATTTTGGCCTTTAAAGCGTTGAGTTTGTTTTTTCATTTGCATTGTACAGGTTGGTAGTTTAGAATTAAGTTGGAAAAAGTTGTGAAATTATTTGTTTTTCTGTCATTTTTTATATACAGTGTATATCACTAGCTTAGTGTGTACTTAGCCTAGCTGTATGGCCTTCACAATCTACCACCTCCTTATGGTGCTTAGAGCCCCTGATGTGAGTTAAGAGGCAATTTTCTATGGCTTACACTGTTATCACACCAGTGACTCTAATGCATTGTCTCACATACTCGCTATGTTGCAGTGAAAAAGTGTTACAGTTACCATGGTAACTTGGTGATAGATGCACTAAGGATAGATATTGCTTTTGATGGTGCGTTTGGAGAGGTGACTGCTATTGTGTCATTTGCATGATATACATATCGGCACATACTAATGGATGTGTTCCAATATGCGACCTTGCGTCCTCCACTTGTGCTTGTGGCCTCATACCAGGAGTACATTGTGATGACATCCCTGACAACAGCATTATATTTCAATATCTCGCAAAAGCTCAATTTAAGCTAAATCAAGTAATTTTCTCATGTTCAAACAGGATGGTAAATGAAGAATAGTCCCCCAAAAATTGTTTTGGCTAGGCTGACTGCTGGGAAACTTCATTGTTTTCTCCATGGTGGCGGGGCATCAGCAAAATGCGAGGCCACAAGCACAAGTGGAGGACGCAAGGTCGCATATTGGAATGTACCCATTGTGTCTTTTCTGGCAACTGCTGTGTCAAAGCTCTGTTTCAAACAATTTTCTTTGTTGACACTTTTTCATTTTTTAAGATGTGTGAAAAAGCTTTTGTTGTTAAAATATGATAACTAACAAAATAGCTAAAATGTCCTTATGATTTTGAGGATGAGTATGCACTATATCACAGATATCAGTAATGAGAGTTTTTATTTCGATGGAATGAATCAAGATATCAAAAACTCAGATATTATACCATCAACTTTTAATGCTTTGTACAATGTTTATTTCTGCTTTTGTTGACACAAAGATAAATAAATTGACACTTTAAATTAAGGGCATTACAGATCCCTTGAACACCAAAGAAGTGTGAGAAATCGCACCAGTGCTCCTTGTATTTCTATTACTGAATTACTTTTAGCTGCATCGTACATGCAATTGTGCTATACAAATACAGTTAATAGTACTATTACCCTATCATGAGCAACAGTGTTGTTTCATCATATGCAGTAAACTAAAGTGACAAAACCCAATGTTTTCTTTAATTAAATTAAATGTATGCTTTACAAGAAGCCACGTGTGATGTGTAATGTGAAGAACAGTATTATTTATTGGTTATCCATTCTGCCCTACTAAGACAAAGTGCAGTAACTAGCCTACCACAAGATTTAAACTCAGAAAATGCCTTAAAAGCCTTGGTATTTATATAAAAAATATACCCGATCAGGCAATGTCTTATTTTCTTCCTCTCTCAAACAAACCATACCATGTGGGTGAAGGGGCAATGGCAATGTTCGGGAAGACATGATAGCACCACTTGTGGTGTCCTTGCTTCTTGGAGGACATATGCACTGCCTCGGTCTCCAAACCTGGCCCGGGCATGGCAAACATTTGGCCCGCCATGAGGTCATACAAATGAATGTGTGTGACGAATAAATGTGATTTTCAGTCGCTAAAACTTGAGTGGGTCACATCTCTCCAAAGCATTCACAGAGAGTTAGAGCTTGTGCTAACAGTCTCATAACATAGATTGACAAGAAGGGAAAATGGAAAAACGAAAATCTGTTTTCTGTCCAGACATCCAACTTGTTTCTCGTTGGGTTGGGGCGTTGGTTTGGCCTGCATAATTTGGCCCTTGGGGAAAACTAATTGGAGACCACTGCTGTACTGAATATGTCAATCGAGCTCACAGCTCAGCTCAGATGAGACATCACATCACATCAAGTCACAGTCAACGTTGCTTCTTTGCAGTGCTCAATCAAAATGGGGATCCCTAACAGGCAGACTGTAATCATTCCTCACGGCTTTCCCAGATGACTAGGTCTTTTCAGCACACACACAAACAGCTATCGACTCCCTGTCCTCTCGGCATCCTTTCTTCACACAGCTCATTTGCTGTGCTTCAAGGCATGACACAGGGGCGTAAAGTATACCCCCCCCCAGACCCCGCGAGGCAGGGGGGCCCATATGAGGCGGGGGGCCCACATGGGCCCTTGAATTGAAGAAATGAGCCCCCTCCACGTGATATTAGGCCCTCTTTTTTCGTTCGGGGGGCCCATTCTTGGTATCTTGCAGGGAACCGGGCCTGAAGTACTTGTGTTACGCCAGTGGCATGACAGAACACCTGCAGTTTGAAGACTGAGTTGAAAGCACCCATCCATCCTCCACACTCATTCACCAACCCACCCACCCACACACCAATCCGCCGACTCCTGACTAAAATTATTGACCTGGACCGATCTGGGTCAAGCCTAGAACCAGAGTGTGGAGACTACTAAAGAATTATGTCAGACCTCTATATTTTGTGATTGGCAGCATCAGATACAAAAATCTAAACTAACTAGGGCATAAAAGGTGCCTTTATTATAGCCTGACAAGCCATCCTAAATGTGAGATTAAATGTGAATCTTTAGTCTGGCCCTGATCAATGAGACATCAGAAGATTGTTGATGGGAACAACCCGTTGTTTTTCAAACTGTTCCGTGCCTACCTATTGGCCAACTGCCTATTGGCCAACATCGTCACTCCCTCAAAACCCTGTCCACTTTGCATCCAAAGATTCAAAGCAAATCAAAACAAATCTGCTGCGCTGTGATTGGCCAGCCAGTTTAAGGGCCTGGGGCATTGTCCAAGGCTAGACCCACTCGCAGGCAAAATAATTTTGGCCGCTAGGCGGGTGGGGCTAGTTTACTAGGCTACCTTTATTGCGGCACAGCTGAAAGCATCTGAGACATGCTAAGTCATATTTTAAATCCCAAATGTGTGTGTGTTCGTGTGTGTGTGTGTGTGTGTGTGTGTGTGTGTGTGTGTGTGTGTGTGTGTGTGTGTGTGTGTGTGTGTGTGTGTGTGTGTGTGTGTGTGTGTGTGTATGTGTGTGAGTGAGTGAGTGTACGTGTGCATTTTTATCCAGATATCTGGAAATGCCTAGACACTTGGAAAGAGAGACGGAATTCTCTCTTCACAAATTCTCTCTTTCTGATGGACACGAATACAGTACATGAACCTATAACGGCACAACCAGACACCTCTGTGATTGGGCTGTTATTGTAACACAGAGAAAAAAGGAGCCAAGTCTGGCAGCGCATCTTTTTTTCTTTTTTCAAACCTTCTTTCCTCTGGGGTGTTTTGCTTTTTGTGTGCTCAGGCCTCAACATGTGGAGTTTCCCTGAGGCGGGCAGAGCTGCTTTTATGTGCAATGCTGTACTGTAGGCTACACATAGTAAAATGGATAGAGGTGTGTCGTTCATGAACGAGCCGGTTCTTTTGAACGGCTCCCTGAAGTGAACGATGGGAACCGAATCACAGCTGGGGGAGCCACTCGACCGTTATTTCGTTCATTCGTTCATTTTTCACGTGACCTCGACCAGAGTAATTAAATTTGGGAAAAAACACAATTGTTTACCTCAAAGAGAGGCAAAAACGGTCTTTAGAAGCAGGAGAATAATCAGTTGTTGTTTGGACAAAATTACCTTGAGATGGAGTCAAAATATTACATTCTTAACACTGAATACATCATTTAAAAAAGAGCCAAAAGAGCCAGTTTTTTGAACGGCTCTTTGAAAGGAACGAGCCACTAAGATCCGGATCCCGTCAAAGAGCCATAAATCCCATCTCTAAAAATGGAGTGCTTGGGATTCATCGAATTGTGCAGAGCACTCTACTGCTCTATTCAATGTTGTGAGGGGGTGAGATACAATCTTCACACATAGTGAGACTTTATTTTTTCTGAATCTGTGTCTCTCTTGTCCTTTCCGACACATTATGTGCCAGTCTCTGTATCTGTGAGTCTCTCTACATATTTCTGTCTCTCTCCCCGTCTTTCAGTTCAGTCCAAACAGACTCATCTGGTTGGTTGATGGTGATCTTTTTGTTCCTTTTATGTTGCCATAGCACTACCGGTCTAGCCAGGCTAAGCCGTCCATGTGACACAAGTCATGTGACACTAGTCAGGCCAAGAGCAATACAAGTACGTTTCTGATCTCCCGAACAATCGGGAACTCCTCCCACTTTGTCAGGAAGCAAACAATCATTAGCAAACTAAGGGAGGCGGGTCAACCATGCCGTTTGGGAGATGTTAATTGTTATGCTCTTGGTCAGACCAAGTCTCGAAGCGAAGAGATTTAAAAGTCAATGATAATCGGGCTACTACCGGTCCACACTGGTCTCCGCCAGGCGGTTGTTCATGATACCGAGTGCTCCCACACCTCCAGAGAAGCCGTTGTGTCTGGAGCCGGAGCCAGGCTGTCGAGGGTGCCCGTTAGCGTTAGCCATCTCCGACAGCTGCTTCTGCATGATGGCCAGGTTGACCTTGTTTGCAGCCAGGAAGTCCCTCATGGAGATCATCTCTCCCGACATGCGCCGTCCGTCCGTCTCGCTCTCATTCACCGCGTCCGTCTCGATGGAAGGGTTGCGGTTCTGCCGGGTGCCGCCGACGCCGTGGCGCGTGCTGCGGCCCGGGGCCACCGCGTTTCGTCGCGCATGGTGGTGGTGGTGGTTGTGGCCACCACCCCTTACAGTGCCGCCAAACCACAGCGCCCCCTCTGGCCAGCAGCAGCCGCACAGCAGCTCCAGGCGGCGGAGCAGCCAGTTGAGCACCTGCTTGATCACGATGGAGATGACGTTGAAGAGCGAGTAGATGCAGCAGACACCCGTCAGGATGCACAGGAAGTTGGCCAGCCGGTAGGCCAGCTGCGCCTCGTAGGCCTGCCGCTGCCCGCTCACCATGTCCCCGAAGCCAATGGTGCTGAAAGCCACGAAGCAGAAGTAGACCGAGTCCAGGTAGCCCCAGCCCTCCACGGACGCGTACATGGCCGACGCGCAGCAGGAAACCAAAATGGCCGCCACGCCCAAGATGAGCATCACACAGTACACCGAGGGCTTCCAGCCGCCGTCCGGGCCGCCCCTGCCCCCACCACGGTTGCGAGCAAATCCACCTTCAGGCGGGCGGCCATTTTGGGGGAGGATGGCCTTGCGGCGGTGGCGGTGCTCGTGACAGAGCTTGAGGACGAGAGCGATGACGGTGATGACGCGCTCCAGGAAGAGGTTGAAGAACAGGATGGTGGCCGCGCAGCCTATCAGGCCGTAGAAAATGAGGAAGACCTTTCCGGCGACGGTGGCTGGCGTGGTCATGCCAAACCCTGTGTGCCAGGAAAAAAGCAAACAAACAACACATAACATTATATTATGTTGAGGAGATGCTTTTACATAATATATAATAATATAATATACATAATATATTATATATTATATATATATAATAAATTACTCGTGATTATTACATAATTATTATGCAGGAGATGACACATAGGTGACTGGATTTCAAACTCAGAGTCACATGTCCCTGAGAACGAAACTGAGAAAAATCGCCATTTAAGATATTTTCTGTTCTTTATGGTTTTCACTGTTCTGCAGTTGAGCTACTCAATGCTGCAGTATTTGGCTTATCTAAAAGCAAACATTTTGTCTTTAAAAGGGCTAACTTCATGTCTTTTTCATGGGCAAGAGAAATGTTAAGAACTGATTTCTTTGTTTTCTACTTCACGAAGGGAACACATTCAAAAGGACACACATTCATCAGATACACGCATTATCAGATTCCCATGTGTAAGGTATTATTGTAAAGGTCACAATCTCCATCAGAATCAATGATGAACTCAATATGCCCCCGGGCTTACTTGCAGCCTGTTTTCTTGAGGCTAGTCACAACTAATACGGGATTCAAACACCGACTTCGAACCTATATTCAACCTGAGATTCAACTGATACTGGATTCAAACCTGCAATGCATCCATACAATTCATTCAATTTTGGTGCTACAATTCAGTACATCCATACAGTTCATCCTGATGTCATAAAAAGGCATTTCAGATGTTTTTACATGCATTTAGTCTTTGCCACATGTGACTGTGGTCAGTGTGTGCTGATTACGGCTACTGAACCCAGTCATGGATTACGAGTCCATGGGACCCGGGGCCAGACGGCAAGAAAATCAGTGAAGATTTTTGGTATAGTGGAGATGTTAGAGAGCCTTTGTTGTTGGAGATTTGGGGGTTTGTACACTGAGAAAAAATACAGATAAATGTGTAATTTGAACACAGTATCAGAACACAAATATATTGTTATGTTATGTTGGAAACAACCAAATGTAAACACCTGCAAACGGATCAATATTTAGCATCTCATGATGTCATGTGATTTTAAAGATTTTAAAGATGTGTATATAGATTTTATTTAGACATTTTCAAAACAAAGCCTGTGGGTTTATGCATTTTATTGTTACATTATCTTTTCATATGCTCCAGATTATGACACTCTTGAAAAAAATAACATGATTCCGCTGATTGCACCTGAAGAACTCTTCCCCACCCACCCACACAATCAGTATCTTGCTATGTCAACACAACTTATCTGGCGAGCATCTTCCCAGTGCAGCTGCTGCCCTGTCATCAGTGGTTCCCTTTTTAGCGAGGACTGGAGAAGGGAAAGGAAAGAGGGATCAAGGGCTCATTAAAGAGCAGATCTTAATTGGCTCATAATGAGCCACATGTGAACCACTCCCCTTATGTCAACAGCCCTCCTCTCTCTCCCTCTCTCTCACACACACACTTTCTCTCACTCTCTCTTTCTCTATATACATATTCTCTCTCGTTCTCTCTCTCTCTCTCTCTCTCTCTCTCTCTCTCTCTCTCTCTCTCTCTCTCTCTCTCTCACACACACACATACACATACACACACACACACACACACACACACACACACACACACACACACACACACACACACACACACACACACACACACACACACACACACACACACACACACACACACACACACACACTGTTGCCTCCCCCCTCCTTCAGGCAGCAAATGCTGGGGCTTCAAACACACTCACCGTTAGGGGCAGGTTGCCATTGGTGATGACTGACAACCAGACCTTTGACTCTCTCTAATCCTCACTCTCTGGCTGTCATTCTCTCTTTTCCTCCCTCTCTCTCTCTTGCTCTCTCTCCCCCAAACCAGTGGTTCTCAACCTTGGGGTCGGGACCCCATATGGGTTCGCCTTAAATGTCTTGGTGTGTGAAAAGAATACTGATACCCATTAAAATTAATATTCTGGTTGAAATGCCACATTCATCCTTGTATCTATTCAGAAATATCTGCTTAATAGCCTACAAGTTAGCACAGTATTGTTTGGTGAGTGCAAGTGTCATGTGTACATATATTGACTTGTGGCTATTGATCAATTGGTGCTGATGGGCAAATAATCAGCCAGGCAAACATGACCAGTCTTGGTAAGAGCACTGTCAGAAGAAATGCTTTGATGCTTATTTCTCTCCGACACCAGCAGCCATTTAAGGCAACTCATACATTCTAAGCACGATTTCATGAAAGAGATAAAACCATCATATAGGCACGCACAAGAGCAGCCTATTAGTATCATCCTCTTGGTCCTACACATCCTCACATGACGTGCATGCATAGTTATTCATTTCTGAATATGGGAGTGATGTCTCTACATAGGAGGATAGCCGAGAATGGAGGGGACAAAAAAACCCTGGGAAAATGTTGTGTTAATTCAACACTTAGGATTCTGGAAGTATACTCTAGGACCAAATATAATGCAAAAGCTGTTAAATTATCTGTGTGTATCCATATCTCTAACCCATTTTAGCCTAAGGCACCTGCAAAAAAGGGTCTGCTTAATGTCTAAGCCCTTTTTGGGAAAAGGTGGCCTCTGCCTAAAACCTAATTATCTCAGCCTCCAAACCATAAATACATTAAATAAGTCACATTTAAAAACTAGGACCCTCATCTTGCATTAGAATGTGTTCATTCAGCTCTAACATACCCACATTTTAAACAAACAAAAAAAACCCTTAAAATCTCAAGAGTCTGAATGCAACATAGGGCCTATATGTCGCTCCAGGCGCCAAAGGTCAAGCAACATACACGCAGCATCAGGCCAAAAAGGGGTTAATCTCATGGTTTGCCATGGAGCTTGAATGGAGAGGCGTTCAACAATGAGTCACCTTTCAACAGCTGTGCCGTCCCTTGATGATGGGACATCATAGATCCGAGCACTTATAGCTCTGAGCACTTTAGTTCAGGTCACTAGCTCCATTCACTTCATATGTAATCATCAGACACAAGGGATGAACTGCTATTAGGTCAATTTAATGGCACATAACAGGTAAATACATTGGTTTTGTTTCAGATTGGGACACATCCAGGGAAGTTCCAAGATGTGTCTACTCTCTACTAGGCCTACCTATTATGCGGCTAAAACAAAAATGTTGTATGAAAAGAAATTTGAATGAAGTTCTGAAATTGGAAATTTCAGTAACCATGATATTTTGGATAGACTTATATGATGTTTAGTATAGTATGATGCAGCTTGTCAGCTTCATGACAAAGTCAACCTAGAAACATTGATAGAATACATTTTGGATCATTGATAACGTATGTCTATGCCACATGTGAGACAACAAAAACAAAGACACAAACAAACAAACGAAACGAAACAAAAAAAAACCCCAAAACGTACCAATTGTTGACACCACTGTGCAGACAAAATAGAAGGCGCCAGTGAAGTCCCACCTTGGTCTTGTGCTGTCTACTCGAATACCTACAACATTTGCCTCCTCATAGTTCCTCAGAAAGTTCCCCAGGTCTCTCTTGCTCAGATTATACTTTTGGCTGAAGTGCTCAAACCGCAGCGCCCATCGCTCTTTTGCCTGTTTCTCCTTCGGCTGCTCCAGCGCTGAAAAGACTGCGGCTCCACACAGGAGGTAAAGTATTATCAACACCGCCAACAGAAGGAATCTCGCATTGTCTTCATTGAACGGACCGAAGCCACAACAGCCACTCCGGCAAGCCATGGCAGTATGTGGTGGTGACTGTGGAACAGGTGTCCCCGAGGCGCCACCGCATCCTCACCAAATCACAGCTGGCAAGTTACTAGGATATGAGCACATCACAATTTCACTGTTTAGTGTGTCCAACTAACACTCCGAGTCTCGAGTTTCTAGCTTCTGAACGCGTTAAAACGAGCGCGTATTTGGAGACATCGTCTCAGAATGAGAACGTGACGCACTTTGAGTTGTAAACAACGTACCGTGAGCTTTTTGCGGTTTGTAGGCTACTTGCTCGCCCTCCCTCGTCGCTCTGCATTTCTCATCAATATTCCATCGAGCGCCGAAGCTGATCTGCAGCTGACCTAACCTCTCCACACGGTCGGGGGTTAGAGTGAGGTTCTTCGAAACCAGACTGAAATCCTAGTATGGCGCACTGACAATAGTAAAGCAATCACTGACATTCCCCCTAAAATTGTTGGCTATAAGGTGAGTATTTGTGTAATTACAGAATAACACATATAGGTTTAAACCCATTCCAAAGGTAAAATAATATATATTGCCCTACACTGAGCTGAATCAGTTGAATCAAATCAGACCAAATCAGTGTGATGTGCAAAATTTTTGAACTTCCATTCAATAAATCACAAGAAATGCAATTAACCTAAGGCTATCCCTGTACCTTGTGGACGCTTAACAATAGGGTTTCACACTTAGTACTGTATCATTGGTTTCACACAGACCTCACACAAATGAAATCACAAAGTAATTTGATAAAGTTAACTTTTTTTGTTGTCTTTATACTCATTTTCACATCTACTGGATAAAGTGGTCAACCACCATCTATTCTGATTCAAATGACGGTGCCATTTTATCTCGTAGGCACTGTATTCTGGACATCGTTCCATGTATGGATAGGCCTTATATATGAATCTGAAGCTGGTAATCATAAAACAATAATTGAAAGGAATTGTGTGCACTGATGCATTGAAGTGATGCGAATATAAGAGCATCAGCCGTGGATGTAACAGGACTGTAATGACCTAGCTGAAATGGCTGAAGAGCAATGCCAAGCATGATCCCAACATTTGCCAATGTGTGGTGATTTGTGTTTTGGGAGAGGGAGCAGACATTGTCAGCACAAAGTGATCGATAAACGTTGACCTTTTGAATTTGGTTAGAGGACTACAGAGATTAGCCAGAGACGTTGCACACAAACTTTTGGCAAATGTCACCACAGTTACCGTAGCAGAAATTGAATTATGTATGTGACATTGAGAAAGAGCTATTCATAGAATGAATGTCAACTTTGTTGGAACATTGATCAGATGCATAGCCTACCTTCTAATTTTATGTAGGCCTAACATCACAAAGGCTACTTGTTGCATTTTTACCTTTGTCTTCATGTGAAGGATAAAGGTCTGTTATATTACAAACAGCCTGTTGAATGTAACAATGGGGCGGTGGTAGCTCAGCTGGTAGAGCCGTTCGGCAACCCAAAGGCTGCAAGTTCGAGCCCTGCTCGGCCTGACTCCATCATTAGCCTTGGTCTCATTAGCCGCGCTTCAGCGGCCCGGGGCCGCCCGGGGCTCAGGAGAGTGGCCGGCTCGGAGCTGCCGGCCCCGGGCCATATTTTGCCTGATCGGACTCATAGCCGACCCCAGGCACATTCAGGTACACGCCTTGTTTGTGAAACGTCAGTCGGGCACAGCCCACTTTCGCCCCAAATCACAGAAGGACAACAACAGAACAACGACAAAGAAGGAGAAGAAAACGGAGCAAACTCTGCTGGAGCAGGTCGCCGTTTGGCTCGTAGCCTACGGACAAAGACGACAAGAACTGCAAAGAAAATGGCTTGCCTTTCAAGAACAGTTTTATTACATGGCAAAGTTGTCGATTCAGAAGCTGTATGGGACGCAGCGCATGTTAAGAAGACAAAGACGCATGAAAATACGAGCAGCTCGACAACTGAGAGAGTGAACAGAAGGAGACGTGCGAACATGCCCAGTTAATCCCCCCAATAGCGCACAGAAGCATGAGCCCCGGACATAGCGAGACATGAATGTGCAGGTAATTGAATAAGTTACCATGTGAAAGGAGACCAAATCCCGGAGACATAGCACCTTCATCAGTTGCTATAGAAAATTATGAGCCCCGGACATAGCGACACACCCCCTCGTTGCGGCGTGCCACCTGTCTATTCATGGTGAATGTGCAGGTAATTGAATAAGTTACCATGTGAAAAGAGACCAAATCCCGGAGACATAGCATCTTCATCAGCTGCTATAGAAAATGATGAGCCAGGGGAATAGCGACTATTTATTAAAGTAGCCACGGAAGTAGCGTAGCCTACAAGTCGTTCAATCTGCATAACATCGGTGTGTGTCCTGCAGGGAATTCTAAGTGTGCGCACTATGGCACATGTCTGCAAAACGTATGCCTATGGTTTAGTATGTCTGCAAAACATGAGACACTAGGGCAGCAGAGTGAGGATGATTTTAAATAGGCCTAAGTCAATAACAGCTGTGCTTTACTGTGTAATAATGTGGCTGCATGGGGGACTTATCGCTAAATTCTGGGCAAATTATTAGTTTGGGGTGTTTGGCTTTCTTATGGCATAATTTCATAAGATGCAACTTTGGCACTTCTGTTTGTGTTTTTAAAGTTATTTAGCCAACATAACTTTTTTGTTGTTATCAGGGCATCATGGGCACCACTACACTTAAACTTGGGATGTCATAGCTAAGTCATGTCGGCTTTTTCTGCTTTTAGCCGCCAACTCTTGTGCCATTATCGTGATTTGGCATGCTTTCCACTGGACACCAATAAAAAGTGTCTCACAAATACTCACACATGACATTTATGTCGGCTTATTTAGCTTTTGCGCTATTATCGCCGAAGGTCTGGTAGGCTATATCGCACGTGGGCTATATCGCCCGAGGTTGACCCCGCCTCCGAGCCTCGGCGGTGCTTGCTGGCCCATCGAATTCGACGGGCCAGGGAAAGCGGCCCTTAGCCCCACAACCTGGCCCGGCGGCCATCTTTAGCACCTAGCCCCCTTTTGATGAGATCACCGTCAGCCCCCTTTTGTCCGGGCCAGCCCGGGGCTGGCCCTGCAGTGAGACTAAGGCTACAAGCTACATGCCCTTGAGCAAGATACTTAACCCCAAGTTTCTCCTGGTGGCAGGGTGGTACTCTGAGTGGTTGCCACGGCCACCGGTGTGTGAGTGTGAATGGGTGAATGTGAGGCATACAAGGTAAAATGCTTTGAGTGGAAAGGTGATATATAAAATGCAGTCCATTTACCATGGATGTTGGTGATCGAATAAACAAAGAATTCATTCAGTTGCATTGGCTACTGATCGCCGCCTGGAACATGACCATTGCAGGAACGGCCCCAGTTTATCTGAAGGACTTATGTTGCTGGACTCCCAGTCAAGACTGTTCTCTGTTGTTGTTGTTCCCCAGTGGTGGAACGGTCTCCCAGAGGCAGCAGACATTGACAGTAATGTCTCTCTCTCTCTCTCTCTCTCTCTCTCTCTCTCTCTCTCTCTCTCTCTCTCTCTCTCTCTCTCTCTCTCTCTCTCTCTCTCTCTCTCTCTCTCTCACACACACACTCACTCACACACACACACACACACAAACACACACCAGCATGAACATACTCATACAAGAATTGACATTCTTTCTCTGGCACATTCACTCACAAGACACACTCACACATGTGCAGTTTTCAAACACTAACATATTGGTGCAACACACACACACACACACACACACACACACACACACACACACACACACACACACACACACACACACACACACACACACACACACACACACACACACACACACACACACACACACACAGCAGCAGCAGCAGCAGCAGAACTGCAATCAGTGGTTTTGCAAGTAAAGTGAAATGTATAGATCTGTATACAAGGTGCAAGAATGAAGTGCGGAGCAGGCTGTTCCTCTCACACCAGTTGATGAGTTGCTGTACCTCCTCTCTGTACGCTGAGTCATCGTTGTCTCTGATGAGGCAATTTAGAGAGTCAACATCTTAGAGTGTATTTGGTCCCAGAGTACTCTAAGTGTTGAATTAACACTGTATTTTCACTGTAGTTTGTAGTATGAAAAAAATGTGTGAGCTGCGCAAAATGGTAACTAGACTTATCTTTTTGGCTCCAACAGTTCTTCATTGGACAAATGCTTTCTTGAGATACCCATGCAGATGGTAAGATCCACTTCAAAATTCAAGGTGTGTTTTATTTTACTGTAAACAGGACATACCATATACCAGGCCTGGACTGGAATGCCAATAGTTATTTGTATAATCTAGGAGCAGAAAAGTACACTATAAACCAATTAGTGACAGATGTAATGGCTATAATTGTTGGAAGTTGTAAAAGACAATTGGATTGGTGTGAGAGTGATAGTGAGATACAGACAGAGAACAATTTGTCATGACAAAAATGTTGATTGAAAATGACAGGTAGTACTAAGTCCTGCTGTGATTGTGCTGACCACTAACAACATGGACCAGAAGACATTCACTATGTTTACATGAGACATTTAATTCCGAATTAACTCACTTTAATTCTGAATAGAGGTTAATTTCTTTTTGAAAATGTCATGTAAACACTTCCCAATTCGGAATTAAATGAAAGATCAGTAAATTCAACCAAACTATTTAATTCGGAATTATTAGTTCGGAATTAAAAGCGCCATGTAACTGTAGCCAATGTTGATGTGCATTCTATGTAGGAGATGAGTATGAAAATTCACGACATGGGGTTAGGCCATGCAATATTTAGTGATTTAAAATATATAACCAGAGCAACAGAAAAAGAAAATACTAGGGGTCTCAATCCAGGCTTAACATTAGAAATAATGGTTTTACTGGTTGACGCTTTTGCAAATCTGCCTCATATCGACATGGCATGTAGAAAGAAGGATAATTGTAATGTTATGAGTAGGTTATGCCACTTTTGTGGCATTATCTCATTAGTGCTAATCACTTAATCACATAGCCTAACAAGGCTAAATGCTAATTGGCCAACACACTACATGTGTGACTGCACCACAGGCCCAAATGCAGGGGCGCAACTACTCTTTTCTGGGGGGGTATGCAAGAACGATTTTGGCTACTCAATGTGTTAAGAGTCTCTCAGTGCAGTTAAAAAAAGTCCAACGTATATTACAGAGCAGCTATCCCAGGGGACGAGGAAGGTAGGGTGTAGTGTAGTGGTGGGTAATTGTTCTATGTTAGGGTGTAATGAGTTGCTGTTCTGTGTCTAATGTGCTTGTTCTGGAGCTTCTGCCATAGGGGTGATGGGTGGGGTGAAGGATAGCCTACATTTGTAATTTCATCTACAGAGAAAATAATCCGAGGTAGGGGGTGGGGTGTAGATGAGTGTGTAAGTGTTTTTTTTTTGGGGGGGGGGTTTGGTTCATGCAGTCCAGTCATCAATGATGATCTCTTTCAGTGTATCCTTCTGTGTGGTGTTGAAGAGATGGAGGGACAGACAGAGAGAGAGAGAGAGAGAGAGAGAGATTGAAGAGATTGAAGAGGGTAATACAGAGTGGACCATAGTTTGCATGAATGAATGAATGAGAGAGCGGTGGGGGAGAAGACAAGAGAGAGAGAGAGAGAGAGAGAGAGAGAGAGAGAGAGAGGGAGATGGGAGAGCAAGAAAGGGAGAGTGATGCCCTTGAAAGGCAATTACGCATGGTTGTGTGCTGTCCTCTCAAAGAGCCATTTTAAGGGGCGAGAGAGTTATTGTATTGCCACAGGTCTATGTGCGTGGGCTGCATTGAGCCAATCAATTCACTTCCCTCAGCCCGACTGCCTGTCAGGGTCATCTTTTTCCAAACTGATCCAATCTTATGTTTTCCTCTTTTGCTGTGGCAAAATTATTCAACTTGCGATTGTGTGCATGCAGTCTCTCTCCCTCTCTCTCTCTCTCTCTCTCTCTCTCTCTCTCTCTCTCTCTCTCTCTCTCTCTCTCTCTCTCTCTCCCACCCCCACACACACACACACACACACACACACACACACACACACACACACACACACACACACACACACACACACACACACACACACACACACACACACACACAAGCAAGCACACAACACACAAATAAGCATTACAAAATGGATATGTTAGTTCAATAAAAGCAATTACAGCAACACTTGAAATGAAAGAAGAAGAAAAATCAATTGATTTTGCACAAAGAGGAAAGGCTGCTAATTGCAGCTAATCAAGCTGGCCCACGTACACAAATGAGATGAGAGGAGAATAGTCGGAGGTGCTAGCTGTCACAGACTGTGTGTGTGTGTGTGTGTGTGTGTGTGTGTGTGTGTGTGTGTGTGTGTGTGTGTGTGTGTGTGTGTGTGTGTGTGTGTGTGTGTGTGTGTGTGTGCGCGTGCGTGCGCGTGCGTGTGTGTGTGCATGCTTGCAGGTGCGTGGGTGTGTGCCTGCCGAGTCCTCTTGACCTCTGTGTTAGGACTGCTTGCCTCTGACTCCTCAGCCTATTACCATATCCTCGTACTAATTAGGTGCCCTTTATGTCAAGACGATTGCTAGGGAAAACAATATTTTATCATAAGTGCCTTTCGTTTACACGGCAATCCCGCCATCGGGGCCTTAAAATGCAAAACATCTGAAGACTCCTTTCATTGTGGGGAGTCCCAAAAGAAAGTCCCAAGTCCCAAAAGAAAACGAAAACAATGACACTTGGTATTGCTTGAAAGGACCACAGCGCACTGCATGTCTGCATGTCAATTGCATTTAGATCTAGAGATAATGAGTGCATATGTCTTTCTTTTGGATAATGATCCGGCACGGCACAGGCCTGCTGCATAGATACACGTACGTATTCACCAGTTGAGATTCACCATAGATGAACTAACTCCCTCTGGGCTCCCGTGTAGCCTAACTGGCCTGGAGATCATTATGGAAGTGCTGCAATACCAGCTGTCTCTGTGTTTAAGTTCAAATATTTTCAACTCGGAAACCGCCCATATCGCATCGCTTGTACACTCCTCGCCAACTCGCCTCCTCGCCTCGCTGGGACACATAGACATTCTATTGATTTCACTCACTGAGCGAGCAACTAGCAGGGATGTGTGTGAACAGTCAGTCATGTGTAAGTGGTTTGGGCATCAGACTTGAAGCCTTAAGGTTGTCGGTTCGACTGCCGACCTGCCAGGTTGGTAGGGGGAGTAATTAACCAGTGCTACTCCCATTGCATTTTTCATCCTTTGATCTAGGGATAATGAGAGCATATGTCTTTCTTTTCGATAATGATCCGGCACAAGCCTGCTGCATAGATACGTGTTCACCAGTTGATATTCACCATAGATGAACTAACTCCCTGTGGGCTCTCATGTAGCCTAACTGGCCCGGAGCTCATTACGGAAGCAGTGCAATATACCAGCTGTCTCTGTGTTTCCACTAATTTAGTCCGCAAATGGAGAAGTGCACCTTGGAGCTAGTGCATGCGGCTGGCAAGGGAACAAACCATTGCAGACGGTGGGGAACAGATGGTTATGGTGGTTCTTGTTGTTCCTGATGATGGAGGACTTTTTTGGGGGGCATAATTTCTCCTGCCTGGTCCTGACCATCCCATAATACTAACATTTCATGTGTGCTGAGCCAATCTTTGGGCGGAAGTATGTAGGATGGCTGCCCGTGAGGCTACTTTTCTTCTACAGGTCGTGGTTGATTCGGGCCCAGGAGTTAATGAAAATGGTTTGCGTCTGTGTTTAGGAGGGGAATTCACTACTTCCCCCCTGAACTCAACTCGGCCAGTACAGTACTGTTTAAAGTAGACCATGTTTTTTGGACCAGGAATTTCCAAATGGTGCCATTCATTGTGGTGCATTTTGGTCAGACATAATGTATTTTGTGTATGTAGTATACTTAGTATAATGTGAAGTAATTTAGCATTTTAAGAAATATTGAAGTATATCAGAATAGCCATGTCTGTCTTTGAAAGCACTGCAATAATCTCATCAATTTAAGAAATGCTGAGTGAATGGTGAAAACAAGAGGTCTTGTGTTTGTGATGGAGCCAAACCATCTATAACCGGCTCTCATGGTCTTTTGTGGGTCTAATGCAAATCCTTCACTGTGTTTACCTGAAACAGCTGATTGCTCTGGCCCTGAGAAACAATGCTGATTGCAGAATGGAAATGACCTGATTCCACCCCTACAACCACTACCACAACCCCCCACCCACCCACACACACATACACACTTCCATAACCACCCACCCATCCACCCACCACCGGCTGCTCCTCCTCTCCGCCCTTCGCCACGGTCCTTCTTCTAAGCTGCTGGTGTTCCTAGGCAACATGAAGTACCTGGCCTGTGTGTGCCTCATATGGTTGTCTGGCCATCATTGCTAGCCTATGTCAACCCCTTTGCCCAGAGTCTATGGGTGCATTCCAATATGCGGCCTTGCGTCCTCCACTTGTGCTTGTGGCCTCACATTTTGCTGATGCCCCGACTCCGTATAGAAAACAATTTAGTTTCCCCGCTGTCAGCCTAGCCACAAAAAGTTTTGGGGGACTATTCTTCATTCACCATCCAGTTTTTCAAATGAAAAAATGACTTTACAATTGAGCTTTTGCGAGATATTGAAATATAATGCTGTTGTCAGTGATGTCATCACAACGTATTTGCTGGTACGAGGCCACAAGCACAAGTGGAGGTCGCAAGGTCGCATATTGGAACGCACTCTAGATTACAGCTGTCTTCTCTATATGTATGCAGGCGCTTAGCTGCGCTGCGGCACCATCTTCACCTGCTCCCATGGACTACTCCGCCATGCCTTTCCGGCTGCCATGGCGACGCTATTCTGGATGGATGAACCCTATACCGAGAAGGAGGATGGAGGACATGTGTAGAGGTTTAGCTTCCCGATGAGTCATGAGACAAAGGGGGTGGGGGTAGAAAGTTTAGCTTTCTGATGGTTTTCTGATGGTTGTCATAGAGAGGGGAGTTGACATTTAAATTTTTGACGATGCCTGCTCTTCAGAGATAGAGAGTGAGAGAGATGGAGACACAAAGATAGTGTTGAACTAAGGGTGTTAGTGGCAGAGGGAAAGAAAGAAACAAAACAAAATGAAGGAAGGAAGGAAGGAAGGAAGGAAGGAAGGAAGGAAGGAAGGAATGAAGGAAGGAAGGAAGTGAGAAGACAAACAGAAAGGAAAGCTTGAATCTGATTTTCACCTGATTCTTATTATTTTTATTTGCCTGCAGCCCAAGAGTGCAGTCAAGGAGGGAGATGGTGAGCAATTATCTGTCTAAAGTGACAAGAAAGATGAAGCACCCAGGTGTATGCTGATTGGAAGACGGCTGATTTAAACTGCTTGTCCTTTTTTCAACGAGGTCACAAGTATGTCTTCTTTCAGATCTGGAGGGCTTTGCAACGTTTTTCATTTGAGCACTTCTATGTATGTACATTCAAAACCATAGCTGCAGTGTGACTTTATATGCACATTTGCAAAACATTTTGATGTCACACTAAATAGGCCTAGACGAGAGAGCCATGGCCACCTATAGTTATATGCAACATTAGTAGTTGCACAGTGATTAGAGTTTCGAAAGGTATCATTTCCATGTTTAGTTCAATGAATTTTGATTTCATAATTTCATTCGGGACAAAAATGGTGCAAAGAGAATTAGCCTCCATTGAACCCTGACCTCTCAAGTTCCCCTAAAGATGAGGTTCATTTGTAGTTCCAACATCATACCATTCCAAACCATCACTTTTCGACTCTGGTTTAAAAAATGTCCCGTTTAGGGGACCAAGAGTTTTCATTTTTCCACATGCTGTGTTTATACATAAACGGATTTAAAAAACGCGACGGGTGTGCCCAAATATTGCTGCCTCGTCAAAGTACATCAAAAAATGACACCAGGTATATGAGAGGCATAGTTCAAGCAGTGGAGCAAGTCGCTGCAGGTCAGGCTGTAAGGTCCTTTCTCAAGAACCACATGCGATGATGAAACCTAATAATATGTGAAGAGTTCAGATGCAAAACCCCCTAACTTCATTTCTGAAGACCTGCACTTCTATATTTTTAGAGAACCCCGTTGTTGGTTTGGTTTACATTCATGTACTTGATAATACATATAAATAGTTATATTACATAAATAAAATAAAAAATTATGCCATTTTGATAGCTTTGTATTAAATAAAAATGAATTAAGACTATTTTCTGAACTGGCACTTAGGGGGTTTTGCATCTGAACTCTTCATGTGTTTTCTATTGCAAGTCACAAAACAAAATGAAATGTATTTACTTGTGTCTTTTATATGTCCGTGTGCAGCCCTTCTTGTTGGAAAGTGAACTGGCTATTTATTGGAAAATAATCAGCCAAGATATGAGCAGACATAAACCCGACACATTGGAGCCCTAGATTGCTCCTTGTCAAAGGATGCTGGTGAAATTGCATCTCACAAATGGCAGGTATTTCATGCACACAACCAGCAATTTCTATGTATCATTTTCGGTATATAGCAGCCAGATGAAATATTCTGTGCTATTGGTTGAGGCTTTCCGCAGAGACAAGGCAATGATAGCCATAGCCCTACTTCAGTGTAGGGTGGGCCTAGCTGATAGGTTGTGAGATGGAATACAGGAAATGTAAGTTAAGGTGCAAAGTTCTGTCAGGAAGACGAGACAGTATTTAGCTCAATTACCCATTTACATTTAATCAATCAATTTCTGCTTTTAGTTTGTGTATACCCTATTTGTCACACTCTCATCTATTGACCTGCGGCCAATAGGGTGCCTGTGCATTCATTAAAAAAAAACGATGCAATGCAGAGGTTCTCTGCTTCCGTCATTGAGGCCCTGGGTTGACGGTTCACTGTAATGTGGATGCCACACCACCTCCGCCCCGAAAATGATACATAGAAATTGCTGGTTGTGTGCATGAAATACCAGCCAGTATTTGATGCACACAACCAGGAAGTTCTATGTATCATTTTCGGTGTACAGCAGCAAGATGCAATATTGTGTGCTATTGGTGAGATGATATTGAAAAATATAGTTCGCCATCTCTTGCAAAAAAGAATGTCTTGTTCATTTTTGGAAACTATGAACAAACTATTAACAATGAACAACTATGAACGAACTAGTTCATTTTGAGAAGTATGAACTGAACTAGTTCCTGTAGAAAATGAACTTTCCCAAAACACTGGCTCTCGCCCCCTGCCTCATCCATCAGCAGGATATGCACCCCCTTCATTTGAATTCTTTGAAGCAGGCAGAGGTGTGTGTAGATTCTTGCATGTGGTATTGTATGTACCACTGTGCAAACAAACAAATGTTTCTTGATGCTCGTTGTTGTCTATTTGATAAGTCCAATCACATGCTTGTGTATTCATAAGTATGCATATATGCTGTCTTGCGCATAGGCCTATTATTTAAAAAAAAAAAAAACAAAAACAAAAAACTAACCCCTCTTTGCTGCACTTGTTGTTCTGTATATCTCCTGTGCACTTTGTATTTGCTTGTGATGTTGGCTTGATTATGTCCTCTTTTGAAAGTCGCTTTGATTATAAAGCGTCTGCCAAATGCAATGTAATGTAATGTAATGTAATATAGAATAGTATTCTATATGATGTCTATGCTGACCAAGAGCATAACAATTAATGTTCTCAAACGGCATGGTTGACCCAACTCCCTTAGTTTGCAACTGCCGAGCCCAGAAAAGGCATTTTTGTAGTCCCAACAGAACGTCTCTACTTAAACCACGTCACTGTTTTGAACATGCCTCTACCCAGGGCTGTTGGAGCTGCTCAAAGTTGATTGCTTCCCGACAAAGTGGGCGGAGTTCCCGATTTCTACGGAGCTCAGAAAGTAGGCTACTTGCATTATTGTTCTTCACCAGAGTAGCAACTCTAGCAACGCCGAAGGTGTTGCGTCAGTAGGAGGGCGCGGACTGGCTAATTATGTGGACACACATACTGTATACCGTACAGTAGACCATTAATCATAGATATTCAGTGTGTGCTGCACTTGCACGTGCGCACACACATGCATGTGCGCACACACGTGCACGTGCACGCACACACACACACACACACACACACACACACACACACACACACACACACACACACACACACACACACACACACACACACACACACACACACACACACACACACACACACACACACACACACTCACACACACAGGGAAGCCCACAGGTGGAGGACAAACAGGTCAGCTGTCCCGGGCCTAAAGAGAGGGGAGTCACAGAATTGGGCCCCCATTATATTTTATGTGTTGAGCAGAGGGCCCTTTATGAGGACTTGCTATACGGCCCTCTAGAATGTTGCGAGGGCTCCCATTCACTTTCAATGGGCGGCCCCAACGTTCGGTGGTCAATTATTTTTCTATAGTGTCCACTAATAATGACCGCTGCCAATGGCAACAAGTTTGGTCACATCAGAGATCACTCCGCAAGTAGATCGGTCATATCTTCACTGATATGTCTTGCCTTCTGATTTTTGTAACAGTGAGGCAGCAGCGCGATTAATGCTGAGACAAAGTGTCAGCCTTCGGCGTCAGGGGGTATTATTCGCCCTGTCGGGAATTATTTTCCTATAGTCACGTGTGGAAAAATACATTATCCCTTATATAGTTCTGTCAGTCGCACACACACACAAACACATGCACATGTACACGTGTACAGACACAGACACACAGACACAGACACAGACACAGACACAGACACAGACACAGACACACACACACACACACACACACACACACACACACGCACACACACACATGCACACACACGCACACAGAATCTCCCACATCTTATTTGAGCTGCCATAGAGGAAGAGACTGTAGCGTTTCATTGTTATGTAAAGAGTCAGAGCACTCCAGCTATTTCAGCCAGGTAGAAAATGGGATGAGGGTGAAGAAGTGGTTTAATATACAGAGCCATTACCACAGTATGGGGACCAGAGGAGAGGAGGTGCGGGGGCCAGGGCAGTACAGTGTTGCCAGATGTACGATAATTATCATATTTGTACCATAATTTTGTCCATTTTGTCCTCTGTGCGATCAAAAAAACCCGTGATGTACGATAATTTCAGAGTTGTTATTCAGTTCATTTAGATGCCTTGAAACAACAATTTGGGTCTTATACGATAATTTCCTCCCAAAAGGCCCCAAAAAACGATAATTCTGAGGTTTTGGTATGATAATTCAGTATTTTCCATCTTGCAACACAGGGGCAGTAGCACGCTTTTATTCAGAGCCAGTCTGGTATTCTGGTAATACAGGGCATTTTCCCGGTGGACGGACAGTCCTTAAAGGTGCACTGTGTACGATTTTTAGTTGTTTATTTCCAGAATTCATGCTACCCATTCACTAATGTTACCTTTTTCATGAATACTTACCACCACCATCAAATTCTATGTATTCATTATGACTGGAAAAAATGCACTTTTCATACAGGGCATCTTCTCCCTGGTCCGCCATTTTGAATTGACATTTTTAGCTGCAAAAATGACTGTACTTGGGCCATACTAGAAAATATTAGTTTATTACGTAGTAAACTTTCATGAAAAGATCAAATTTTGCAATAGGCAGCCCAGTTTCAATGAGCAGCATAGTTGCAGTAACTTTTTTTTTTTTTACCATTTCCTGCACACCTTTAAAGGTCCACTGCGTCAGATTTTGGCCAGAGTAGGTATTACAGCTATGCTGCTCATTGAAACTGTGCTGCCTCTTGCCAAATTTGATATTTTCTAAAGATTTTCTTTTTGGTCACTATGTCAGATTTGTCAAGATAGGACATAACTGGAAATGCACAACACCACCTCTTTTTAATATATGTATGTCTGCTGTTGCCCAGTCTTGCACTTTATGTCAGTATGGGTATAGGTACTCTAGGTGAAATGTATGCTTACTGTCTATGTCTAATTGTCTATGTCCACACCTAAAGTCTATGCCTATGTCTACATGGGAAGTAAGAAACATAATTTCAGAAAGAAATTGACAATAAAGCCGACTTGACTTGACTTGCTTTGACTTGACCTGACTTTTGGTCTCTTTATTTTAATGATAGGACAGTGAAAGAGTGACAGGAAGTGAGTGGGGAGAGAGAGACGGGGATAGGGTGACAAGGACCCTGGCCGCCAGAATCGAACCAGGGCCAGTTGCGTATCAGACGAGTGCCCTACCATTAGCGCCACGGTAGGGTCCAAATTTGATATTTTCTGGAATATTTACAGACTTATAAGCTAATATTTACTAGTACAGTATGACCAAAATTAGTGTTGCACCGATACCGATACCAGTATCGGCCGGGACCCCGATACGGCACTAAAATGGTGGTATCAGTATCGGACGATACCAACAAATAGGGCACCGATACCATTTACAGATGATCTTATGACTCTTAAACACAGCCTTGATCTAAGTTATTTTATTTTATATCATAAGTATAATTTAAAAGGTATAAAAAGTTCTACTGGAGTAGGCAGCAGCCTGACAAAGCCACAATAGCAATGATGTTTTTACATCCAAGTAGTAGCCTATATAACTTTTCATATATATACATTTCAAACAGAGTAGTATCGGTATGGTATCGGTATCGGCCGATACTGCACAGTCGGGTATCGGGTATCGGTATCGGGGCTAAAAAATGGTATCGGTGCAACACTAATAATAATACAGTACATTTTGCAGCTATAAATGTCTATTTCTGGAAATTCAAAATGGAGAAGATCCACCTTTTCATGAAAGAAAAGTGCCGTTTTTCCTCCCCCAAAACTGTGCACTGTACAGCCACCCTCTCCATGGTTAATACCAGAAAAAAATAATTCAAGATGGCTCCACGTCTGTATTTTGCCCCCCCAAATGGGTGACACACTGAATAATATTCGTAATGTAATTCTTGGGTACGATAAAGGTTGAGGTTACCGTGCCCGAGCCATGCTTCAAAAGCCTCCAAAGACTTATCCTGCACACATCAAAAGCAAAAGGCCCTCTACTGGCAATATGCCATTTGCTGCCAATTTACCCCAAAAGCTTGTTAGTGCCAACCAAACTATTGAACTCACAATGCCACACACATTATGGAGAAAGGCTCTCAGGCATCTTACCTTGCAGGGTGTTATCTAAAGTGCTTTTGTGCCCGAATGTGTTTGCCTTTCATCCTTCTTCCTTTTGATCTCATTAAAACAGTTGTTGGCAGACGAGACCATTTTTCATCTAAAGTGGCTCTTGGGCAGGGAAAGCCAATGAAGGGCCCTCCTCGCCTCTCCTTGATGCTTCCATTTGCAGTGTTGCCAGATTGGGCGGTTACCTGCCCAATTGGGCTGCTTGGGATGGCCGCCTGTGGGTAAGAATGGGAAAAATTGGCCATTTGGTAGTTTTATGACCATAGAAATCAATGCAATATGTTGAAATTGGGCGGAATTTTGAGCATTTTGGCAGTTTTTGAGAAACTTTTGGGCGGGATTTGATGAGACACATCTGGCAACACTGTCCATTTGCTCCATACAGCTGCTGTACGTGCTTCCTGATGCGAGAAACTAAAGGAGGTGGACTGTGAGGACCACACACTGGGTCTAGGCCATTACTAATGAATAGAGATGCACCGGATCCTGATTTTTAGAATCCTGCCGGATACCGGATCCACTGCTTAAGATCCTGCAGGATCCGGAACCGGATACCGGATCCTACGAAAGGGTTGAAACACGTAGCCAATTCGCACATGTGGGCCCTTTTTGTTACGTTGGCGCAAACTATTTTTAAGACTCATTGGCTTATTGCCACACTGCCTTCAATGGCTGCTTCCAAAGGGCTTTCACTCCATGCAGCGATTGGGGTTGTGAAAGACTTACTGAAAAGCCTAGGCTATTTAAAAAGTAGCGATGCCCCAGATCCTGATTTTTAGGTAACTGCCGAATACCGGATCCACTGCTTAAGATCCTGCCGGAACCGGATAGTCTGAAATAGCCTATTATCCTGCCGGATCCGGAACCGGATCTTGGATCCTGTTAGGGATGGGCATACGGTGAAAATTTCTTCGTCGATCGTCGGGAGAATTAATGATTAATAATCGGTTAACCATTAACATTTTTATATTAAAAACAGCACACATTTAGGCCCACCGTGCCCTATACTCTTGTATAACAAGTGTCAAGTGATTAGCAAGAAAACTTAAACCTGAATTGGTGCACAATGCGCAAACGAGGGAGGCTTCATGTTGCGAGCCAACAACGAAGGCACATAACGGTGCAGACATCGAGGCGAGGCTGAATCACCGCCGTCTTTTACAAGGCTTGGATGCGCGGTGTTCAAGTGATACATCATGGTCGTTATCGATTAACTGTATTTGTAATTCACATTGCAGTAATTACAGTACACTTTGTCATTTTCTAACCGAAAATGGTCCCACGCCACACTTCGCCTCTTCATGGTTAGGCAAAGCCCGCTCTATGGAAGCTCGCATGTAACAAACAAGTCAAGCCAGGGTACGGTGATGGTGAGATATTGCCCCCTGCTGCCCAAATTGTGTAGGTGTAACAGCAAAATGCATTGCATTGAGGACGTGCACTAATGACCTACATTCATGTTTTTTGTTTTGTTTTTGTTTAACGGTTCGTCGGCGAAAATTAATTTCTTCGACTAAACGTTTAATGATCAATCATCGGTTAATCGGTTAATTATGCCCATCCCTAGATCCTGTACATCTCTACTAATGAATGACAGATTTCATGCTCATGAATCAACAGCAAATGTGACTGAATTTCAAACCCAGAGTCACATGTCTGAGAGTGAAACTGAGAAAATTAAAACCCCTTAAAGGGTTTTAAAAAATACATATTGTAGAATGTGCAAGTTTAGGTCTTGAAGAAGATACCAAATGTTGCAGAAACAGCATTGGTTAATCTAATAGCTAGCATTTTGTCTTTAAAAGGGCTAACTTAAAGGAACCCTCCCAGGGGTGGATTAATGCACAGGCCTACCGGGCCTAGGCTCAGGGGGCCAGAGGCCCCAAGGGGCCACGCCAACTTGACCCCGCGAACACCGACCCAAACAGGCCTTCAAAACCACATTTGCAATAATAATCTTTCCAAGTTGCTTCATGTGCCAGCCAATATAGTGTACAATGTCCTGTTGTAGTCCCTAGGCCAAGCCAGGTCCGGGGGCCTAAGGTGGCCAAAGGACCAAGGCCCCAAGGGGCCAGGCCAACTTGGCCCTATGGCCTCGATCCACAGAGGGCCAGAGACCCTTAGTGGCCAGGCCAACATAACCCCTCAGCCACGACCCAAACCGGCCTTCAAAACCGCCTTCGCAATAATAATCTTTCCAAGGTGCTTCATGTGCCAGCCAATATAATGTACAATGAACTGGTATAGTCCCAGAGGCCAAGTCAGGTCCAAGGGCGGGAGGGGGCCAAGGGGGCCAAAGGCCCAAGGTTCCAAGTGGCCAGGCCAACTTGGCCCCATGGACATGACCCAAACCAGCCTTCAAAACCACATTTGCAATAATTAGCTTTCCAATTGTTTGAGTTCATGAGTTGCTTCCATTGATCCTACCTACTGTTTGGTGGATTCGGCATTTAAAACAACGCTTTTGGGCTTTCAGTCATGACTGATGGATAGTAATCTCAACATAGCATCACATGCGTGGCCATGTTACATACATTTTGTCATCTCAACATCTCAAATCTGTGTGAGTAAGTCAGATGGGATTTGCCATTCCTTTTCCCTAAAATTGATTAGAATGAAGGAAATTGCATCTAAAAAATACACAATTTTCTGGGGGAGGCCTCCCACACCTAGCCTGGTCCCGACCATCCCATAATACTACCATTTCCATTTCGTATTCATGGTCTGGACTTTGTTTGATCTGACGCGATTGCAGGAAGCAGGAAGGATATTTTCTGAAAAATCAGGATTTAACTTATGAGTTGTTGAACAAACATGTCTGGCGTCTATCTATGGCGATGTAGGACCGTTTAACAGACATGTCACAAAACAAAATTTCAATGTAGGACCGTCAGAACACCGGCGCAAATCATCGCTCCACCGGTCAACATCGCTCCACAGAAGACAGGTACCAGACGTAGTGCGGAGCCAAGTGTCTTGGCGGAAGTACGTAGGATGGCGTGCGAGGCTATCCCACACACCCCTACACAAATTGTCCACCCACCAACAGCACCCCTGCCAAATATGTGTTGCCGTGCCTCTGCACACACACTTTGTACGTATATAGCTCTGCTCAACTCTATAGCATGCGGGAACATGTCTGATTAGCAGGGTCAAGGTGCCTTTTTTTTTGTGTGTGTGTGGGGGGGGTATGGGGGGCCAAGACAGTGTCTGGCCCAGGGGGCCATAATTTCTTAATCCGCCCCTGAACCCTCCAGGATTTTTGACATCAGACGCTATTTCTTAGTTAGTCAGAGTCTTGTAGACATGTGGAGATACTTTATCTGATCATCCAAGCAGTCCTTGTAATTCCAGAGATGGGTGTGAGGTTTCGTTGCACAGCTTCGAATATGCACAGTCATAATTAACTCAATATGCCTACTCGCAGTCTGTTTTTTTGTGGCTACAGTCCCACATTAGTGAACCAGTAGGTCTACCTCGAAACCTCAATAGCAATGAGGTACTAAAATGCCTGGAAAGCTATTTAAGAAATTAGAAAGACCTTTTAAAAAACTCATGGCTTTTTTGTCACTGTTTATTGTATAATTCACCACCACAAAACCACCACTTATTTGTCAACAGGTATTGCAAGTTCCAAGGAGGGAACTAACAGTTCTAAACAACAGACAGCTACTGCCATCTGCAGTTCATCTTAGGTTACGACAAGTAAGACGGCACAGATGTACAAAGTTATCTATATCAGTGATTGGCAATTCAAATGGTCCATTATTTGTAGGCCTGTCATTTTCACATCATATATCATCTATGTGAACCAATGTGTAGATCTACAGTCTAGATAACTATGTTTTACATTTGCCTATGGGGTAGCCTGTAAAATGCAAATAGTAGTTTCTAAATGTACCTGCTGTGAGAATTCCACAGAATTCCACCCAAACCCAGTGGTGTAGTCTACGTAGAACGCGGGTATACGGAGTATACCCACTTCTAAATTTCAGAGATTTCAGTATAACCACTTAAAATTGATTGATCCATTGTTTTGAATAGCACAAGTATATACAGTATACCCACTTCAAAAAATGCTCAGATATACAGTATACCCACCATAAAAAAGTAGACTACACCACTGCCCAAACCAGTCTGTGAAACTCTGTAGTTGAACACATGATTGAGGTTTCTGAACTGATAACTGACTTGCCGTTGCCGGCCTCACCACATTGTGGTCAATGGATGGAAGAATTGAGATTAAGACACCAATGACATGGTAGCGGCCCAAGATCATTAAAACCCCTCTTCAAATGGTGTTGTATTTCTCCTGTCCAAGCCCCTGCATCTACAATTGATCCTCGAAAACATCATTACCCCTTGCCCAGGATAAACGATGTTACAGCTCCTCCACTAATTAATCGCTGCCTCGCAGTCCATATCCTGAGGCTTTTGTTTTTCTTGCGGTTCCCAGACTTGAGCCGGTTCTTAATTGAGAATTGATTTCCCCTCCGGCTCATCCATTTTGGGGCTGTCATGCATTTTAAAATAATATAAATTACTATAAACATTTAATTACATTCACCAAATTACTCAATAAAATGTCCATCTGTGAGTAGTCACCCTTGGTAAATTACACTGACCCGATGTTGCTCAGGCCATCCAGTAGGTGGCACACTCACCATGAATGAAAACTATACAGCACGTGGCATTGCAAGTTCTCCTCAACAGTGTTGCCAGATGTGTCTGACAATTTGCAGCCCAAACAATGTTCAAAACCCGCCTAGAAGCACTAAATCCCGCCCAATTCAAACAGAATTGTATTGATTTCTATGGCCATAAATCTGCAGACCCCCCCCCCCCCCCCCCCGCCCATTTTTGAACATTTTTACCCGCAGGCAGCCATCCCAAGCAGCCCAATTGGGTGGGTCCAAGCCCAATCTGGCAACACTGCTCCTCAGCTGCCTTGTGTTGTTGCTGGAGGCCTAAATGACAAACCAGCTGTGAGAAGATTAAGATCTTATCTGGATTTTATTTAGAGGGCGAGGCTTTTGGTAACTGAAGCAACAAGGAACATTTACTAGTGAAAAATGTTGCTGTGCTTTTCATCGTCGTCTTTGGCGCACACTTTGCCTTGACTATTGCGCACAGTTAAAGTGGAAATGAAGCAGTGATCTGATATATATGGCAAAATAATCTATGAACCAAAATGTCAAATAAAGGAATTACAAAAACTACGGAAAAAAAACTTTATTAAGAATAAAGCATAAACAATTAACTTACACATAGGTTTTTGACAGTTTTACAGTGTGTGTGTGTGTGTGTGTGTGTGTGTGTGTGTGTGTGTGTGTGTGTGTGTGTGTGTGTGTGTGTGTTCTGGAAAGAGAGGGAGAGAGAGAGAGAGGCAGAGAGAGAGGCAGAGAGAGAGGCAGAGAGAGAGAGAGAGAGGCAGAGAGAGAGAGGCAGAGAGAGAGGCAGAGAGAGAGAGAGAGAGAGAGAGAGAGAGAGAGGCAGAGAGAGAGAGAGAGAGAGAGAGAGAGAGAGAGGCAGAGAGATAGATGGTATTGATGACAGTTTTGCCAAAGTATATACAAAATTCTTACATGTAATTTTCCACTTGAAATGAGAAGAAACCAGTATGCAACAAATAAGCAGAAGCAGAAATATCTTATTAATCAGGGAAAGAAAGGAGTCACCAGTTCAGATGTACGTAGAAGTTTACTTGTTGTAATGGGCAAGTGCCAAGACAATATCTTATTAATCACATGCCCTCTCTGAATAAAACAGACCTTCTGCTTCACTCGCAGTCCTGTAGGTGTATTCGTGCGTAGATATAAAAGTGTGAGAGAAAATAAATAGCTAAAAACAATTTTCACATTGACGCACAAGACATCAAAGAAGTTCCTTTTGATTGTGCAAACTGCAAAAAAAGCAACCAGCAATATGTTTCCAACACTTGAGTTGCTAGCCAGTTTGCAAAACTTGGCTGCCAATGCCCAAGCAAAAACATAGCCATGTGCTTTTGGACAACATGCTGCAGGCTGCATGCATGGTGCTGTTGTGCTATTGGTCTGCCGCAGTGAAGTCAGACACGTGTCCATTCTGCCTCACACACGTCCAGGGCTGCACTGGGGCCAAAAACTGGCCCGGGCATTTTTTTGGCAGACCAGTGCTCTGCTACACTCTAATATGATATTCCACTGTCTATATAGTATATTAAAAGTACATCAATGCCTCTTTTCCACTGCCGTTTTTCTGGTAGGCCTATAGCTCCCCACAGCGCGACTCGACCACCACTTTTTCCTTTTCGAATAGGCACAACACAGCTCAATCGTAAAGAAAAGTGGCGGCCGAGTTGCGCTGTGTCGAGCTGTACAGTAGGTCTACCAGAAAACCGGCAGTGGAAAAGAGGCACAGTAGGCCATCCCATCTAAATTGTGGATTGGTGGAAAAAATGAAAACAAACAAAACTAAAAAAAATCCCAAAAGCATAGCCCACTGACGACTGTCAGCCCACTGAGAAAATGCCCTGTATGCCACATGACCAGTCTAGCAGCCCTGCTCTCACACGTCCAGGGCTGCCCACCAGGGATGCAGGGAGGGATACCAGCCAAGGTTGGCCTCCCTTTAAAGATTAAAGATGGAAGCAAGAGAGAGAGGGGCGGGTGTGTGTGTGTGTGTGTGTGTGTGTGTGTGGGGGGGGGTGTTGCTGATGGGGTGTTTGCTGGATATTGATGTGTTTCCCTATGGCACTGATTAGTACCCTGTAACGCTGGACACGCACACAGACGTTCTCTTTTGGCATGATATCCACATGGCCTCAACAAGAAGTCTATCAGAGAGCCATAATTACACGTAATACTTCTCATTGCTGTCTAGAAACCTTAATCTCCACTTTTCATATTTTTTTTCATTATTACTATTTTAATCACTATTTTCTAAATTAAACACTTCAACATCATAGTTGGTTATTAAATGATTTATCATATATAGGCTACTCATGGAGACTGACCAGTAGTGCTGATTTATTTTATAATGAATAAAGACAGAATATAAAATAATACAAAAAAATGTGGCGATACGAGGTTTCTTCTAAATAGTGACGTTCTGTAATCTTTCAAAGAGACCATGTGAGGGGGTGTCGTGATTCAGTGGGCTAAAGTGCTGTACCATTATACAGGGGACCCTGGTTCGATTAAGACCTGACCAGTCATTTCTCAATCCTTTCCATTGTCTCTCTCATTCATTTCCTGTCACCATCTTGGATTTACCTTTCTGAATAAAGATTAAAAAGCCTAAAAATAATAAATATTTAAAAAGAGACCATGCGAGTATATTTATTTAATTAATACAAAAAATACAGTGCTACACTGTAAAACAAGCTTGTGATTTTGACAATAGATTTTCTGCTAATATAATACACTAGAATTTCTCACAATGGCCTTTCGCACTTATACATGTGCATGTGTCTCAATTTCATATAGTCACACTGTGAATGCCATATCGTGATCCACTCCCCGTCCATTTGCAAGACAAGGAACAACAGTATGAAACGAACAAGATAATATGATTGATAAGATATCCAAAAAGCCACTACTACTCTTAAGTCATCTTCCAAATCCATCGAAGGGTTAAGCTAACTTTTAGTGTTATAGCACACTGAAAAAGAAAAGGGGAAAAAAGAGGGAGGAGGAGAAAAAAAAACCTCATTTGGTTTCCATGTGGAAAATCCTGTTTTGGGCCAGCGGCGTGTCTGTGAGTGAAGTCGAATGGCGTGCGTCAGGCACTCTCTGTTTGCTTAGCTGGAGTTGAGAATTCAATACGGGCGTAAAATTTCATTTATGGCAGAAACTCTGTGCTGTGTTGTGATATTCTACCAGAATTATCCACACCTCATGAATGCAGATGTGACTTAAAACACTAAAGGAGAGGAGGGAGAGGAGAGGAGAGGAGAGGACAGGAGGGAAGAGCCGAGGAGAGGACAGGAGAGGAGAGGAGAGGAGGGAAGAGGAGAGGAGAAGAGAGGAGAGGAGAGGAGAGCCGAGGACAGGAGGGAAGAGGAGAGTAGATGTGAGGAAAGAAGTTCAGGAGAGGAGTGGAGAGGGGAGGAGACTACTGTATTGGATTCCAAGAAAGTAGTCTGTCTCCTCAAGGTGTTTTTTTTCCTACATGGAATGGTAGTGTTCCATTGATAACTGAACAGAATTCTCCACCAAAACGGTAGCGATTTTTGTGAAGTGTCATCAAACGCCATGTATGTATAATCAGTCCCATTCTTTCCTAATCATAATAACAGCATGAGTTTTGCACTGGTGAGAGTGGTGATGATGAAGATATTGGACCTTCTTCGTCAGCTCAGGATGATCTTCCACACACAACAGAAATGAATCTTCTAAGCTTTGTGGCAGAAAATGTGTTTTTTCTTTTTTCTCGAACAATTTTATTGACATTCTGCAAGAGACTCCAGCATGACAACGGCTATTGGGTGCAACTATACGTGTCACAGCTACGTATGGCAACCAGGTCAGGGGTGCATTTCTCAAAAGCGTAGTAGCCAGTTAGCAACTTGGGTAGTTGCCAATGGGAAATTACATTGCAAACAACAAAGTAGCTAATGTTGTTAGCAACTATGGTTTCGAAAAATGCAGCCCAGGACTGGGATCAACAAAAGGCCTTGGTATTTTCGCACAGACCCTTCTAAGTTATGGGCTAGTCTCAAAACAACAACAGCATCGGGCCATTAGGACTGTTGGACCTCTATCCCTGGTTACCAGTCCAGCCCTGATGACAACTATTTGAGAGGAAGACAGGGAGGTGCTTACCCCTCTTTTAATGAAGAGGAATAAAAGAAAAAGTAGTCACCCCTCCTTTTTTCCCACGAGGCCCCACCAGCTGGAGGTTGGTGGTGGCGATGGTGGTGGTGATGGTGGAAGGAGAGAGGTTGAGGACAGGAGGTGCGGAGAAGCAAGGTGTGCATGGGTGCGAACCTGCTGTAGCTGCTATTCCTGGGAGACTCATCATTAGCACTATTCATTTATTATTCCTAACCACCACCTGCTCAGCTGCCCCTTTTTTTCACACCGGCACGTCCCCATCTAAACACTTTCACCGTTCAAGGTACTGTAGCTTTTAAGTGAAAGTGAAGCGAAAGCCCGATTGGGAAAACTCCAACTCCCATTGTCATTGTGACCCAGCACTCAACAGCACACAAGTGTTCACTGCACACTGCATACAACGAAAGTGCATGTATGCCTCACTCGTCCAAGGGGGCAGCCCCCAATGGCACCCCAAGGGAGTAATGTGGCGGGACGGTAGCATGCTCAGGGTAACTCAGTCATGGAGGAGGATGGGGGAGAGCACTGGTTAATTACTCCCCCCACCAACATGGCAGGGCGGGAGTCGAACCGGCAACCTTTGGGTTACAAGTCTGACGCCCTAACCGCTTACCCATGACTGCCCTAAAGTCTACATAAAGCCTAAAGCCTTTTAGCCTAGTAGTTATAATTCTCAAGCCGTTTGATTTCACAAGCAAGCCATAGACATATTGCCTGGCTCTTGCCTGACCTGGGGTCCGTTTCTCGTTTCTATCATTGTTAGCAAAGTCCTTCGTACGAGCGACTCAACTCTCTCTCGACAGCGACGCTCACCACTAAATCCAAGGGAACGGTAAGACGGTCTTAAGACGGTTTTAGGACAGTTTTAAGACGGTTAGCAACGACAAAAATCGAGAAACGGACCCCTGTGTAGTTCCGCGCAGTTTTGTGAGCTTCACTACTAGGTCTGGGGGAGCATGCGTTGGCTCTGCCTTCAGAGAGCATGTCTTTATCCATCATTCTGCCCGTCCTCGCCACCAACAAATTCCTTCAAAAGCATTTTCTGTTGACCTCTAAAGTGTCAATGTTGTCTATAATCTGTTCTGTGACTCCTCAATGTGAGCTACCATTGATATTGAATCAATAAATGCTCAGATTATTTTTTGACTGGAGAAATGGAATCAAGCGACAGTGTCCCGGACCTCCGTGTGTGTTGTAGCTCCATCAGTGGGATCCGGAGCTACACACACACACACACACACACACACACACACACACACACACACACACACACACACACACACACACACACACGCACACACACACGCGCACACACACACGCGCACACACACACGCGCACACACACACACGCACACACACACACACACACACACACACACACACACACACACACACACACACACACACACACACACACACACACACACACACACACACACACACACACATACACACAGGTCTGGTGAGAACCAGGCTAATAGACATAGGCCTAGACATAGGCCTAGCAGTTAACTTTTATGATATGGTGCAACAATGATGATAGAGGACAATCTTCTTGGCCTGAGCATTTCACTTCCAACCAACCTAAAATAGAATAGAGCCATAAAAATACACATACTACACTTCAGGAGTGAAATGGTCAGGAGTGATTTGGTCCATTAATTCTAATGTTATTCCATCAGAAAGCTGTTATGTGTAGACTGGCACCCATTGAAAGCGGTTCATATTTTCTCATCCCATTTTTCAACATTGCCTCTGTCCTCAATTGAGCTTTCTGGCCCTTCAAGCAACACGCTGCACTATGGTTGTTGTTGGTAAAAGAAAATGGTTTGTTTCACAAATTGTCTGTTGTCTGATAAGTCAAGTTGCTGGGAAGCATTTTGGCAGTGACCCTGCTTAATCCTGGCCTCTAGGGGGAGCTTTGGAGGCTGACCAGCCAAAAGCTGCATAGTGTGGCTTTAACCCTTGCTATTAATGTGAGGGATGTCACATGTCATGAAACGGGGAGGGTGTGGGGGGTGAAGGGTGGAGGGTGTTGGGGGTTATGTGTGACTGTCGGGTCCCCCAGAAGGGGGGGTTGGGTTGTTATGTTTTCCCAGGCCCAGGGAGAGAGGGGGCCCAGATTTGGCTCCCCATTATATTGTATGTATTAAAAAGAGGGCCCTTTCAGATGATTTTGTCCTGGGCCCGGTCGAAGCTGTCCGCGTCCCTGGCGACAGTGGTAATGATGGGAAGCTTTCCAAGCAGGGGCGTAGCAGCAAATGTTGGGCTCTATATACAGTCAGCACCAATGGACCCCCCCCCCCCTTTTTAATCAGACTACATGTGGGACCCCTATCATGGGGCATGGGTGACTCAATCACACTTCACCCCCCTGCATGACACCCCTGCTTCCATGCTGGACCCCTCTGTGCACCACTTTATCCACTTACCTCACTCTCTTTCATGTGCCAGAACATTACAGTAAGACCTGCCCCAGGCTGGCAAAGATGGCACCACCTCTTCCTTGCCCCTTCTCCTTCTCCTTCTCTCTCTCTCTCTCTCTCTCTCTCTCTCTCTCTCTCTCTCTCTCTCTCTCTCTCTCTCTCTCTCTCTTTCTGTCTCTCTCTCTCACACACACGCTATGCAGTCGAACTCAACTTCTCTCTCTCTCTTTCTCTCTCTCTCTTTCTATCTCTCTCACTCTCTCACGCCATGCAGCCCAACTCAACTTCTCTCTCTCTCTCTTTCTCTCTCTCTCTCTCTTTCTCTCTCTCTCTCTCTCTCTCTCTCTCTCTCTCTCTCTCTCTCTCTCTCTCTCACGCCATGCAGCCCAACTCAACTTCTCTCTCTCTCTCTCTCTCTCTCTCTCTCTCTCTCTCTCTCTCTCTCTCTCTCTCTCTCTCACGCCATGCAGCCCGCCCAACTCAACTTCTCCGCCCTCTGCTCTCCCTGGCGACACTGTGAGGTATTAAAGCTCTGTGTTTAATCCATTTTTCATAGGAGGAGGCACCTCGAGCGGCCGGCGTTGAGTCCCGCAGAGAAGAGCAGTGTCCTAACAGAGATAAGGCCATGAGACAGCAAGCTGAGATCAGAAACTGGAACACGGATGGTAAATCCAGGGCTCGAATAATAACAACAACAACAACAACACAACAAAAGTTCTATCTTGGGTTTTTTTTTTAATTGTTTTTAAAATGTTCATGTTTCCATTTCAATGTAGTGCTTTACTTTTGCCAAATCGATTGAATATTATCCAATGATCTGAAACCCAAAAATGAAAACAGATTTCAACATCACAAACAATCAAGTTAAATATTTTTCCCTCTTTCTCATGCGTAAGTGTTTTAGTCAGACCGAGTCCCGCTGCGTCTCAGTGTGACTGTGACATCATATGGCCCCGTGGTTCCCAAACCTTTTCTGTGGAGACCCCCTCTTGGACCGAACCATGTTTTTGTCCATTAATATTGTAAGATTTCCCATCAATAGTTTGTTATATTGTAATATTGCTAAATAGGCAGAGGGAAAGTAAACCTCTATTAACCACAAAAGTGAATACTGTCACTAACCAATTTATGGAATTATGCTAGCTGTAAACCCTGTGGATTTTTCATTCTTATGAGACGTCCCTTCTGTCCGCAACGCCATGGTAGTACCTCACACCACAACACCCTGGAGGTCCATTTAAGTACAGTAGTAAGAGTGCCCTGGTCTTGTGACCATGCAAGTGACTGAGTGAGTGAGTAAGTGAACGAGAGTAGAGAGGTCAAGATCACAATGAGCCATGGCAACAAACATGAGAGGCTAAATATAACCTACCCGTGGTGCATTCCCATACGTGCGTACAGTACATGTGTGATGTGCCAGCATGACTGTGCCTGCCTTGCATGCTACCCAAGGTGCAGTGCCCACCCAGCCTTTCTGTGCCTGCCTTCTAGTGTTGTGTGACCAGGACTGTAGCGACACAACCAACTCACGATTCGGTTCGG
>NC_085874.1:24042961-24057961 GCF_034702125.1 Engraulis encrasicolus | reverse complement strand
TGACCTTCAGCTAAAAAAGGAAGAGAAGGATCTAACAGTTGTTATAGTTGTAGTTGTTAGTTGTTGTTGTTGTAGTTGTTGTTGCTTGTTGTTGCAGGTGGTGGTGATGGTGTGTGTGTGTGTGTGTGTGTGTGTGGGGGGGGGGGTTCATCATTCATTTCATTTTCCCCCATACCCTCTGTTGAAATGCCCAGACCATCTTGGCACAAAACCGCCATTATAAAGCCACACATCATCTTGCACAACCAGGTATGCTGCAAGGAAGAAAGAAGAAGAAAAAAAAGCAATTAAGCAATGTGAGGTTGGTTCCGGTAGGGCAGGTAAAAAGCAATGTGTAGATGGCGGGGGGTGGGTAGTGGGTGGTGGTGGTTCATCTTCTCTTTCGTCACCTGTGCTGAACCGCCCACACAGCCGTGCCGTGGCTCAGAACTGGCGTGATAACGGCGCAGAGCGGAGCTGGCACGATGCAGGCACAGCGCACAGATCAACCTGGCATGAGCACCGTGCAGAGCAGACACCTTGCACACCACTGCCGCAGTTCATTAGTCCCCTGGGGTGTGACAGAGTGACCCTGAGGTCACTGGCACGGAATAAGGGTAATTAATTGCGCGCAGGCCTATCCCTCCAGCCACCCCTCCACTCGTCCGTCCTCGCTGACCAGGTTTATGGAGAAGGAGAGAGAGAGGGAGAGGGAGAGAGAGAGAGAGAGAGAGAGAGAGAGAGAGAGAGAGAGAGAGAGAGATGTAGGTGGAGCAGGGATACGTATGTCCTTCCTAGGGGTTGAGGTGAAATAATCAGTGAGCGACCATCTCTGGAATAATGCACTCTACTTCTGCAAGGAGTAAAAATGACATTGGGTAAACATTTACATGCATGTACCTAACATGTTTGGGAAATAGATTACTAATGACTCTTTTCCACTGCCGTTTTTCTGGTAGGCCTACAGCTCGACACAGCGCGCGACTTGCCATTTTTTGCCACGGCTCAATCGCAAAGCAAGAAGTGGTGGCCGAGTCGCGCTGGGTTTATGCCATATATCCACTACCAAAACAATTACTCAATAGCCAATCTCAAGATGTGCTGTATACTCTATGCATTGCGACAAACGTAATGTACAAACATTTTTGCATTTGACTCTCTCTGAAGAAGGCAACACCGAAACGTTAGTAGGGTGTGTGCACAAAATAAAGTCTTGAAAACTAAGCTGCAGTGTGCTCTAGCCTCTCCTCTCCAGTGATGTCTGTCTGACTGAGATGCACCTGCAAGCTGAGTTAGGGATGATGCGTAGAGTCCCAATTGTAATGTACAAACGTAGCATCATAAAGCAATATCCACCTTATTGTCCATGGTTACAAGGGCGGTGCCATTACTATTTTGGTAGCAGTTGCTAGTGCTAAATCATTCAGAAAGGCTGTAGGTAGCCTAACAGGAACTAGCAGACCGGAAATTCTGTGGGAGTACGAAAAATGTTGAAATGGGTGGGGTTGGCCCTGCCTTTGCCTTAAATAAAAAAGAAATGGGTGGGGTTAATGGATGGGGTAATAAGATGGATACCTACAACAAAAAAGTAGACTACCCTCCATCAATGGCACATGGAATAACACACGTCAGACATCCAGTTGGATACAACTTTGCTCTTTTGACTAACATGAAAGAGGGAATTGAGAATCAACACAGACATGCAGTGAATGAGTTAAATTGAGAACGGAGAGGGGTAGAGATGTGACAGACTTGCAGAACCCTGATGATCCATTGTTTACAAATGGATGGAGAGAGAGAGAGAGAGAGAGAGAGAGAGAGAGAGAGAGAGAGAGAGAGAGAGAGAGGGAGGGAGAGAGAGAGAGAGAGAGAGAGAACGACAGACAGACAAACAGACAGAGAGGGAAAGAGAGCTCCAAACAATTACTTTCCTCTCATATCAATTGAAATGCTGTGCCTGAGGTTTGCGATCAGTTTCTGCTCCATTGACAAAATCCTTATTTAATCAGCGTCAGACAAGATGCAAGTCAGCTTGCCCCATTCTGCCGAGCAACAGCGGGCTTTTAATACAACCAGCCCCTATACCAGCAAATGCACACAGCAATCCCAATCACACCCTGTTGACATGTCAGCTGGTGGATTGGTTGGGTCAGTTTCCCATGCTTCCAGGGGTGGGGGAAAGAGACAGAGAGAGAGAGAGAGAGAGAGAGAGAGAGAGAGAGAGAGAGAGAGAGAGAGAGAGAGAGAGAGAGAGAGAGGGTGAGAGAGCGTGACAGAAAGAGAGCGACAGAGAGAGAGAGGGCGGGGGCAGCGAGAGAGAGAGAGAGAGAGAGAGAGAGAGACAGAAACAGAGTGACAGAAAGAGAGTGACAGAAAGAGAGCAACAGATAGAGAGAGGGCGGGGGACAGTGAAAGAGAGAGAGAGAGAGAGAGAGAGAGAGAGAGAGAGAGAGAGAGAGAGAGAGAGATGGAGACAGAGAGCGAGCACAATAGTGGGAAGAGAGATAAGATGAAAAGAAAGTGCCACAATATCAATGGTGCCTTTATGGGCCACTGTCCCAATAGCATGGCTAAAGCCAGACAGGACGACTACTAAGCTGATCACTGATAACCTAGCACTCCTTAATCGATCCCAGCTGGAGGTACTGGTGTGTGTGTGTGTGTGTGTGTGTGTGTGTGTGTGTGTGTGTGTGTGTGTGTGTGTGTGTGTGTGTGTGTGTGCGTGTGTGTGTGTGTGTTTGTGTCTGTGTGTCGTGCGTGCATGTGTGTGTGAGTGTGTGTGTATCTGTGTGTGTGTGTGTGTGTGTGTGTGTGTGTGTGTGTGTGTGTGTGTGTGTGTGGGAGTGTGTGTGTGTTGTGTGTCCGTGCATGAGTTCGATGATGGTGTGCGATGAGAGCCGGGGTGGTTGATGTGTACAATCAAAGAACAGTCTCCTCCTCTGGTCCACCTAACATCCTTTAAGTCAACATTGGTCAGTTGTAAATTCATCATGATGGCAGTTTAAGCGACTAAGTTGAAGGAGAGGATTGTGCACATCCCAGGGAAAGGTGCAGGACGAAGGGCAACTGTAGTTTTCAGAGTGAGAAGTCCGCACACTTAGAATCCTTTTTGTTCTATTTTATTTTTTCATGGCAGGATAACGTTTCGACCTCAACAGTCTTCTGCAGACTTCTCAGTTTAAGCGACTAAAAAAATGACCACAGGCTTATCAAGACATGTGGCTGACAGAACAAAAGATCTCGGTAACACTTTATTTTAGGGACACATCTATTAGCACTAATACATAAAATATTAATGCATGTGTAAGTAACTTGTAAGGCATGTACTAAGCAAAATAAGACAGTTGTTAAGCATGTATTCACAAATGTCTTGTTCATGCACAATAAGGGATTTATTACCAATATAACCTTAGTAAGGACCTAGTAGACCTAGATTTCTATTTATGTGTAAGCAGTAAGGGCCAGAATACAATGTGTATAAGCTCCTGGTACACTGTGTGAACAAACCCTGAACAGTGTGAAAACAGATGTGGAATAAGGGTCCCTATTCTAAAGTGATGCATTGCTCAGCCCAGATGGCTTAGGGCCCCCGCACTACCTAGGGCCCCCACTCTACGTCCCCCCCCGGGAAGCAAAGTGTGAGAGCATTTCAGACTCTATTAGTCTCAGTAGGTATGAAGATCTCACTTATTCTACTCACTATGTTAAAGAGTAATTGGAAGCATTATATAGCAAGGATTGGACGTAAAGTTATCAATGACGGTGGGTGGTGAGATGTCATTTTTTCATACACCAATTAGTTTTAATTGTAAAAACCCTACAATAAATGCAGAATATAACGATGAGTAATAGTTTGGAAGCGAAACTAAGCTATTCCTTTCTGATAAATAAGTTAATGTTTGAGAAACTTAGCTACAAGAAGTGCAGTGCATGATGGGTACGCCCTTAGTCAGAAATGCAATGCATGGCCAATGCAGCAATATTTCTGTTGTTACGTACATGGCAAATTGTTTGGATAGCAACTAAATTTCACAAGTGAGGGGAGGAGCTAAGGACGTAGGCTCAGAGCTGGGTAGGTTGTCTGTTGGCCTAGATTGCGTACCCATCATGCACTGCACTTCTTGAAGCTAATGTTCTCAAACATTCACTTAATTATCACAAAAGAGTAGTTTAGTTTTGCTTCAAAACTATTATTCTAATGTTTTGCATTTATTTTGGGTTTTTTTTACAATTAAAACTCAGTGGTACATGAAAAAAAATGACATCTCACCAACCCACCGCCATTGACAAGTGTATGTTCAATCCTTGCTATATATAGGGTCTTGTTACCTCCCTCTCATTGATATGAACAAGAGAAAACTAGATGACTCAGCTGGGAAAGTATTAATTATTTGATATACCCTTACACACTTTGTAAATCGGGGGGGGGGGGCTAGGTAGTGCAGGCCTGGGTGGTGTGGGGGCCCTAGGACTTTGGTAGTGCAGAGGCCCTGAGCCATCTGGGCTGACCAATGCATCACTTTAGAATAGGGACCCTTATTCTGCATCTGTTTTCACACTGTTCAGGGTTTGTTCACACAGTGTGTCGGGAGCTTATACACATTGTATTCTGCCACTTACTACTTACTAATAAATAGAAATATAGGCTTACTGGTCCTTACTAAGGTTATATTAGTAATAAATCCCTAATTGGGCATGAACAAGACATTTGTGAATACATGCTTAACAACTGTCTTATTTTGCTTAGTACATGCCTTACAAGTTACTTACACATGCATTAATATTGTATGTATTAATGCTAATAGATGTGTCCCTAAAATAAAGTGTTACCAAGATCTCATCTGGCCATGAAGGAAATTACCATTAAAAAAAACACTGCCACTGCCGCGTAACAGGTGACAATTGATTAACCAATTGCACTTCACTCTTCAGGCATGTGGCACCAAAACAATGTCTAGTCTAGTCCATAGCCAGAGGCGCAAAGACATTCCATCAGTAAAGGTCACAGAGAGAGCCTGTTAGTCTTTTTGTAGTGTGTGTGTGTGTGTGTGTGTGTGTGTGTGTGTGTGTGTGTGTGTGTGTGTGTGTGTGTGTGTTTGTTTCTGTGTGTGTGTGTGTTTGCGTGTGTGTCGGTGTGTGTGTGTGTGCGTGCGTGCGTTTGTGTGCATGCGTGTGTGTGTGGTGAGGGGAATACTACTGACTGGTGGCGGTGTGTGCTTCTGATCTCATCTCATCTTGAGCGAGAGAGGGCTCGGAGCGAGTAGTACAACCCATTCAATTATGCCATGCAGTGACTTATCAATCAGATATCAAATCATGCCTAAACCAGCGCCTCTCCATGCTCGATTCCCCAGCCATGCCCCCCAGCCAGTCAGCGATGTGCTTTTTTGTCCTGTCTCCAGCACCATACTGTGTGTAGGATATATCTTTCTCCGTATATCTATCTGAATTCCCCCCATCATCTCTCTATCTCTCTCTCTCTCTCTCTCTCTCTCTCTCCCTCTCTCTCTCTGAAGTGTTTCCTTGTTCTACTATCTCTTTCTGCCCCCCTCTCTCGCTTTCTCTCTTTTTTCGTCTCACTGTTTGTCTCTTTGCCACTCTCTCTCCCTCTCTCTCTCTCTCTCCCTCTCTCTCTTGCTTCCTCTCTTTCTCTCTCTCTTCCTGTCTCTCTCTCTCTGTCTCTTTCTCTGTGTCTCTCTCTCTCTCTCTCTCTCTCTCTCTCTCTCTCTCTCTCTCTCTCTCTCTCTCTCTCTCTCTCTCTCTCTCTCTCTCTCTCCCCCTCTCTCTCTGCCACTCTCTGTCTCCCTCCCTCTCTCTCTCTCTCTCTCTCTCTCTCTCTCTCTCTCTCTCTCTCTCTCTCTCTCTCTCTCTCTCTCTCTCTCTCTCTCTCTCTCTCTCTCTCTCTCCATCTCTCCATATTAGTTGCCTGCAGGGCCTGCAGTTCAGGAATAAGCTGATCCAATTAGCACCTTCATAACTGAGCTGCCCCAGACAGGGTGCACATACTGTGGAACTGTGTATGTGTGTGTGTGTGTGTGTGTGTGTGTGTGCGAGTGTGGGTGGGTGGTTGGCGGTGGGGTTGGGGTTGGTCGATGAAGGTTGAAAAATGGGGATGAAGGTGGCATCAGGAACACATAGGATGCCCACCCCTTCAAACACACACACACACACACACACACACACACACACACACACACACACACACACACACACACACACACACACACACACACACACACACACACACACTGCCCTAAAATAATCCCACTTGTGTTGTCTGAGTGCAAAAACAGCATTCTCTCTGACGAAGCTGATTACCTGACATTACATAGATTACCTGTCAAAGAAACACGGGTTAAGAAGACAAGGTGATTGTTTTTGTTTCCCTGTAAGGTTTTGTCAAGGTGTATAGCCTACATCTTTATGATCCCATGATTACATCGAGATTAGCCTGATTGGCTTTTCTATTTGCTCTATTTAATTTACCGGCAATGGTAATTATAGCAATGTTCCATTGAATAATTCGCACATTAAATAATTGCATTATCTACCAATGTCAAAAAGATAAGATATACGTAGATTAAGGAAACTGCGGCTTGTGTATGAATCATCTCGTCTCATCCTCTATCTTCCACGCAGCCAGATTCCACCATCAATCAGCACAAGATAAACACTGTGGCGTTGTTTGCAATTATTGGAAACACATGAAATCCTCATCAACAGGGGCTGTGGAGAGGAGGGAGCGGGACTGGACTGGTCATCTGGCATACAGGGCATTTTCCTGGTGAGCCGACAGTCCTCAGGTCAGGGTCCAATGCTTTTGGGATTTTTTGTTTTTGTTTAGATTTGTTTTCTCTGAAGGTGATGATACACAGGGCAACTTTTTGAGCAATGTTGCTCGGCAACAACATGATTGGCAAGTTTTCCTGACGAAAGTGTTGTAGTGATAAACCTGTCTAAATAAAATGTTATAGTATAGCCCAAATATAGCCCAAATGCGTTGCTCAAAAAAGTTGCCTAGTGTATCATCATCTTTAGAGAACAGCCCACAGTTACTGTAAGACAGTGTGGCACACTGGTGCATCTTTAAGGGCAGTCATGGGTAAGCGGTTAGGGCCTGATGAAGGTCTAGTACCGAAATGTCGTTATTAAAGAAAGAACAGTGAAATGGTCAGTGTGCGGGAGTTTCTTTAAAGGGACACTGTGCAGGAAATGGTCAAAAAGGGTACTGCAACTATGCTGCTCATTGAAACTGGGCTGCCAATTGCCAAATTTGATCTTTACATGAAAGTTTTCTAAGTAATAAACAAATATTTTCTAGTATTGTCCAAGTAGAGTCATTTTTGCAGCTAAAAATGACTATTTTTGGAAATTCAAAATGGCGGACCATGGGGAAGATCCCCCTTTTCATGTATGACAAGTGCCATTTTCCCAGTCATAATGAATACTTAGAATTTCATGGTGGTGGTAAGTATTCATGAAAAAGGTAACATTAGTTAATGGGCAGCATGAATTCTGGAAATAAACAACTAAAAATCTCACACAGTGTCCCTTTAAGTTGTTGCTAAGCGGTTAGGGCGCCAGACTGGAATCCCAACGGTTGCCGGTTCGACTCCCGACCTGCCAGATTGGGGGAGTAATTAACCAACGCTCTGCCCCATCCTCCTCCATGACTGAGGTACCCTGAGCATACCGTCCTGCCGCACTGATCCCTTGGGGTGCCATTTGGGGCTGCCCCCTTGCACGGGTGAGGCATAAATGCAATTTTGTTGTGTGCAGTGTGCAGTGAACACTTGTGTGCTGTGGAGTGCTGTGTCACAATGACAATGGGAGTTGAAGTTTGCCAATGGGCTTTCCCTTTCACTTCACATTTTTAACTGTTCACTGTGTGAGGGCTTGGACTATGCTAAGAAAAATGCCCCAAATCCCCCCTTTTGTGCAACAGTCCAGCCCTAGGAGGGAAGGATAAAGAGAACTCTCTAGTTTGTCTTCCTCTCCTGGCAAACAGAAAGCATCAGCCAGGGTTGTGTGTGACTGAAAGCGCCAGGCAGGGTTGTGTGTGTCTGTTTGTCAGGCCTGCAGCTGCTCAGCAAATGACAGGGCCCGCGATGAAGAGGATCTGTCCTCGTCAGTGTAAACAACTCTCCAGTGTCACCTCTCCTTAACAGCAAACAAGAAGCCTACGTGAAGATCGCACGGAGAGAGAGAGAGAGAGAGAGAGAGAGAGAGAAGAAGAAGTAGAAGAAGAAGAAGAAGAAGAAGAAGAAGAGGAAGAAAAAGACTGGATCACAGACAGAAACAATCACAGAGACAGAGGAAGACAAAGAGTCTTGAGTTGTAAGAGAAGGAGAAACAGAGAGCGAGAGAAAGGTGTCGGTGAAGCATAAAGACAGGGAAAGAGAAAGTGGGGGAGAGAGAGAAGATGGAAGATGGGGGGTGGGGGTAGGCCAGCCTGGATATAGTCGTGGGAGTGATTGTAGAGATAGCTGGACCTGACAGCTCTGTTTTACACGACTGTGGCAACCTCACGTTGTTACCAAGGAGCGCCGATGGTAGTCATGAGATAAGGCGCCGATTTGGAGACGTGACGGGTTTCGTTGCAGCAACACAGTAACAACACTGCTTTGGTCATAAATGAGAAAGCTTTTTTTGATGACATCATTACTCCATTATCACAGAACTGCCCTAAATTAAGGTTTTCATGGTTTTTTTTTTTAGCATGGTTCGTGACTATGGTTCAGTCATGGTTTGACAATGGTTTAACCATGCCCTTACATAAATGAACCATGTTTTTACTCCGAAATCTAACCATGGTTTCAAATTAAACTTATCTGACATTGATCAAAACACTGGCTTTACAGTCAATGATGCTTTTTTTAGAATTTTGTTTTTGCCAGGCGCTCTGGCAGATGAAACCATCACGCACTGACGTAAACAATTCACCAAGGCTGTATCTACAAACAACTTCACAGTTCATCATTCAACCACAACACAAGCTTTGCGAAGTGAGATTTACTGATATTTCAACCATTTATTTCATTGTTCAATATTCCTTTTTTTTAGACCAAACATGTGACAACAACTAGTATTTGACAATGAGCAGTATGAGCGAGCTCAACTTCTAATGTTACTGTAAAGACTGGTTACCGATCGCCGCCCGGATCAAGCACAAGGCATTGACCCTTGCCTACAAAACCATCACAGGAACGGCCCCAGCTTATCTGAAGGACCTACTAACGCCCTATGTTACTGGAAGAGAACTGCGCTCATCCAGCACAAGCCGTTTGGCTCTGCCATCCAGTCGCTCTAGGTACTCCCAGTCAAGATTGTTCTCCGTTGTGGTACCCAAGTGGTGGAACGGTCTCCCAGAGGCAGCAAGACTAAGCACATCTCTTGCAGCCTTCAAGAAACAGCTGAAGACCTTCCTCTTTCGAGAGAATCTACTAGACTAATGCTTGAACTGGCCTTGCCCCAGGGCAGACTCCTGACATGATGTTTAGTTTAATTAGTTTGTGTGTGTGTACTCGTTATTTACTCTTTAATTAAAAAAAAAAACAAAACAAAAAAACTAACCCCTCTGCAACTGCACTTGTTGTTCTGTATATCTCCTGTGCACATTGTATTTGCTTGTGATGTTGGCTTGAATATGTCCTCTTTTGAAAGTCGCTTTGGTTATAAAGCGTCTGCCAAATGCAATATAATGTAATGTAATAATGTAAACACAACTTGGGTGCGTGTAAACAGAACTGGAAGCTTAAAATAAAAAAAATGCACAGGGTTGCCAGATGAGGATGATGATTTCCAGACCAAAAAATGCTCAAAACCCGCCTGAAAGCACTAAATCCCACCCAATTCTATTTATTTCTATGGTCAAACATTGGGTGTTATTTTCTGCTAAATGCCATTTTTACCCGCAGACGGCCATCATAAGCAGCCCAACTGCCAATCTTGCAACACTTTCCATGCACTGTGGCTCTATCGAAGAATGCCTCTCTCTCTCTCAGTCCTTCTCTGGTTCCTTGCTGCGTGTAGCTCACAGCTCGTCGCCATCTTCAATGGGTTTATAGGTTGAGCATCGTTGTGCCACTCTATTACCGGCAAGGGGCAAAACACATCCCAGAAAAGGCATTCATCATCCTTCAGACAGATGGGCTGAAGACCATGATCACACACATGCACACACGCATGCACACTCGTATGAACGTGCACGCCCACACACACACATACATTTACAGAGAGAGAGGGGGGGGAGGAGGGGGGGTATGGCGGGGGGTATGCTCCCATCTCCCAATAGCTGTCACCTCATTCCTAGAAAAAGTGATGGTTTTCAGGTGGATACATAGAGATGGGGAAGGGGGATGGGGATGAGGGGAGGGGATGAGTGGAGGTGGGAGGTAAGGGAATGGAATGGATTGGAATGGAATGGAAAGGAAGGAAATAATAGAGATGGCAAGTAAAAGTGGAGGTAGGTAGGAGTGAAAATAATAAGAAAGAGTGAAATGAAGAGAAAGGGATAGATTTAGAATGGGTTGGCGGGGGTCGCGTAGATGGAAAAAGACAGTTTGGGTATACTATGTGGCAGAAGGGCAATGAGAAATAGGAACAGTACACTGTAGGCAGAAAGAAAAAAAAAAGATTGCTGAGATCATCAAGACCTTATGATCCTTCAAAGACGTGTGTTGATCATGGAAAAGGGGGGCAAATCACCGCACACTGGTCTTCTTTGCTGATTTATAAACCTAAGTTGATCAGGTAAACGTGTTTCGCTGTCGCTTCATCAGTTTTACATGTCTTGATAATGTCTTGAGGCTTAGCAACTGTATTTCTTCAGTGCCTGTGGATATTTCTCATAGTGAAGTGTCCTAGCCATGCTTCCAGTGTATTCAATTATTAATTACAATTAGAACTAGTAATTGGATAGTCTTTGGTGAAATCCGTGGAAAAAGGGCATTACTCGCCCTAGCAACGCAAGGATAGGAACTCTTAACACTGAGAAACTCCCTGTGTGTCCAGAGCCCTTTAACCAGTTCCATAGCAACACCCATCTCACTAGGGAGCTTGTTGACCTGCTGAACCGATGGAGGGTGACTTTGGCCTTTAGCTGTGCAGCTTGCCTTGGTTACAGAATACCATAATGTAGCACCACAAACCACCTGACCTAGGGGGGTGTGAGGAGCTGCGCAACGCTGTCTCCATGCAGGGCCGCTGACAGCCTTGGCCGGGCCCAGGACAAATACATCTGAAAGGACCCCGAACCCAATACATACAGTGCAATGTAATGAGGACACAATTCTGGGCCCCCTATCTCCCTGGGCCCGGGACAAGTGACCCCTTTTGTCACCTCCCCCCTTTCAGCCCTCCCTGTCTCCATGTGCAGAATGGCTAGAGTGGTTGGTTGGGGGTTGGACATGTGAATGGAGAGAAGAAAGCGATTGTGGTGGTAGCGATGGGAATTGAGGTAGTGAAGGTGTGTGTGTGTGTGTGTGTGTGTGTGTGTGTGTGTGTGTGTGTGTGTGTGTGTGTGTGTGTGTGTGTGTGTGTGTGTGTGTGTGTGTGTGTGTGTGTGTGTGTGTGTGTGTGTGTGCGCACATGTGTGTGCGTGTGTGTGTGTGTGTGTTGGGGGTCACACTCTTATTCATAGTGATGGCAGTTGAGGTATAGTGGAGATGGTGGTGTGGGCATGTGTGCATGGTGCGTGTGTGTGTGTGTGCGTGTGTGTGCGTGTGTGCGTGTGTGTGTGGTGGTGGGGTATCACACTCTAATTCATGACCTTCTGGGTGCAAGCTCTGTTGCCATGGTAGCGCGGCATGATGCTTTTGACAGCACTGATTTGCCCTTGATAGAAATGGAGCCAAAGGCAGACAGTCATCCCCATGGCTGTACATACACACACACACACACACACACACACACACACACACACACACACACGCACGCGCACGCACGCATGCACGCATGCACGCATGCACGCACACACGTATGCACGTACACACACACGCACATACACACACACACACACACGCACACACGTATGCACGCACACACACACATATGCACACTCACACGCACATACACACACACACACACACACGCACGCATGCACAAACACACATGCACACACACACACACACACACACACACACACACACACACACACACACGCACGTACACTACAGATGCGCACACACACACACACACACGCACACACACACACACATACACACACACACACACACACACACACACACACACACACACACACACACACACACACACACACACGCACATGCACATACTGACACACACACACACACACACACACACATACACACACACAGAGTCACATTTACACGCACACACATGGACGGATTTAGCAGTGAGTGAGAACCCCCGATGGTACCTAATAGCAAATCCTGATGGGAGAAAGAGGTAATATTGAGAACAGAAGAGGTTGGATGGAGGATTAGGCGATGTATATTTTGTAGCTTCAAGCAATGCCTAGCGGTGTTGCCAGATTGGACGATTTCCCGCCCAATTGGGCTGCTTAGAATGGCCGTCTGCCGGTAAAAATTGCATTTTGCAGGAAAAAACACCGAAATTTTGGCCATTGAAATTAATAGAATTGGGCGGGATGTAGTGCTTCCATCCGAGTTTTGAGCATTTTTTGGGCTGGAAATCATCAGCCTCATCTGGCAACCCTGATACCTAGTAGCAGGGCCCCTTTGAAAAATCACATTTGTAGTGGAAGGGGATGCAATAAAGACTTGGCACTCCACCGCGGCTATAAAAGGGTCTTGTCAATTACATGCTTTGCTGGTCAGTGTATTACACAAGGGCACACCACACGCACATACAGTATACCGTACTAGGGGTGTAAATCAAAGCCTTCATGACGATACGATTCAATAACGATATCTTATTACTCGATGCAATGCGATTTGATTATTTTCGATACATAAGAATGCCCCACGATATGATACAATACAATCCGATTTGACTTTTTTCCAATTACTTTTCCACTTATTTTATGGAGCTAGGGCATTGGGCAGGGGCCAGTGATTCGATCATTTTCGATACTTAAGAATCTCCCACGATACGCTGCGATTCGATTCGATTCAACAATCAGATTATATCGCGATATATCGATACATTTCGATTATTATTTACACCCCTATACCGTAACGTGCACACTCACGCCTCTGTCTCTGAAGGTTGTGAGGAAGGAATAATCATAATCACAATGACAATAATAAAAACAACAATAACAACAACGCACCTCACCTTGGCTTTACAGTAAATGAAGTAAAGCCATTGTATTATGTAGTGTTATTCACACTCATCTGGGGGAATAAAAAAAATCATCATGATAGAATCGCCTGATATGTTGGTCGCACACAGAGGGGGACTTGTCAGTGATTTGATTCCTCTCCCCCTTTCCTCGTCTCAGACTCCGACTCTTTGGTCTCTCTCTCTCTCTCTCTCTCTCTCTCTCTCTCTCTCTCTCTCTCTCTCTCTCTCTCTCTCTCTCTCCGTCATTCTTTCTTCGATTCTTTCCCGTCTTCTCATTGTCTTTTCTTCCTATTATCTCCCTCCCTGCCTCCCTTCCTTTCATATTTCTTCCTCGTCTTCCTCGTCTTCTCCTCTTCTCTTCTCCTCTCTATTACCCTCTCTTCTATTCTATTCTCTTCTCTTCTTCCTTATTTTCTCTTTCTCCTCTCTTCTCTTCTCTTCTCTTCTCTTCTCTGCTCTGCTCTGCTCTGCTCTGCTCTTCTCTTCTCTTCTCTTCTCTTCTCTTCTCTTCTCTTCTCTTCTCTTCTCTTCTCTTCTCTTCTCTCCTCTCCTCTCCTCTTCTCTTCTCTTCTCTTCTCTTCTCTATAACCCTCTCTTCTATCCTATTCTCCTCTTCTCTTCTCTATTATTCTGTCTTCCCACTTCTGTTCTCTCCTCTCCTCTCCTCTCCTCTTCTGTTCTCTCCTCTCCTCTCCTCTCCTCTCCTCTTCTCTTCTTTTCTCTCGTCTTCGTGGCTGGGGTCCCGAGGCCCATGGAGGTCTGGTCTCCCGTGGTGACGGTGATGAAGTGGTGTCCTGGTGTTTGGCAGCCATCCATCTGCTGCTGGTCCACTCTCTGGTCCGCTCCGCTCCAGGAAGCCTGGAGGTGCATGCGCTAAATAAATAAAATAATAAATATATATTAATAAATAAATAAACACCACCAGAATCAACAATAACAATAACAACAGCAAAACTCTCTGCAAAATGGCAGTCAATCCGTCACTGTCTTCCCGCTGTCAGATGAGGTCACTGCCAGCTGGTGTCTAACTAAATAAAGCATGTTTTCCACCCTCTCAGGTGTGGCGTTTTGCTGTGCAGGGTAGTCCATTTTGGGGGGCAGGTGCTGAAGGGGTGTTTTTTGGGGCATGTGGACCTTTCGGCTGCCTTACTAGCAGTGCTTGACACTAACTTTTTCGCTTACCAGACATTTTGGCTAGTGGTTTTCCTGACTCACTAGCCATTGGGGCATTTTCACTAGCCATAATTTTCTTAACCATCATAGCAGCTTTAATGAATTATATAATAGGCTGTAATAATGTAATGTGGGCTTATAACACAACATATAATATAATATAATATAATATAATATAATATAATATAATATAATATAATATAATATAATATAATATAATATAATATAATATAATACAGTATAATAGGGCCTAATAATTAGAATTGTTAGACCTATTAACTGGCCCATGCATGCATGCTATGGAAAGAACAGATTTACTGATCTGAGGAATGACATAGCCTAGGCCTATTGAGCATGCAGAAACGCACAGTGTTGTGGAAGGGCACAATGTATGCTACACGAGAGCAAAATATTTTCGTCTTTGATCTGAAGGGCACTTTCTTCATGTCATATAGGCCTATAGGCTATCTGTGGAGGTCGCCGTCCAAATTGATGCGCAAAGTATATAGCGCAAAGTCATTGCCAAGTTCGCCTGTCCTCGGTCATGGATGTGGAATA
>NC_085874.1:24010461-24035461 GCF_034702125.1 Engraulis encrasicolus | reverse complement strand
CACACACACACACAGAGAGAGAGAGACACAGGGTTTCCCCTTTCGAATTGTGTGCAGGACATTCAATCAGCACTAATTCAGTCTATGCTTACTCTTTGTTGACACCTCCATTATAGGGCAGGTTTGCTCAGATCAGGCAGGTAAACATCACAGGAGCAGCCGCGTCATCATTGGCACACATAATAACAACATCATTCACACAGATCTAGCTAAATTAAAAAAGGAAAACTTTCTTTTAAAAAGTTTTTTTTAAAAAGAGAGGACAGATAGGAGTTTCAACATATCTTACATCTTCATAACTGTTGATGCATGATAGGCCTGCAGTTTCAATCAACTTATATTTAAAAGCAATAATATATGCAGATGAATTGTTTAATCCTTTTACGTATTTCGATCCCATTTACACTTCATGTGTAAATTGCAGTGTGCAGGTGCATTTCTTTAATCTCTATTTACGAAAACTGAAGTTTTAAAGGTGCAGTGTGTTGGATGGCCAGAGTAGATATTGCTACGTGTTGCTCATAGCAACTGTGCTGCCTATTCCCAAATTTGATCTTTTGAATTTTTACTCCTCTATAAACTAATATTGTCTTATGACAGAAGTAGTTTTTGCAGCTGTCTATTTCTGGAAATTCAATATGGCGGACATGGAGAAGATCCATCTTTCTATGTATGAAAAGCGCAATTTCCCCAGTGGTAAATTTCTATGGTGGTTTAAAGTCTCTGTTGAAAAATGTAACATTGTTGTGAATGGGCAGCATGAATTCTGGAAATAAGCTAGTAAAAATAAAAGATACTGCAACTCTTCTCTGCATCTCTTTTAGGGAGCTAAAACTCTGTTAACATGTAACAAAAAGCCCCCAAAAAATCCATATTACAAATCCATACGTGTAAGCAGGGTCTCAGACTACTGCACAGGGGTAAAACTAGAAGTGGAGGTGGCTGGGGTTCAATCAACGCTTGGCTAATTAATTCACTCAAAGCTTACACCTCCATCATAGGAAGGTTTGCACAGATCAGGAGAGCAAACACAACGGGAGCCCCCATGCCATCATCAGACTCATAATAATGTCATCAAGCATCCAGAGCCTAGCTTCAGAAACAGCCCTCCGCATTATACCGTAATATAGCTGGTTGGGATGGAATACATTACATTACATTACATTACATTGCATTTGGCAGACGCTTTATAACCAAAGCGACTTTCAAAAGAGGACATAATCAAGCCAACATCACAAGCAAATACAAAGTGCACAGTAGATATACAGAACAACAAGTGCAGTTACAAAGAGGGGTTAGTTTTTATTTTTTTATTTTTATTTTTTAATCATAAAGAGTAAATAACGAGTACACACACACACAAGCACACACACACACAAACTAAACTAAACTAAACTAAACATCATGTCAGGAGTCTGCCCTGGGGCAAGGCCAGTTCAAGCATTAGTCTAGTAGATTCTCTCGAAAGAGGAATGTCTTTAGTTGTTTCTTGAAGGCTGCAAGAGATGTGCTTAGTCTTACTGCCTCTGGGAGACTGTTCCACCACTTGGGTACCACAACGGAGAACAATCTTGACTGGGAGTACCTAGAGCGACTGGATGGCAGAGCCAGGCGGCTTGTGCTGGATGAGCGCAGTTCTCTTCCAGTAACATAAGGCGTTAGTAGGTCCTTCAGATAAGCTGGGGCCGTTCCTGTGATGGTTTTGTAGGCAAGGGTCAATGCCTTGTGCTTGATCCGGGCGGCGATCGGTAACCAATGCAACTCAATAAATAGAGGAGTAACATGGGTCCTTTTGGGTTGATTGAATATCAACCGTGCCGCCGCCGCATTCTGGATCATCTGCAGAGGCTTTATCGCACAAGCAGGTAGACCTGTCATGAGTGAGTTGCAGTAGTCAACGCGGGACAGGACCGTGGCCTGGACCAGTCGTTGTGTAGAATATTGTGTCAGCACAGGTCTGATATTCCATACGTTGGACATCTGGAATCGACAGGTCCGGGTGACTGAGTTGATGTAGTTGGAGCATGACAGCTCATCATCAATCATGACGCCAAGGTTTTTGGCGACTTTGTTTGGGGGTCACGATGGTGGAGCCTATCTTGAGGTTGATGTTGTGACTGAGCGACTCTTTAGCTGGGATCACCAGGAGCTCTGTCTTGGCCAGGTTCAGCTGTAGGTGGTGGTCCTTCATCCATGTTGACAAATCGGTGAGGCAGGCAGAGATGCGTTCCGAAACCGTGGTGTCCTCTGGACGGAACGACAGGTACATCTGGGTGTCATCAGCATAGCAGTGGTAGGAGAACCCATGTGTTTGAATGACACGTCCCAGGGAGGAGGTGTATATTGCAAACAGAAGGGGTCCCAGCACTGATCCTTGGGGTACGCCTGTGGAGAGGGTGTGAGCCTTGCCATGACACACTGAAGGTGCGTCCAGAGAGGAAGGAGTTGAACCATGAGTGAACAACGCCTGTGATTCCCATGGCTGTGAGTATCCTCAGGAGGATCTTGTGGTTGACTGTGTCAAAGGCTGCAGACAGGTCTAGTAGTATGAGGACCAAAGATAATCCTTCCGTTCTTGCAGTCCTTAGAGCTTCAGTCACTGAGAGTAACGCAGTTTCAGTTGAATGTCCACTTCTGAAACCAGATTGTTTTGGGTCCAGTAATCCGTTCTGGTTTAGGAAGTTGGTGACCTGCTTTGCAACTGCTCTTTCTAGCGTCTTGGATAGGAAGGGAAGCAGTGAGACAGGTCTGTAGTTTTCGACATGAGCAGGGTTCAGTGTAGGCTTCTTCAGTAGTGGTGTCACCCTTGCTTGTTTGAAGGCGGAGGGGACAGTGCCGGAGGAGAGTGAGGAGTTCATGATGGATGTGATTGCTGGGACCACTGTTTGGGCAATGTCTTGAAGAAGGTTTGTGGGCACTGGGTCTAGTAGGCAGGTAGTAGGACGGCTTCTTGTGATGAGTTTGGAAACGTCTTCTTCAGAGAGCAGAGTGAATTCATGAAGTGTTGCAGGAGTCGCCGTGTTTTCCAGGGGGGTGTCTTCTGGGCCGGAGGGCGGCTCACAGAATTGCTTGCTAATATTTACCGTCTTTTCCGTGAAGAAGGTGGCAAAGTTGTCTGGGTTCAGGTCTGTGGGCGCAGGAGGGGGGGGGGAGGGTTGAGCAGTGACTTGAATGTAGAAAACAACTTACGTGGGTCTGTAGTGTTGCTGATCTTGTCGTTGTAGTAGGTCGTCTTGGCAGCTGTTACAGAGGCGGAGAAGGAGGCTAGTAGAGATCTAAGTTTTTCGAGGTCAGATGGGTTGCAGGTTTTGCGCCATTTCCTTTCTGCCGCTCTGAGGGTGGTACGTAGAGCTCGGATGGTCTCTGTCAGCCATGGTCGTGGTTGTGAAGGTCTTGCAGGTTTAGTGACTAGTGGGCACAGGTTGTCGAGGCAGGAGGTCAATGTGGAGCTGAGCGAATCCGTAGCAGTGTCAACATTGAGAGAGGATAGCACGCTTGCTGAGGGTAAGACATATGCCACCACTGATGCAAAGCTAGTGCGTGACCGGTTGCGTAGATTCCGCCTATATGTGACCAAGGGAAGGCGGGTGGGTGTAGGGTCGGGTAGGGAGGTGGTGAAATGGAGGAAAAAATGGTCTGAAACATGCATTGGTGTTCGGAATACACTGTAAAAAATATCAGCATGGTTTACTGTAACTTGAAATTGTAAGTTAACCAGCTGCCTCAGAATTGAAAGTTAATTAGAATCTCAATTGTAAGTTGTGTGCACCCTATTAAAGCAGAGTTTTGAGTCAACATGATGTTACACTTGCGGTTGTTTCAACTTTACTGTTCAAGTTGAAAACAAAGTGACCTCAATCATTAAAGTCAACATGAGTCGACATGCATTGCTGTTTCAACTGAATTGTGCAAGTTAAAAATGGAGTGAGCTTGAGTACAGGAGTATAGGAGGCAGTGCTGTAGGCTTACATTTTGCAGTGTTAGTTCAGCACGTAGCCTCTTACTGCAGATGGGCCCGTCGACAGGCGTATTCACTACATCGCAACAACTTTGCTATGACAACGCAGAGAGTCTTAAAGAAGAATTCTGGCCATTTTGCAAAAGTTTCTTATCTGTTAGAGGCCAAGGAAGGTTGGTCAAAGGGAAAACTGCAAGGAATTTTCATGCAGGCAGTACAAAGTTTGCCTCTAGCGCCATCTTAATGAAAACGTGGTACATTGGGCAAGCGGTTTACCTTCTTTTAAGCATGCAACGTGTATCAAAATGGTTTTGAGTGGATTGCCTGTGCTGTGTGGCAATACAATTTAACCCAGCGTCCAACCATACCATTAGCTAGCACAGACACGAGACATTTGGAGATTTATAGAAACAGTGCATGTATTTCTCTCAACTGCCGTGTTTCACAGATGTCTGCACAAAACAACGCTCAGGAACCAAACTACACATTTTCATGTTTGTTTTTGTTTCCTATAAGGCATGGCTATTTTGGTGACGATAAGCATATAACAGAGGCTCTGTTCAAAGGGGTTAAAGGGTGTTTTTTTAAAAGAGATTTTCAAAGATCTTTCTTGTCTTTAATCAGACAGGACATTGAGAGAGTGTGACAGGAAATGAGAGGGAGAGAGAGCGAGGGGAAGGATCAGGAAGTTATATCAGGTTAGTTAGAATGGTCCCCAGTGTAATCATACGGCACCTTAGCCCACTAACCCAAAGCACCGCAAAAGAGTTAAGGGCTCTGCATACTTAACGTGCGCACTTTGGCGCATTTGGCGCGAGAACCATTAAATTGTGACAGACCATTCATAGTCAAAAGCGAAATTTACAGGCTTTTGCTTGCATTTTCAGAAGTGTGCCCTCTGCTGTTCATGAGAGAAACGGCAGCATCTGTCGCTACTCGCAGCGTGAGTTAACATAGAAATAATAGACATAAAGACATAAACATAGAAAGCCAAACACGGCTGCTGTAGGGCTACTGAACGTCTGACTTATGACTTACCACAATGAAACATAGATTTTTGTTGTAGCCTACATTGCCAGATCATTCCAAGACCATGTGAGAGCATTGTTCAGGCTTTAGAATTTATAAATAGATTGCCAAACACAACGTGCTTCTGAACAAAGTAAACAATTGTTTCACTGAACAACATTTAAGGGAGAAGATAAAATAAGTCTCTAGGACATTTTATTATCCTCAAAATGATGCAGGGTCTATTCTGTAGTAGCCTACAGTAGCTGTAGCCTCTCTTCGCAACTCCTGCTTTGTCTGCCTACCTGCATGGTCGCTGGTGGTGCACGGCAAGTTACAAAAAATGTGGGGTGCATGACCTCGCGCCGCGGCAGCTTGCGGAGGGGCATGTGACGTCATTTTAAGCACACGCCATAGTCGGGAGGGAGGTATGAATGAGGTTAGCGCCAGTTACGCTAAGTATGAATCCGCCTTTAGGATATATCTACGTAACATTCTTCTAGTTGGTCCTACTGATTAACACGGCAACATTGTATTGCGTGGTTTATTGTGAAATGTAATGCCACAAAAGTGTCGGAAAGCTGTAATCTATCCTTCTGGAGGTCGAGCCTAGAAGAGCTAGACTGCTTTCAAGCCCTGCTTGCTCTTTTGATCTGAATTGAGTTCCGGCTTAAGCAAGTTATTTGTCACATTGTGTGTGTGTGTGTGTGTGTGTACATGTACGTGTGTGTTTTGTGTGTGTGTGTGTGTGTGTGTGTGTGTGTGTGTGTGTGTGTGTGTGTGTGTGTGTGTGTGTGTGTGTGTGTGTGTGTGTGTGTGTGTGTGTGTGTGTGTGTGTGCACGTGTGTGTGCACGTGTGTGTGTGTGCGCACGTTTGTGTTTGTGTGTGTGCAGGCATGTGTGTGTGTGTTTCTTTTTTTTTCTCTTTTCAAATGATGCCCTGGCGGGTTTTCTGATTGTGTCTGTTGTTGGCAGGGCATCCATACACCTGTGGCAACATCAAGAACGGGGAAAAAAAAACAAGTGCCAACCTTGGAATGACACTCAGCGTGTCAAAAAAAAAATCTACTTTTTCTTCCTCTTCAAATCCATGTCTTCACAACACACTACACTGCACGTCATACATCACACATTCAACATCTCCATTTTCCAAGCGTGGCTGCAATGGTTGAAGGCACAAGTCAGGAGCAATCACTGATCTGACTGACTGACCCTCCCATCCGCCCACCCACTGAACGTGCAGTCAGAGCAGAGGCGCGTTTCGCTGTGGCAGGTCACCTCGGTCCTCCCCTCTCTCGGGGGGGGCCCTGTGACAGAGGAGAAGCCAAGCGTCACTTAATACGGTCGGATTTAATACAGTAGCCAAACCAGCCAACCGGCCCACCAGCCCCCAGCTCACCAGCCTACCAGCCACCCCCAACCCCAGCCATGCCTCCCACAGTCGCAGGCAGCCAAGTCAGCCTCTCAGCCCAGCCCCAGCTCAATTCCCAGCACCCACCCACTAGCCAGCCAGTCTCCCCCACAGTCACTCAGTCTCCATCCCCTATAGCTCTAGCTCTATCCCCCATCCCCAGTGTCATGCCCTGCTCCAGCCCCAGTCACTCAGTCTATCAGCCACAGCCAGTCTCCCAGAGTTGCAGCCACTCAGCCTCTCAGCCCCAGCCCCATCCCATCAGCAACAGCCCACTAGCCAGCCAGCCTAAGCCCTTTCCCCAGCCCACTAGCCAGCCAGCCTCAGCCCCAGTCACTCAGTCTCCCAGAGTCCCAGCCCCATGCCAGTCAGCCCCTCAGCCTCCTTCCCATCCCGACCATCCAGCCCCAGTTCCAGCCAGTCAGCCTCCCAGAGTCCAAGCCAGTCAGCACCTCAGCCCCAATCCTAGCCCACTAGCCAGTCAGCACAAGCCCAAGCCCCATCCCCATCCCCATCTCCAGCCCCAGCCAGTCAGCCTCTCAGCCCCATCCCCAGCTGCCAGCCCCAGCCCCAGCCAGCCAGTCCCTCCCAGAGTCCCAGTCCCCCATGGCCTCCCCTGGGCAGGGGCGACACGTCTGCCAGCCCTTCTTGCTCTTTTGATCTGCTTTCTGGGTTCCGGCTCTGCAAGCACACACCACACTGCTCCCCGAGCACTCCACAGCACTGAGACAAGTCATGTGTCACACTTTGTGTGTGTGTGTGTGTGTGTGTGTGTGTGTGTGTGTGTGTGTGTGTGTGTGTGTGTGTGTGTGTGTGTGTGTGTGTGTGTGTGTGTGTGTGTGTGTGTGTGTGTGTGTGTGTGTGTGTGCATATGTCTGTGTGTTTGGGTGTGTTTGCTGCTGTTGTCTTTTTGACAGGGTAAAGAGCACTGGTACACTGAGGTTTGAGGTGGGTGGTTGTGTACTACACTGTATTTGTTTTTGGCAGTAGTGGGAAGACATACCACAAGCCAGGATTCGATTTCAAACAATGACTGACTGGCAAAAAAAAAAAACGTGGGCTCCAGTCTGGCACCGGAGACACTGCCAAAAAAAGGAAAAACAGCTCTTCTTAAGCCCAAGCGATGAATGAAGCATTAGACCAGGGGTGGACTGGGGGAGAAATAGGGCCTGGGCACTTTTGGCTTAAAGGGTCCCCCCTCATAACAAGCGGCAAAGAACTGACTCACCGGTGGGCCCTGCAACCTCATGGGCCTCTATTGTCAGAAATGTAAAAAAATATTACAACTTTTTTTTTTTACATTTCTGAAAATAGGGCCAAAGAAGGTGGATCTAACAAGAAACGTCATTTTGTTTCTTTTCCGGTATCCACTTTATGTCGGGTGAACGCCCCTTTAGGAGACCTTCGGTTAGGAGACCTTCGCAGTCCTGAGGTTGAGAATCAATGAAGTCCCCTTAGCGCTGTAGATGGCGGTAACGCACGTCTTGCGCAAACACCTCAAGAAGAGAAGAAGAAGTAGGGGACAACGCCCCCTTAGGAGACCCAACTTGAGCACACGCTTTTGCATTGAGTTGGCGTGTTTTGCGATATCTTGGTTTGAATCAGTATTTTTGATAGGACCCTAAGAGGGTGCGGGGCCCACCGGAAAATGCCCGCTGTGCCAGATGGCCAGTCCAGCTCTGCACTACACCGAGCTGAGGCATGGGCTCCACGGTGGGCTTGGCAACGAGTGTTTTCCCTACATGAAACCGCACCAAGAGCAAACAGCCTGATTTATCTATCTGTCAAGTATATCAAAATTCCTATTATTCGGGTGAGTGGTATACCTGCACACTATGGTCATGCATTTCCATCGCAGTAAGGAGGCAGGAGAAAAAAAGACTGATAAGGGTTTAATGAAATTCATGTCTTGCTGTGTTACAAACTATAGGCTGTATATCAGGGCTATTCAAATGGCGACCCTTGGATGGCAAGGTTCTGGCCCCACACAAGCCCCTTGAAATACGTAATTCAGGGATAAAAGTAGGCCTACAGATTCCGTATCGAGCTGAAACGGGACGTTAAAATGCAGGAAAATACATCTAAGAAATGCAAAACTTTTTGGGGGAGGACCCCCAGACCCCCCCACATCGATGAAGTGTCCCATATTTTTTTGACAGTAGGTAACCATAATACATACGTATAGTTAGGCCCCTTTACCGGTAGGAATTTGAAAAGCTGGCCCTCATTGACTTTTAATTGAATACCCTGCTGTATATGAATGACAAGTAGCAAATTCTATGCTGCCCTGTTCTGTTCTATACTATTCTATTTTAGACAATAGAATTAAACCAAAAATACTGGATAAGAGCAAGATAACGCAAAACACGCCCACTCAATGCAAAAGCGTGTGCTCAAGTTGGGTCTCCTAAGGGGGCGTTGTCCCCTCCTTCTTCTCTTTTTGAGGTGTTTGCACAAGACGTGCGCTACCGCCATCTACAGCGCTAAGGGGACTTCATTTATTCTCAACCTCAGGACTCCGAAGGTCTCCTAACCGAAGGTCTCCTAAAGGGGCGTTCACCCGACATAAAGTGGATACCGGAAAAGAAACAAAATGACGCTTCTTGTTAGATCCACCTTCTTTGATTAAACCCTGCAGTCACTAGCTACATAGGCTACTTGGTTGAAGTCGTGGCCTTGACTTTGTAAATGCCTGTTATGGCTGTGATACCAGAGCACACAACTGACAATGTTGCAAGATTAATTATTTTCTCATCGGGGTAAAAAACACAACCGTTTCTCTCAGACGAGACAGACTGTAGTATATCTCTCACCAAGGCCGTAACCATACATTTTCAAATACCGAGGTGAAATACTGTGTGCTGTATATGTACAGAATGCTGTACATTTAGAATGCTTCAGACTCTTCAGTAAAACTTAAGTTTGTTTTCATTAATCACTGTCTTGAGGATGGCATGGGCATGGCATATACAGACTGAATTTATTATTGTTGATCATCGATTTTCATCATAGATTAATTTTACATTGCTGAAGAAATTACCGAGGACATGACCTCTGTGTCCTCAATGGTAGTTACGGCCATGTCTCTATTCAGCAAATGGTAGACTCATAAATCCAATTCAACAGGCGCGTGTGAAGGCACCAGAATATAATAAAGCACCCTTTACATTGCCGGATGTGAACATTTCCCGCTAAATTTACAGCATACGGTAATACACCGCAGGCCAGCACAAGACAAGCCGCCCTGGCACTGTTTGTATTGGACTGCATGTACAAATTATTGAGGATATTTCTGGCTACTCAGTGCTTTCTCTAGGTGAATCCATCTGTGGAAGGAGGGAGAGAGAGATAGAGAGAGATAAAGAGAGAGGTAGAGAGAGTGAGAGAGAATGCACTTTTTTACACTGGGAAAGAGATAAGTGATTCATGCACTAGATCGATATGGATTGATCCACACCATCAGCTCAATTCTGTGTGTGTGTGTGTGTGTGTGTGTGTGTGTGTGTGTGTGTGTGTGTGTGTGTGTGTGTGTGTGTGTGTGTGTGTGTGTGTGTGTGTGTGCGTGCGCCCGTGCGCGCGTGTGTGTGTGTGTGTGTGTGTGTGTGTGTGTGTGTGTGTGTGTGTGTGTGCGCCCGTGCGTGCACGTGTGTGTGTGTGTGTGTGTGTGTGTGTGTGTGTGTGTGTGTGTGTGGTGGCTGCTTGGGGAGCACTATCACTGTGTCAGCTCCCTCGGCAATTTAACTCTCTCAGCTGGAGAAGTGTGTGTGTGTGCAGCACACTCTCCCACTTTCTCTATATTGCATTTTAGGGCATGGTTGTATTTCCACGAGTCTGAGGAGTCTGTAGTAGATGTAGTAGCATACACAATGAATTAACAAGGTGAAAGCTCTACTGTATAATTTATGGATAACAGGGAGCCAATTGCATGCTCTTCAATGAAACTTAAGTGTGCAGTAGAGTGGGCTACCCAAAATTCCCTGTAAGGAACAAGGACAGAACCACTGAGTAGGCTACCCTGTATTCGGCACTGTTGTCAAGGGTATTCTTCCGTTGCCTTTTATTAATGGCATCGTATAGCCTACGTCATTTACGCGTGGCGCTCTGTAACAGCTTTGCAGGAGGAATCCTTCCTTGCAGCCTCCTCCACTGTTGATACAGTTCACTCTGTCCTTGCGCGACTGCTTCGGTTACGCAATCTATGCACACAAGTCACTGACATTTTTTGCCGAATAGTCCCCCCCCCCCCTTCCATGCGCTTGAATAATTTACCCCTTTCAGTGCTGAAATGGCGATGTTTGCGTTTTCCTCCCTTCTTCTCGCCCTCCCCCTGAAAATAGAGTGCAGAAGAGGGTTGTTGCTATGGTGACACATCCACTGGCGTTGGTGAGACATTTTTAGCCACACGATCCACGGGGATTTAGCTCCCTGTAACTTTCTGTAATTTCCAATCTAATTATATCACACTGCCACGGCGCTGGAAAGAACCGCGGATGGGTGAGCTGGGATTGAGGCTTGGCTCTCTGGTGGGTTTGCTGTGTGAAACTAGTGATTAAAGCCGGGGCGCGCGGCTCCAAATGTCATTTGTTCGCGCAATTGTGAAAACGACATTCATCGTGTTAAAATGTCTGTAGTAGGTGTTGGGGAAAGGCGGGGGGAGACGAGACGGGGCACGAAAACTCAATTTGATTTAAACAGCCAGGGTTTCCGTGCATGCACGGGATTTAACAAAATAAATAGTATTCCAGGCAGACTGTTTAGGCCTACCTTCTGCGCAATTGCCTCAGCCAAACACCACAGCCTCAAACTACAGACCTAGGTCAGGCAGAAATAAAACGGGTAGACGGCTGTATGTTCAACTATTTCTGATGTCAATGGCATGTAGTCTATTTAGGGCACAAAAGGTCACATTATCTCGAGTGACATTCATGTGTGTGCTCTGAGACCTTCGCCCAGGCTTTCCCTGACTGTGTGGTGGTAACTAACCACCATGCACTAATTTGGATGTGGTGGCTATGATCTTCAGTAGGCCTACACAAGGTGGCAGTGTGTTTGTGTTAGGTAGGTCATCATAGGTCACGGTGGAACAAGTGTGCCAGGTAGCATTAGGGTTGCGAACTGTGCCTTGAAATATGGCATTGTCCCGTAATTACACGGTATGCCTACGTCCCCTTATTGAGCTGAAATGGGACACGATTTGGTAAAAATGCAGGACATTGAATCTAAGAAATACAACATTTTCTGGGGGAGGGCCTCTTGTTTTTTTTCCACAGAGAGTTGGCAACCCTAGGTACTTAGCATGTACTGTAGTCTGTACACAGTTGTGGGGATGTTCTTTTTGGCTGGGTAGTGGTCATGAGAACACAGCTTTTGGTCAGAGGACACCTGCAACCATGCCACTGCTGGTGGATACTTTTAGACCTTGAAGGTAATAATCAAAGTGGCCTACATATTGATCTAACTCTTCCTCCTATCCCATTGCAAACCAATTAATTCAATTCATATCTATCTCTTTATCTTTTCTTTAACTTTTAATGCTAATTTTGTTTACAGTAAATTAGCCAATTTGATGCACATCCAAACACAGCAGCTACATTCTGCTGTTGAGCATGCCTACTCCTAATACCTTTAACTTGCAGTGTAAAGTGAACTTGAAAAGGACAGTCAGCATGGACAGTCATCACCACAATGAGTGTCTAATTAAGACAGTTGACAAATCTGCCCTAAAAAAGCAAAGTGCAGTAGCTACGGCAACATTGAATCTGAGAAAAATGCCTTCAAAGCCATGGTATTAGGTTGCATATTGTAGTAACTTCAAAGTTCACATTGCAATATATCTAAAACAGGACACAGTTGGACCATAATGCTTTGTCACTAGATAAAGAAAGTGTAATGAATACCATTTTACATAAGTCTAAACTCTAAACTTTGCCTTTGTAGGGCAGAAATGAGTTGGTGATGGTTTTCCTGTTGACTGCAACATGATGTCCTATTTGGTATTTTCTCCTTCATTACTGTAATGCTGGAGATCACAGCCGGTTCAGACCACCATGTGTCCCAAAGCAGAATTCTATCATGAGGCCCTCCTAACTCAATTCAGTAGTCGCACATCAGCAAATGGGAAGCGGGTAAATTAGCGGGCTATTAGCAGATCCATTTTGCCACACGGATATGCCAAGGTTATGCATGTGAACTTATAACTTATACCTTAGAAAACAGCTCAAAAGTAAAGCAAAAGTAATTTAACAATTATAAAATAATAAAGATACACTTTCTGCATTTTGTTTGTACAAATTGATGTCACAGGCCCACACAGGTCCACAGGAGGGGACAAAGGGGTCAGTTGTCCCGGGCCAGTGGTGTGTTACAAGCATATTGTTACAGTGACAGTGTAGGCTCTGGCTTCGATTGCAACTGATTATTCAGAACTGAAAGAGTAACAGGAGACTGAAGTTGGGTGCTTCATCTGAAGTGAATACGCGTCATGCAACAAGTTGATATTTGCCTCAATGTTTTTTTGGTTTGTTTTTTTGTGTGTGTGAAGGAATCTGGAGTATTAGTTGGCGTGAGTCCATTGCTTGCCAGTTTTGTGATGAAATGCCACCCCTTGTTTTCTCAGAGATTGTCTTCTCAAAGATGAAGTGAAAGAGAATAGCTGTTGGATGATTATTTGTCTGTAAAACTCACCATGCCTGTATGCTGGCAACTGGCGACTGGCTCTGTAAAACCAATAATTATTTAAATAGCTTCAAGTACAACTTATAACAACGTGAGACCCTGAATAGGTGTACAGCGCTGTACTCAGGAGTGAAATAATATTATACATGTTGTGATTTTTATGCGCTTTTTATTGAACATACTGTCTCTTTACAGACAGTATTTTATTAATTTCTGAGAATAGTTAATTTATTGGTGCATGTGTGTTGTGCTGATGGCTCCTGGTTTTCTTGTTAAGCTTGTTGAAGTTGGACATTTTTTATTATGAGTAGACCCAGTGCTGTAGTCTGTGGCTCCATCATTGATTTTATAATTATATTTTCAGTGTAAGATGACAGATTATATGTTTTCCTGGGTTGCTATTGAGGCTGACCCTATTAACGCACATAGCATCTACACAATAGATGTCAGTTCCAGTCAGTGAATACAGTGAATGTCTAGCTAGCTACCCCATGAAACATCTTCAGTATGACATTATCTTGAGCTAAAACCCATCGCTCTCTGTAAATCCAAGTAGCCTAGTAAGCAGAAATAGCCAATACAACCACATTTCTCCAACTACACAATTGAATTTAAACACTGAATTACCTGACAAAAGTAGCCGTTTAAAAAAGTGGTGCACATGAATGTTCCCTGTCCTTCATACAGACATGCCTACAGTAGTACTAGTTCAAGGACTGTCAGTGATACAATACGGCTTGGGTCATGTGGCCAAATGGGGTGCCCTCTGCTACATTAGCAAGTGCTTTAGTCATATGATGTCTACTCTGCAGAATGTGGCCCACTGACAGGGCTGGATTAATGCATAGGCTAGACATGGCTGCAGCCTAGGGGCCCCCACCTGCTAGGAGGGCCCCTGAAAAGTGGAAAAATTGCAGAATTATGATAAGATGTAATATTGAACAATTCATCTGTTGTGTTGAGTACAGTTGGTAGGCATGTTATCTTAAATTCCTAGCTTGTAATCATGACACTGTGTGTGCATTTGTTTCGGAACATTAAGTTGGGGGGGGGGGGGGGGGGGGGGGGGAAGGGGGGTGTGGGGGGGGGGGGGGGGGTGGGGGGGGGGGGGGGGGGGGGTGGGGGGGGGGGGGGGGGGGGGGGGGGGGGGGGGGGGGGGGGGGGGGGGGGGGGGGGGGGCACAGCAAACTGTAGCCTAGAGGCCCCAGGCCATGCTAATCCAGCCCTGCCCGCTGATGTTAGCTTTAATAAGACTGCCCGAAGATGGCATTAGATTTTATAGACAGGTAAGACATGGAGGCAGAATCAGCCAGCATTGCTTATTACTATTGTGGCAGACATCATTGGTACTGTTTGTACTACTTTGACATTGAGTCCGCCCTTGCCTCAGGTGTTCTCGACAGTCTTTATGTGGTGAACCTTGTAAACAACAAACATCTAACAATCCACCCGTGCACCACAAGCCAGAAAGAATTCATCGTGCCGTAGTGATCACTCAAAGGTGTTTAGCTGACAGATGTTGTTTGCATAATGTCATTCACCTAACATCTTACAAAACAACTTCTGGTAATGAATTGAGAGCAATGGATATATATTCCCTCTCCCTCAGCCTGCCCACGATTCCAAGAATCCAGGTCGTTGAGCTGAAACTGCCGGCTTGCGCACATCGACGTGTCTGAACTTGAACACTCGCCATGCCAAAGGGCTCTACCGACGCTTTAGTTTCCTGGCCTTTTTCTACAACATGGTTATCTTCCACACACTGCGCTCTTCCGTCTTGTTGGTGCGTCTCTGAAGTAATCAAGTAGTTAGGAAATGGATCACACTCAGTTTTTTCTTCTTTCTTGTTTTTTTTTTTCCTTTTTATTTAAAGGTGACACTGAAGAAGGCTCTGTGCAGCTGAAACGTCTGTCATATCAGTCCCTGCAATGTTTAAATAAAAAGAAAAAAACAAGAAAGAAGAAAAAACGAACTACTTTTCTACAACATGGAAATGGAGACAAGCATCATGCAGTAGGAGCAGAGTTGTATAAAGTAGAAGTAGAAGTACCCGTACAGATGTAATAGCAGCACTAGAAGTATGACATTATATAGTTACCATGTAATATCATACCACTAGCGTTGTTATTACATTTGCAAGAGTACTTCTACTTTTACTTTATACAACTCTGAGTAGGAGCTACTGGTGCTGCTGCCCTTCAGTTTAGCCATATTGCCTCTGTTATAACCTTATTGCCAACACAATTGTAACGTCCAACTCTTAATATGTTACTTTAAGTCTCTCTGTAATATAATAGCTATGTTGTTATGATGTAGTTAAGTGTTTCCAGAAAAGAATTGAATAGGCCCGTCGACGGGCCCATCTGCAGTAAGTGGCTACTGGTCTAGTCTAGTGTTTCTCAAAGGGGGCTCTACAGCTCCCCGGGCGGGGGGGGCATTGGCGAGCCCTTGGTGGGCGTGGCGAGCAAGACAGCTGGGGGTTGGGGCACTCAGTCTCAAGTGGGATTGTTGGAAAGGGCCATTCAAAGGGAATGGAAGCTCTCACAGCATTTTACAATGTTGTATAATAACAGCCTAATACATACAGCCTAATCAATAACAGTATACAGAAAAAACATTATTATTAGGCTGTGCTGATTTCTTCATCTTTTACATCATGTTATCGGGTTGGGTGTGTTGTCATGCTTATGATGAGGTCAGGGGAGTGTTGGTAGGGTTATGATGAGGTCAGGGAGGCAAAAAAGCTTGAGAACCGCTGGTCTAGTCAGTCAAAGATTAACTCAGATCTTCCATCTTGGCAAAGGAGAAAGGTAACAGTAAGTCAGACATTACCGCACAAATGCACCTAGCTAGCGCGACGCGATTAAAGCAACAGAGCGATACGAGCGATTGAAGCGACTACAGTATGTCCGTTACAAGCAGAAAGCAAAGCATTCAAACATTCCCATTGGCTATGGTCACTGACCTCTATACAGTCATTGGCTGTCGCGGCTGGTCGCCGAACCGCGTCATAGAAAGTTGAAAGGATTTCAACTTCAAACTGTTGCTCTCGTCGCGCAAATTGCCTCTGTCTCCACAATCGCTTTTGTCGCGCGACTCAATACAAAGTCAATTACTTCCGTCGCTCGCCTCGCTCTTGTCGCGCAAGGTGTATTTGTGCGGTTAGGGCCCTACTGTGACTCTAACCGTACTGTAGGGCACTGCATCAAAAATACTGGATAAGAGAAAGATAACGCAAACCACGCCCACTCAATGCAAAAGCGTGGGCTCAAGTTGGGTCTCCTAAGGGGGCATTGTCCCCTCCTTCTTCTTCTATTTTTGAGGTGTTTGCTCAAGACGTGCGCTACCGCCATCTACAGCGCTAAGGGGGCTTGATTTATTCTCAACCTCAGGACTCCGAAGGTCTCCTAACCGAAGGTCTCCTAAGGGGGCGTTCACCCGACATAAAGTGGATACCGGAAAAGAAACAAAATGACGCTTCTTCTTAGATCCATTTTCTTTGACTGCATTATTGCGCCGCCGACCCAGGTTTGAGTCTGGCCCGGATCATTTGCAGATCCTACCACGTCACTCGTTTCCTGTCTGTAAAAGCCCTAAGAAATATCTGAAAAAAAAACAGACAGTAGTTGTAAGATCATAGTGAGGGACAAACAAGAACATTTATGATACCATAATACTGCATATCCCTCATTAGATATCCCTCAGCGAAATTGAAGATGCGGTTTGGACCACCCTACATGACAACTGTAAAATGTACAGCCGATTTTAAAAAATAGAAAGACGATGAAGGTGATGGTAAATATTCATGAAAAGGGACACGTCTGTTAGTTGGCAACACATTTTTTTTGGACAATGAGCATAATAAAGCTTTACACAAGGGATGTTTAATATTTAGGGGGCAGCGGACCAGATACTGTTAAAGAAGAGAAGGACTGGTGATAGTAAATATTCATGAAAAAGGACACGTCTGTTATTTGGCAACACATTTTTTTTTGTGGACAATGAGCATGTAAGAAGCTTTACACACGGGAGGGACCTTTAATATTTACGGGGCAGCGGACCAGACGAAGCGCCACGGGCTTATTAGCTCCTTAATCCCACCACTGCACTGCACAGTACACTGCTCTACGGAGCTAGCTAAGTCAATAAGGGACTCAATGGATCCAATCCAATAAGGGGTGACTGTAAGTCAGGCTCGGCCCCTCAGTGACCACCGGCCGCCACATTAGACACTCCAGTTCATCTCTGCGTCCTTCTCTCTCTCTCTCTCTCTCTCTCTCTCTCTCTCTCTCTCTCTCTCTCTTTGTCCCTCTCTCTCTCTCTCTCTCTCTTTGTCCCTCTCTCTCTCTCTCTCTCTCTCTCTCTCTCTCTCTTTTGCTCTCTTTCTCTCTTGCTTTCTCTCTCTCTCTGCACCACATTAGACACTCCACTTCTTCTCTACGTCTCTCTGAGTCTCTCTCTTTCTCTCTCTCTCTCTCTCTCTCTCTCTCTCTCTCTCTCTCTCTCTCTCTCTCTCTCTCTCTATCTCTTTCTCTTTCTCTCTCTCTCTCTCTCTCTCCATCTCTCCGTCTCCATCTTTCTGTCTCTTTCTGTCTCTCTCTCCTCTGGCTATGTTCTTTTCTCTGTGTGTTTTGTTTGAAGTGATGTGTCTGTGGCACTGGTGTACACCATGAAAAGATTGATCCGAGTGGACAGAGTAGGGAATAAAGAGTGCCCTTGTGCCATTGCGTTATCCTGACAGAGCTGTGCTGTGCTGTGCTGTGCTGTGCTGTGCTGTGCTGTGCTGTGCTGTGCTGTGCTGTGCTGCGTTGCGCTGCGCTGCGCTGCGCTGCGCTGCGCTGCGCTGCGCTGCGCTGTGCTGTGCTGTGCTGTGCTGTGCTGTGCTGTGCTGTGCTGTGCTGTGCTGTGCTGTGCTGTGCTGTGCGGTGCTGTTCTGTGCAGAGCTGTGCTGTGGGTAGCAAACAAGTGGACGGCAGTGCTGGCTTGGACACTTGGACATTCTATTTGTTCACATGTCAAAGCCTGCGGTGACATGACCTCAGAATCCTCAGAGGCACCCCTTCTACACACACACACACACACACACACACACACACACACACACACACACACACACACACACACACACACACACACACACACACACACACACACACACACACACACACACACAGGCACCCCTTTTACACACACACACACACACACACACACACACACACACACACACACACACACACACACACACACACACACACACACACACACACACACACACACAGGCACCCCTTTTACACGCACACACACACACACACACACACACACACACACACACACACACACACACACACACACACACACACACACACACACACACACACACACACACACACACAGGCACCCCTTTTACACGCACACACACACACACACACACACACACACACCTACACAAACACACACAGACCCCACTTTTAAACGCACACACACACACACAGGCACCCCTTTTACACGCACACACACACACACACACACACACACACACACACACACACACACACACACACACACACACACACACACACACACACACACACACACACACACACACACACAGGCACCCCTTTTACACACACACACACTCACACACACACACTCACACACACACACACACCACACACACACACACACACACACACACACACAGGCACCCCTTTTACACACACACACACTCACACACACACACTCACACACACACACACACACACACACACACACACACACACACACACACACACACACACACACACACACACACACACACACACACACACACACACACACACCTCTTTTACACACACACACACACACACAGACACACACACACACACCTCTTTTACACACACACACACACACACACACACACACACACACACACACACACACACACACACACACACACACACACACACACACATACAGACAAACAAGCTAGTAATGATGTGGTGTCGTCTGAATACTTGCCATCACTCCATCTTTCAGATTCCTGCTCTTTCCTTCTTTCTGTCTGTCTGTCCCTTTCCATTCCTTCTCCCCTATTTCTCTCTCTCTCTTACTTTTGCTCTCTCAGTCTCTTTCTCTCCATCTCTCTTCATCTACGGTATGGAATGTAATGTAATTCTTCTTCCACATATCTTGCTCAAAAGTTTTCATCTCTTCCTCTCTCTCTCTCTCTCTCTCTCTCTCTCTCTCTCTCTCTCTCTCTCTCTCTCTCTCTCTCTCTCTCTCTCTCTCTCTCTCTCTCTCTCTCTCTCTCTCTCCCCTCTCCATTTCTCTCTATTTCTGCGCCCTTCAATGTTCTCTGTCTCCTGTCTCCATCCTTCTCTTTCTCAGTGTCTTTATCTCTCTCCATCTCCATTTCTCCTCCATTTGTCAGTCCTCTATCCCCCTATCTGTTAGTCCTCCCATGTTCTCCACCGCTGTCACTGACCTAGGCCAGTGTTTCTCAACAGAGGTGCTTGGCTGATAAATAAATTATGTAATATAATACATATTTGTCTAAATTGATAAGTTAATGTTAGTCAGTGGAATCTTTCATCTGCCATTTACGCACAATAAAATATAGGTCGCCCCAATCAGCTGCAACTTCGAACGTCTCCAAATGTGTTACTTTTCTAAGCTTTTGTGGTATCGGATGCGATGCCATGTTACGGCTTGTTGGTTTGGGGTGCCTTGAAATTTTTCATGAATTGAAATGGTGCCTCACCTAAAAAAAGGTTGAGAAACACTGACCTAGCCTCTTCTTCTCTCTCGGAGGCCACCTGTCGGTTTACTTCTCCAGTCTATCTGTCTTACTCTTTCCATCTCTGACATCCTCTTTGTCTGCCTCTTCATTTTTCATCTTGTGTGTGTCTGAAACGTCTCTATCTCCATCTCCCTCCATCTCTCTCTCACTCTCACACTCTCTCTCTGCCTGTCTCATTCTGCACTCTCTCTTTCCTGCCCCATCTCTCTCTCTCTCTCTCTCTCTCTCTCTCTCTCTCTCTCTCTCTCTCTCTCTCTCTCTCTCTATCTATCTCTCTCTTTATCTTTATCTTTATCTCACTCTCCACGAATCTTTCTTCATTCTCAGTCATTCCCTGGTTCCCCTTTACGTAAAAGTCAGTCCATGTGATATAGTAGACCAAGTGGCTGCAGTAAGCCAGGGCAGAGAGACACATCACAGCAGCAGCATGGAGTATAGTATTGACACCTCTCTCTCTCTCTCTCTCTCTCTCTCTCTCTCTCTCTCTCTCTCTCTCTCTCTCTCTCTCTCTCTATCTCTCTCTCTCTCTCTCTCTCTCTCTCTCTCTCTCTCTCTCTCTCTCTCTCCTTACCACTCTTTTATTATTATCATCATGCACTCTGCTTCACGTGCGCTTGAAGGGCTTGTTTTTTTAATTAGCAGCTATGTGAGTTGTCACACTCTGTTGCCTTCATGTTATCTAGATGTCCTCTTTTCGTCTCAGACACAGCATATCACCGAGCCCCCCAGCCAACCCCAACCCCCCCTCTCTCCACAACCATTTTTTCCCAAGCGCTGTAATCATTTATGACATGCTGACTGACTTGTAGTGTGGTTATTAGGGTAGTACCGGGCCCCTTTTTAATAGACAGAAGGCTGTGGAGTCGTGGAAGACGTGGAATGGCATTAAATTCAATGATCCAGTCTGTGCTGTAAGGTTCTTCTTCTTCTTGTTCCTCCTCAAATCGATGACAGCACTCCCAACGTACTCTAGTGCCTGGCTGCAGAGGCGCTGACCATTTAGGCCGGGCCCAGGACAAAGTCATCTGAAAGCCCCAGCCCCAGCCCCAGCCTCAGCCCAAGCCAATACATCCAATGCCCCTATAGATCCCCCTTGTAAAGCCATCTTGGGTTCCATTAATGGTGCTACATCAAATATAAAAGTTATTACGTGTGTATTATGTAAACGTGATGTTATTATTGTTATTATTATTTATTTCAATATTGTTTGTCTTTATTTGTGACAGGACAGTGGAAGAGAGACAAGTGGGGAGAGAGAGAAGGGGAAGGGTCGGCAAATCGAACCCAGGTCACCGGCGTAGTAACCAAGTGCCCTACTGTTAGGCCAAGTCAGGGCCATTATTACTATCATTATCATCAATGTAATGAGAACCCAATTTTGGGTTCCCTCTCTCCCTGGGCCCTAGACGACTGACCCTTTTGTTATCTCCCCTCTGCCGGCTTCCCTTCCTGGCTACGCAGGGAAGTAGGACATTAAAGGTTAATGGCATGGTGGCCACATTCAAAAACTCAGCGCCGATCAATGGACCTTCATTGATTAATGATCCGGAGTTTTCTCTCCTCATATCCTCACTGTCTCTCTATATCTCCCGCTTGATGTGTCTCATTTCATCTCCCTTCTCTTTCTATTTTTATTTTTGTCTTCTCATCTTTTTTTATCACTATAGCTATAGGACACGTCAAGCTCAAGGCGGTGTGTGTGTGTGCAATATGTATAGCACATTGTGTATTGTGTGTGTGTGTGTGTGTGTGTGTGTGTGTGTGTGTGTGTGTGTGTGTGTGTGTGTGTGTGTGTGTGTGTGTGTGTGTGTGTGTGTGTGTGTGTGTGTGTGTGTGTGTGTGTGTGTGTGTGTGTGTGTGTGTGTGTGTGTGTTTGTACGCATACATGCATATGTGTGTGTGAGCGCGTATGTGTGTACATATACATGCATATGGTGTGTGTGTGTGTACACTCTTACATGTGTTTATTCACTCCCCTGTCATGGCACAGAACAGGAAAGAAACAAAAAACAAAACTGACGTGTCGTATATCGCTCTTGGTCAGGCAGACGCATGCAGTGGAGACCAGTTTGAGAGAAAACATCATGATGATCTACTAGACCTCTTGCCTGCTGACACCAAGGTCAAGCAATGAAGCGTCTGATTGGCTCAAACAGCCAAGCCCTTGGGTCAAAGGTCATTGGAGAGAGAGAAGAAGGAAGGACCTGTCTGACATTAACGCCCTCTGGACATACCGTACATGTGAGTTCAACATAATTCAGGGTTGTGTCACTGTATGCTTAGAGTGCTGGTGTTGTGGTCAGGGCCGTATCCAGACATTTTCAAATACTGACTTTAAATACTGTGTGCTGTACTGCATAGTGTACATTTAGAATGCTTCAGACTCTTCAGTCAAACTCTTAAGTTTGTTTTCATTAATCACTGCCTTGAGGAGAAATGGGTGGTGGTGTATATAGACTGAATTCATCATTGTTGATCATATATCGGTTTTCATCAATAGATACATTTTACATTACTGAAAAAAAAAATACAGAGGACATGGCCTCTGTGTCCTCAATGGTAGATACGGCTATGGTTGTGGTACTGCTTGCTTGTTTGTATGTATGGGCTGGTTGATGAGTGCCTGTGTCCTTATGTGCGTGTGATGGAGTGAACATCACTTGAGCATGTGGGTGTGTTCTGAAGTGTAGCGGTCAGAGGCCTAGTCTGCTACCTTCGAAGGTCTGGGTTTGAGTACCGTCGTGGCAACTGTACTCCCCTTCACTACAGTGTGCAGTGATGTGCCTGCATGTTTGTATGTTGTTGGTATTGTTGTCACTATTATTGTTGTTGTGTATCTTGTGTGCTGTTGCTGAGTGATATAAAGGTGTATTTTGTGTAAGAGCAAGTCTGTTCATTGTTTGTCTATGGAGATTGCATGACTGTGTTTGTATGACTGTGCTAGCTTGTGTGATAATATTTGAAGAGCTCTTTTCCTTGTATTCCTTGGATCCATTTTCAGCAAATTATGTGTTTTTGTTGGTGGATAACAGATAACATCAGCTCAGTTCTGCTGTCTCTGATATTGCCTTAAAATCAAATTCGAATAAGATATGAAAATGACACTTGCAGAAGAGCTTCTCCTTTCCGGTCTCTGTGTGCTGTAGTAATGTTAATGATTCTGGATTGTACTGTATTACAGCCTGTAGTACCACACTACACGGTGTCAACTGGGAAACTTCAACTCCCATTGTCATTGCGACACAGCACTCCACAGCACACAAGTGCACACTGCACACAACGAAGTTGCATTTATGCCTCACCCGTGCAAGGGGGCAGCCCCCAATGGCGCCCCAAGGGAGCAGTGCAGCAGGACGGTACCATGCTCAGGGTACCTCAGTCATGGAGTAGGATGGGGGAGAGCACTGGATAAATACTCCCCCCACCAACCTGGCAGGTCGGTAGTCGAACTGGCAAACTTTGGGCTACAAGTCTGATGCCCTAACCGCTCAAAACCTTTTTTTCAGAAAGTGCGCTCAACTCACAACTGTTTCTTACAATGTCTTCGGGGGCGAGCAAACGGCAAAGTTCATATTTAGTAAAAAAGCTGCACTCTCGGGTGTAATTCTTGCAGTTTTAATCTACTGGGTTAGCATGACAGACAGACGATTCGGCCTAAGCCTTCTTCAGCGTTGTGTGACAGCGTGTCACCTCTCACCCGAATGTTCACTGCCGTGCGACGTGAGAGCACGAGTTCACGCCACACCAAATTGTTTAGCGATAACACAAGAGGACCCACCACAACAAATGATTAGCTCACACCAGCGTGGTGTTACTCCAGTGTTTTTTTTCGTGCATGAGTGTGTGAGATGCTGTGAGTGTTTCGCTTGCCTGGCTGGGTGTAGCAGCTTGCAGTGAATCAGGCTGTAAAATTAGCTGGGCCCAATTGCATTAGGTGCAGTGATCGTGTGCTCTGGCGCGACACATGTGGCACAACCTCACTGACACGTACAATTGCAGTGTACACTATATAGTTGCAATGCTCATGAAGTCACATGCACAAACGAGAGGTCACCACCTGCCAGCACACCTGGCTTTGGTTGTTCCAAAAAGGTGTTTTAGTGACTAGTGCAGTTAGGTGAACTCAGAGTTGGTGGGAATGCTACTGACAGAGGGATTGTATGCAGAGGCGCATCTTGCCACCAGGCAAGGCAGGCAGCCGCTTGGGTCCCCCAAGCCAGATAGTGAATAACAGCCCACACTTTACCACAGTAGTGGCGATTTTGGTTCAAATGTTCATTCTTTTGCATTTTCGCTTGGGGCCCCACCTGACCCTAGAATCGCCTCTGATTGTATGGGCGTTCTGTCATTTTGCTAGTTTAGGCATATTGCTTTGGCTTGGTCATTTAACAATCAAGCCTACTGCATATTATGGACTCAACTGAAGGAAGGCTGTGAAAGGAGAAACGGGTAGGTTTGGTTGACATGAACAGGGAGGCTGACAGGGGGCACAAAGGGGTCAGAATTGGCTCCAGATGTGTTGACTGGAGAAGCCCTTTTCAGAGGATCGCAAACGCTTGTAATTTCGGACAAGCTCAATGAGACGCTCTTAAACGTTGCCGCCATTGTCGTTTTCACCAGAAGCGCTCGCGTGGAACTGTGCAATTTTTCTTACGATCGCCCCTAGCAAGGTTGAAGATATCGCACCTAAGGCACGCATTTGGCTGCAAAATGTACATGAAATACGCATGTTAACGTTTTCATGCACAAATCGTGCCCGCGCACGCGTATCCTGCAGCAAGCATACTGAGGGCTTTCAGCGGCTCAGAACATGAATGTCACCTAAAGTCCTTGTTGCAATTTCGAACTTCACCAAAGATGTCATTCACCTCACCAGGGGTGTCTGGAGCGCTTACCTCAAAGATGCGCTTTAAACTTGGGCATAAGTGTCTGATTGTTGATCAAATTAGAAGGGGGGGAGCAGAAACAAACAAACAAACACAGGAGAGTAAACAAACAAACAGGAGAATAATAATAATGAGCAGCGCAGAGTAGATAGGCTACTGGCTGTGACCTATATTGGCCCACGCCACATCCCCACTGAGAGCACAAAATGGCAGATGGAAGGCATCATTATCTATCAATATCGCCACACACACAGACACACACA
>NC_085874.1:23980461-23995461 GCF_034702125.1 Engraulis encrasicolus | reverse complement strand
CTGTATCAAAGATTATATCAAAGATTATACCCTCGGGGATCAAAAAAGTTACTCTACTCTACTACTACTCTATCAGCAAGAGGAAGTACCGTATTCTGCAAAGGGATGGAGGACTCGTCTTGTTTGGGTACAGTATATCGGTGGACTGCTTGGGAACGTGAAGTGTACTGCCGTATCCAGGGCCACTGACAGCTTTGGCTGGGCCCTGGACAAAGACATCTGAAAGGGCCCTCCCACCCAATCCAATAAGGGGGCCCCTCTCTCCCTGGGCCCGGGACAAGTGACCCCTTTGTCCGCCCCTGCCTGCTTCCCTGGCGTGTCTTTGCGAGAGCTGAGAGCAGGCATGAGGAAGGTTTATATTTGGGGAAAGTGATGTCATGGCTCGCCATGCTGCGTGCATGCTAATAGTTTTCAGGGGTGTAGTTGCTCTGGCACTTTTTGTCCATTCTCTCTCTCTCTCTCTCTCTCTCTCTCTCTCTCTCTCTCTCTCTCTCTCTCTCTCTCTCTCTCTTTCTCTTTCTCTTTCCCTCTCTCTCTCTCTCTCTCTCTCTCTCTCTCTCTCTCTCTCTCTCTCTCTCTCTCTCTCTAGCTCTCTCTCTCTGTTTCTCTCTCTTTCTCTGGCATGCCGCATTTCTTTCTTTCTTTCTTGCTTGCTTTCTCCCAATGGTTGTTTTTTATGGCCATGTACCATTTGTCTGAGTACTGGACTTGACAGGCTAGTGGAGCACTCTTCCAGGAAAGATTTGCTGTAGTCCATGTGATGTTTGTGGGTTCAATTGGTTTGACAGGCCTCGTACATTTGTTTTTTGTACATACAGCATGTGCTAGCGTGTGTGCGTGCATGTGTGCGCGTTTGTGTGTGTGTGTGTGTCTGTGTGTGTGTCTGTGTGTGTGTGTGCGTGCGTGCGTGCGTGCGTGCGTGCGTGCGTGCGTGCGTGCGTGCGTGCGTGCGTGCGTGCGTGCGTGCGTGCGTGCGTGCGTGTGTGTGTGTGCAGACAGCATTAAAAGTCTTTTGTCACAATGTACAGTGGTCCATGTTGGCATGATCATCTACAAATACTTGATAATCAAAAGCATGTGACAGTAATGCTCCAAAATAACCGGGATGGTACCATGCTCAGAGTACCTCAGTCATGGAGGAGGATGGGGGAGAGAGCACTGGTTCATTCATTACTCCCCCCACCAACCTGGAGGGTCGGGAGTCAAACCGGCAACCTTTGGGCTTCAAGTCTGATGCCCTACCGTAGGGCTGGGCAATATGACGATATATATTGTTATCGTGATATAAAAGTGTATATCGTGACCTTTCTCCTATATCGTTTATATCGTGATAGTAATTTTGTCAATTTCATACAACTGAATATTGTTTAATTATATTTCATGATGTCACAATACACACTATAAGTTAATGTAACTGTAAAAATGAGAATAAAAAGATCCATTTTAAAGAAAGGTTGTTTTACGACATGAAAAAATAAAGAGCAAATAAAGAGAATAACTGAAAACGTATGTAATTGTGCTATATCATGATATATATCGTTATCGTGATATAAAGTAATCCATATCGTGATATTGTTTTTTCCATATCGCCCTACCCTACCGCTCATCCATGACTGCCCTCTGGGCCCCTTGGCTGTCCAAAAGCACTCACATTGATGTCGTCTGAGAATCTGATCCTTCAGAAGTCAAGTCAAATCTGGCTTTGTTGTCAATTTCTTAACATGCACTGGTCATACAAATAATTGAAATTCCATATCTTACTTTCCCAGACACAGTGATACTTTAGGTGCTGTAGACATACTGTAGACATAGACAATAACACATACAGACTTTAAATCAAAGTTCATGAAAGTCCTTGTGCACAAGACTTCAGTAATAAAGGTACAGTTCTGAGGCAGGGCAGCTTGATCAAGGATTAAACATTCAGAAAATGCTGCACACTGAATACTGTTCCTTGTTTTCTTTTTTATTTCTTGGAGTGAAAAAGAGTGTTTTCTGAACTTTCAACCTTCATTAACCTTTAAGAGTGTACCGTCACACTGGTGTGACGGGAATGTTCGGGCAGTGAAAGTTCTATAGAATTCTGGGCGCCATTCAATAAAATTTGGAATTTTAGAATCTTGCATTGTTATACAACGCATTCTTTTTATAGAATGTTCAAAAACCCACACTCTTAATCTTTGCTCAACAAGTGAGCTTGCTGTTGCTCCTACAGTAAGTTCTTCTGCCTATAGGTGTATTCCATTGGCCCATCTTTTGGCACCAAAACTGCTTGCAATAACATGGAGCCCCTTAATGCACGCCGTACCTCCAGTGGCACACTGTAATAGTCACCGAAAAGTTAACTATCATAGTACTACACTACTATGACATAACACTGGGCATTTAGTAATGCACTACGACTTGGTCGTTGCCATTGTGGTAACAGCAAATTTATAACGCCACGTCTTAAAGGGTTAACAGCTGAAAATTACATTTAAACACTGAATCGAGTTGAAAATTGTCCCTCACACTCGCATGTTCATAAGGAAGCAGTCTACTGTAGTTATTGTTGTCGTTCGTCAGACACGTCTTGACAGGCGCACACTGCAAGGACCGCCCTCAAACCCATAATATCTCTAGCCTGTGGTCGCCACATGTCATCATGTAGTCCACACACACACCAACACACACACCCACACACACGCACATACACATGCACGCACGCACGCACACACAGACACGCACATTCACACAGACACATACACATTCACACAGACTCATACACATACACGCACACACGCACACACACACACATACACACACACACACATACACACACACACACACTGCACACACACACGCACACACACACACACAGACACACACACACACACACACACACACACACACACACACACACGCACGCACACACACGCACGCACACACACACACACACACACACACACACACTACTGTACACATTCTTTTTTGTTTCTTTGCACGCTACACATGTGAAGGCCAGCGTGCTGTCATCATCCACGAAGGGACCATTATGTAACTGGCGTTGAGTCAGATGACGTAAGTGTGTGTGTATGGAGCGGCCTGCAAGCACTCTCTAACCCAGTGGTTCTCAACGGGGGCAGTACAGCCCTCCAGGGGGAGTTGAGGAGCCCTAGGGGGGGCGTTGAGAAGGATATAGCTCATTTGGGGTGGAGCTTAGTTTCCATTGGGAGGCATTAGTCTATTTTATTTTTCAATAATAAGGGGTGTGTTGGCAGTATTATGAGGTCAATGTGGTGTTGGGAGGCTTGTGATGAGGCCAAGGGGGCGTTTGTTCAAAAAAGGTTGAGAATCCCTCAACATCTCCCATCATCTCCCAACAGCACATCCCCCACCCCAACCCCAACTAAACTCAACACCCTCTCTCTCACACACACACACCCCCCCCCCCCCAACCCAGTTAACTGCGAGTGATGTCATATTTTGGAGTGAGCGCAGACAGTCGTCCTTCCCAACACCCCCTGCTGCCTACTCCCCCCCCCCTACACACACACACACACACACACACATCCAGTTAACTGCGAGTGATGTCATATTTTGGACTGCAAGGCAGAAGGCAGAGGGGAGGCAGGGCTAGGGGGGCTGCAGGCGTCACCACACATGGGCATGAGTCGAGTCTGGAGACTGTGCAGAGACTAGCCTAGCATGGGGGGGCCGGGCGGCTAGCCGCGATCTAAAACTGTTCCCAGACATGGCTGATGGCGGTGGCTGATGGAGGACGTTCCTTTTGTACGGCTGGCAGCCTAAGCCTCAACCAGTCTCAGCCGTACTGTAGCTTGGATACAAGAACAGTCATAGGAAAAAGTTTGTACACATCTTTGAAATTTCTTATTAAGTATGCCTTGCTGTCCTGTGAATGTTTACAAATGGCCAATAAAAATATGATAGCATGTACAGGTTTGGGTGGGATTAGTTAAAGCAGACTGATTATTCGTCTTGTGATCAGACCATGTTTTATGACCAATTTTGACAGAAATGTAAGACATTTCAAAGGCTGTACAAACTTTTCCTATGACTGTACCTGGAGATCTGATGTTTCCTATTATCCTTTTTTAGCTGGTGTCTACCATAGGCATTTTATTTTGCGCTTTTAAGTACTGACTCGTATCAAGGTGATATCTTGGGTGTAATGTTTGTTTCTTTGGCTATTCTGAAAGCTTTATTCCCGTTAAGCCTTATTTTCCTTTCTGTCCGCAAAGACTCCTCATTTCCCTCTTTCACTTTGTGATCATATTATCATGTCTTTCTTTGTTTGGTTACATTATTTTATTAAGACTGTTTTTGGTCAAGGTTTATAAATGATTCTTGCAGCATGATCCTTCTCTCTCAGGACAATTCTTGTAACTCCTCAGCTTTTCACTTCGGAACTTTGTCTGCGTGTGTCTAACTGTGGAAATGAATATGAAAGAGCCAATGGCTTTATGGCGAATGGAAAACACATAAAAGGGCTGAAATAACCCTTCCTGCCCAAATAAGTGAGTAATTGCACATGAAAATGCCCAAGTCAAGGAAGATGTCATTAGTTCTAACTTCGGTCATTATAACAGACAATAAATGTGTTGCTGCTGGAAAGTTGGATTGGAGTTTCGTTAGGGCCACTCAGGGCCTCTGACAGCCTTGGCCGGGCCCAGGGTAAAGTAATCTGAAAGGGCCCCCCACCCATAGGCAGAGTTGTACAGTATAAAGTAGAAGTAGAAGTTACATTACATTACATTACATTAATACATTACATTGCATTTGGCAGACGCTTTATAGCCAAAGAAATCGAAACAAAGTTCTGTTGTTCAGATGTAATTGTAACACCAGTGATATCATATTATATGATTTCGGCTTTGTAATGCCATACTGATAGTGTTGTAATTCCATCTGTTAGAGTACTTTTACTTCTATATTAGCCTATACAACTCTGCCCATAGGTGTGCACAGGCATGAGGTGGTGCTAAAGCAACTGCACCAAAAAAATGCCCTTTGTGAAAGTTCTTAACAAAAGTTTTTTTTTTGTCATAATGTACTGTGGTCCATGTTGCCATGACAATCTAAAAATGCTTCACGATCAAAAGCAGGGGTGCATTTCTCAACAGCGTCGTCGCTAACTAAGTTAGAAACTTACTTGGTTGCAATGCAATTTCCCATTGGAAACCTAGTAAGTTGCTAACTGATTAGCAACAACGCTTTTGAGAAACGGGGCCCAGAATTGGATCCTCATCACAACTGACCCTCCAAGGTTGTTGTTGGCCTGAGCCACAAGAGCCTGATGGTGCTTGGCTCTGTATGAGCTCATTAGGGCACTGCAGTATAACATGTTCACTTCACAGTCTTAAAGTGGCACCTTTGCCAACTAACTACTCTGTCTCTTGTTTCCTCACTTGCAGCCTACACACACACATACACACACACACACACACACACACGCATGCATGCACGCACACACGCGCACACACACACACATAGACACACACACACACATACACACATATAAATGCACATACTCTACACACACACATACACAAGACTTGTTGTAATTACATACACTTTCTTGGCGGCCTCTACAGTAATCATCTTTCTTTCTTTCTTTCTTTCTTTCTTTCTTTCTTTCTTTCTTTCTTTCTTTCTCTCTGTCGCTCCATGATGACCATGACAGTCTTGGGACCTCTCAGGCAGGCGGTCTCAGGAACCTACAGTCAGCGGTGTCGTACAGGGGGCTAAAGTGTGACTGAGTTACAATACCAGGGCCCCATGTATATATAGGATACACGGTGTCTGATTTATTTACTGTAGATATGTGGATGGGGGGGTCCATTGGAGGTGACATAGGGCCCCCAATTGCCCTCTTGAACTGGCCTGCCTGACCTGTGCCACTGCACCGCTCCCTCTCCTCTCCTGTTTTCAATCGCCTATTCTCCATCTCTTTCTCTTTCAAATTCAAGTTCAAATGCTCTCTGTCTCTCTCTCTCCCGCTCTCTCTCTCTCTCCCCTTCCCTTCTCTTTCCCTGTATGCATGTCTTTCTATCTGAACAGCCGTCTGTTCTCCTGTGTGTGCGTGCGTGTGTGCGTGTGCGTTTTTGTGTGTGTGCGTGTGTGTGTGTGTCCGCCTGTGTGTCCATGCCTTCTTCTGTGTGTGTGTGTGTGTGCAGGCCTGTCTGTCCTTGGCTTTGCGTGGGCCTGCCTCCCTGGCAGCGCGAAGGGAAAAAATACCTTCCTGTATGATGTAAACAGTGTGGTCCCAGAAGCACATGAGCAGAGGAGAGCAGAGGAGAGGAGAGGAGAGGAGAGGAGAGGAGAGGAGAGGAGAGGAGAGGAGAGGAGAGGAGAGGAGAGAAGAGGGAGAGGAGAGGAGAGGAGAGGAGAGCAGAGGAGAGGAGAGCAGAGGAGAGGAGAGGAGAGCAGAGGAGAGGAGAGCAGAGGAGAGGAGAGGAGGGGAGAGGAGAGGAGAGGAGAGGAGAGGAGAGGAGAGGACAGTTGAGGAGAGGAGAGGAGAGGAGAGGAGAGGGGAGGGGAGGGGAGGGGAGGGGAGGAGAGGCGCGCAGGGGGGAAGAACGCAGCTCAAGGAGGGCTGAGGAAGCCCTTTGACTGGGTCACATGACCCATATAGTACATGCTCACTCTCTGTCAGTCTGCCTCCGCCTGTCCGTCTGTACATCTGTCTGTCTGTCAGTATGTCAGTCTGCCCCCGTCTGTCTGTCTGTCTCTCTAACTCGATTTTTTTTCCATCTTTCTGTTTCCATCCGTCTGTCTGTGCCTGTCCAGGGCCACTAGCAGCTTTGACTGGGCCACCTAAACACAATCATCTGAAAGGGCCTCACTCTTAATACATGCAATTGAATCATTTCACAACTGGGCGCCCTCTTTCCCTGGGCCTGAGACAACTGACCTGTTTGCGTATCCATGGTAGTAAACATGATTTTACTATGGTGTTTCATGGTGATTCTAACTACTATCAACCAACCATACTTCTACTGTGGAGTACAGTAGATGTCATAGTAGCCCTTACAAAAATTAACCATGGTTTTGCTGTGAAAACTAACTAACCATGGTTTTACCATAGATTTACCATGGATTATAGTCATTCATGGTTTTTAGGGTAACCATGAAAACCATGGTTCGTGATTATAGTAGCCCCCAATGGTGGTTGTGCGGCGGGACAGTACCATGCCAAGGGTATACCTCAGTCATGGAGGAGAGCACTGGTTAATTACTCCCCCACCAAATTGGCGGGTCAGGAGTAGAACCGGCAAACTTTGGGCTACGCCCTTATCGCTTACCCATGACTGCCCACCGACTGGTTAATAATCCAGCAGTGTAGTGGGTGGAAGAGCAGCTAATCGGCTCCTCTTTTCCCTCTTCCTCCCTTTGTATCTCTCTCTCTCTCTCTCTCTCTCTCTCTCTCTCTCTCTCTCTCTCGCACACACACAGGCACACAGACATATGTAGGCATGTATGCAAACATGCACGCACACACTCACTCACGCTCGAATCTCCCCCTTTGACTCCTGTCACCTGAGCTGCAGACTAGACTCCATGGGGCAAACGTGAACAGCTGTGTCAGTCACGAGTGCTTACCGCCCCCGTCTCAATGCACACACGCACACACACACACACACACACGCACGCACGCACGCACGCACGCACACACACACACACACACACACACACACACACACACACACACACACACACACACACACACACACACACACACGCACGCGCACGCACACGCACACATGCACACACGCGCACATTCACACACACATTCGCACACACACTACAGACACACACGCGCGCACACACCGCTTGCTAATGACACCATCCGCCAGTAAAGAGAACTCAGTCAGCTAACTCCTTTCATTTCTCACTGCTGAAACCAACTGTGGAATATGCACAGCTTTGCAGAGAGAGGGGGGGATAAGGAAAAAGAGAAGAAGAGATGGAGACGGAGACGCAGAGAAATGAGGAGAGAGAGAGTGAGAGAGAGAAAGAGAGAGAGAGCAGGAGAGAGAGAAAGAGATGGAGAGGGGGAGAGAGAGAGGGGGGGGGAAGGGAAAGAAGGAAAGAGAGGAAAAGAAAGAGAATGATCCTCTGCCTAATGCCAGAGAGCAGAGCTGCAGATGCAGCAGATGTAGTGAATTTAAGGGGAAATGATCTGAGTAATATCGGAAAGATCAAACCCATCATCTCCCGCACCATAACACACCGCATCCTCAACCCTCAAGCACCAGGGATTCTCTCTCTCTCTCTCTCTCTCTCTCTCTCTCTCTCTCTCTCTCTCTCTCTCTCTCTCTCTCTCTCTCTCTCTCTCTCTCTCTCCAACACTGTAACACAGCATCATCTTCTCTACCCTCTTTTTTTCTCTTTCTCTGTCTGTCTCTGTCTCTGTCTGTCTGTCTCTCTCTGTCTTTCTCTCTCTCTCTCTCTCTCACTCACTCACACACACACACACACACACACACACACACACACACACACACACACACACACACACACACACACACACACACACACACACACACACACACACACACACACACACACGCTCTATGTCACTTAATGCAGTGTCCTTGAATCATCCACTCTGTCTCTCGTCTGATCTGTCTGCCTGTCTGCCCCCCATGCACTCGTGTAGCTGCCTGTATCAATGGCCAGCTCCAGCCACCACCACGCTCAATGAGGATCTTAAGTGCTTCAAGATCTCATCGTCCTCCTCCGCATCCCTCTCTTCCACCCTCTCAACCTCTTCCTGTGTCACCCTTTCTTGCTTTCTGTCTTTCTTTCTGTCTTTCTTTCTGTCTTTCTTTCTTTCTTTCTTTCTTTCTTTCTTTATTTTTTTCTTTATTTCTGTCTGTCTGTCTGTCTGTCTGTCTGTCTTTCTTTCTTTCTTTCTTTCTCTCTTTATTTCTTTCTTTCTTTCTTTCTTTCTTTCTCTCTTTATTTCTTTCTTTCACTCACCCATTTACTCCTCCCCCTCACTCTCTCTCCCTCCCTCTTTCCCCTCTCCTCCTAAAGGCTGATCATTACTAAGTGTGGTGCTTAATACTATGATTAAGCATGGATGGCCATTAGCCTATATCGAGACCCTTGATATGGGCTATATTATAATGAAAGACGAGGTAAAGTAGGAGCAAGAGTGACCGACAGAAGTCACGGAGAAGCAGGAGGAGAGGAGATTAGAGGAGAGGAGAGGAGAGGAGAGGAGAGGAGAGTGGATGAGCAGGAGGAGAGGAGAGGAGAGTGGAGGAGAGGAGAAGAGAGGAGAGGAGATCAGAGGAGAGGAGAGGAGAGGAGAGGAAAAGAGAGGAGAGTGGATGAGCGGAGGGGAGAGAAGGGAGAGGAGAGGAGAGTGGATAAGAGAGAGGAGAGCAGAGGAGAGGAGAGTGGATGATGGGAGAGGAAAGAGAAGAGAGGAGAGGAGAGGAGAGGAGAAGAGAGGAGAGTGGATGAGCAGAGAGAGCAAAGTAGATGAGAGGAGGGGAGAGAAGGGAGAGGAGAGGAGAGGAGAGCAATGGCAGGCAGTCTGTCGTGGCAGTGGGAAGCAATGAATATGCAGCAGACTCAGGCAGACTTGCTGACTCCTGCACTTCTGCACTGATGTGTGTGTTTGTGACTGTGTGTGTGCGTGTGTGCGTGCGTGCGTGCGTGCGCGTGCGTGCGTGCGTGCGTGCGCGCGCGTGCGTGTGTGTGTGTGTGTGTATGCGGATGGTGAGTTGAGGAGGAGGAGGGAGGAGGGATGGGCTCAGGAAGAAAAAAGGTGATTCCCACATGCATGCAAGCAAGCGATGGAAGTGAGCACACTGCACTGCATACCTTCTGCAAGTGATTGAGTGAGCATACATACTGTAGTGTTGTATTGTGTTGTTCTGCAATCTCTCTTTTCCTTTCCTGCTGCCACGTTCACGCTCACGTTCCTCTTCCCTTCCCCCTCACTCCTGAAGCTCACATTCTTCCCAGAGTCATGTGTTTGTCTGGGCATTTTGTCTGACAGCTGAAGGTGTTTGGTTGGGTGAGGGGTGGGTGGGTGTGTGGTTGAATCAAAATAATAATAACATGAATCACGTTGGCATGACAAAACGCCAGAGAGGAACATCAGAGTCTCAGGGGGGAATCGAAATCAGGATTTTGAAAAATAAACAACATGAATCAAGTTGACATGACAAAACACCAGAGAAGATCTTGGGAGTGTGAAGTGCTCTGGAAGGTAGTGGAATGTTCAAAAATGTTCACAGTTCTTATGCAATAGTTTGAAGAGAAGTTGAGATGTGGGAATGGTAAGACGGTGTTTAGATCGAAAGTTTATTTTTAACCCTTTCACACAGAGTCTCTCTTATAACCTTAATGTCGAAAAAATGGTAATGACCATGCTTTAATCGATTACTTAAGACTCGCACCCATGTTGTAGCTATGTCGCTATGGTGTAGTTAAGCTTTTTCAGCAGAGAGGGAACAGGATCGCAGGTGATCACCATCTGCATGAAAGGGTTACATCCCATTGGTCCGACAGCCCATTAGTCTGATCACACACGTACAGTACTATGCCCAAATCAAAACAATTCCAATTCCAATTCCTAGCATATTCTGTCAGTATGCAGTTGTTTTAGCGGCATCATTTTGCAATTAATCATGTTTAAGTTACCTGAAAAGTTAAAACTATCCCCAAACCAAAACAATTGCTAATCTTAACTGTCATTAAAGGCTTGTAGCATGTAGCCTGTTAGCCCAGTAGCCTGGGTGTAATGCTCCTCTATGGCTTATTGTCTGACTTAAGGGCTGTCGAACTAATGAACTGTCTGACCAATGGGCAGACCATCTGTATGAAAGGGCTACAGAGGAACAGCCTTTGACTTTGATTGGCAGTGGGCAAGGGCATGTGTGTGGGTAAAATATGCAGGAGAGTCAGTGAGGTGAATTTTCTCGCATCTTTAATGTGTGATGAAAACGTACAGCCATGGCAAGTCTGTCAGAGGTAAATTAGCCATCAGAGTCCAGATGTAGAGTAGGTGAGGCGGAGCTGATGGTATTGTATGCAGGGCCGCTGACAGCTTTCACAAGGCCCAAGACAAAGTCATTTGAAATGCATACAATGTAATGTCCCTGGGCCCGGGACAGCATACCCCCACCCCCACCCTGTTGGCTTGCCTGGTTGTATGCACTTCCCCTCGCCTGACCTCACCTCAACACTATAGGCACCAAGGACACCCGTCTTAGCCCATGTATCATCTTCCAATAGTTTCAATTCTGAGCAGGGGTACGATCGTTGCACACACATACTTATGTCAGAGGTGTGTGTGTGTGTGTGTGTGTGTGTGTGTGTGTGTGTGTGTGTGTGTGTGTGTGTGTGTGTGTGTGTGTGTGTGTGTGTGTGTGTGTGTGTGTGTGTGTGTGTGTGTGTGTGTGTGTGTGTGTGTGTGTGTGTGTGTGTGTGTGTGTGTGTGTGTGTGTGTGTGTGTGTGTGTGTGTGTGAGAGAAAGAGAGTTAGAGTGTGTAGGTCGGGTACGAGGCACTTAATGAATATGTATCCATTGCAAGGCCTGTTAACACCCCCCCCCCCACACACACACACACACACACACACACCTCCCTTCATCCAGTTTTACCTGCCCATCCAACCAACCATCTATAGCCACTGCACTTTCAGACTCTCCTGTCCTGTCCTCTCCTCCTGTCCTCTCCTCTCTTCCTCTCTTCCGCTCAAGAATTGGAGAGCGCTGGATGGATGGAGCTGGGTCTCTCTCTCTCTCTCTCTCTCTCTCTCTCTCTCTCTCTGGGTCTCTCTCTCTCTCTCTCTCTCTCTCTCTCTCTCTCTCTGGTGCTGGACTACAGGTGCCTCAGCCTGCTCTTCTTTACCTCCTGGATGGATGGAGCTGGGTCTCTCTCTCTCTCTCTCTCTCTCTCTCTCTCTCTCTCTCTCTCTCTCTCTCTCTCTCTCTCTCTCTCTCTGGGTCTCTCTCTCTCTCTCTCTCTCTCTCTCTCTCTCTCTCTCTCTCTCTCTCCCCCACCCCCCAAAGCAGCACTTCTAATCATGGCAGCATCATCCCTCACCCTCATTACTCTGGCAGCCCCCTGTCAGCCGGCATACGCTGCAGGACACCTCGACTTGGAGAGGCTGCTAATGACCTCAGGATATTTCCCCATTCCCCAGTGATTAGGAACGGAACACGTGCGGTACAGAGAGAGAGAGAGAGAGAGAGAGAGAGAGAGAGAGAGAGAGAGAGAGAGAGAGAGAGAGAGAGAGAGAGAGAGAGAGAGAGAGAGAGACAGACATAGAGAGACATACATAGAGATTCAGAGAGAGAGAGGCAGAGAGATAGATGCAGAGAGAGAGAGAGAGAGAGAGAGAGAGAGAGAGAGAGAGAGAGAGAGAGAGAGAGAGAGAGAGAGAGAGAGAGAGAGAGAGAGAGAGAGAGAGAGAGAGAGAGAGAGAGAGAGAAGGGGAGGAGTAGGAGGAGAGCTCTGGACTTAAGTGAGTGTTTCTTTTGAAGTCTAGCAGCTCAACCCACCCCTCTCTCTCTCATCAGGATTACTGGGGATCTGTGTATTTTTTTGGGCTCCTCTGCAGGTGTTGTCTGGTGTTTGGGCTTGCTGAGTAGTTTTCTTGTCCTCTTTTTTTTTTTTTTTTTTAAATCTGTCTGTTTTTTGTTTTTGTTTTTTTACTGGAAAGTCACCAGGGCCCCAGGTCCACTGCCTCACAAGCAAACCTGCTGGCAGTGGCAACACACCAGCTAGGGATACACACACACACACACACACACGAACACGCACAGGCACGCAGGCACACACACAAACACACACACACGCACGCACGCACGCACGCACGCACGCACGCACGCACACACACACACACACACACACACACACACGCAAACACACACACACACACACACACACACACACACACACACACACACACACACACACACACACACACACACACACACACATACACACACACACACACACACACACACACACACACACACACACACACACACACACACACACACACACACACACACACACACAAACACACGCACACACGCACACACACACAAACTCTCTCTCTCTCTCTCTCTCTCTCTCTCTCTCTCTCTCTCTCTCTCTCGTTCCATATACCACAGACACACACACACACACACACACACACACACACACACACACACACACACACACACACTCACACACACACACACACACACACACACACACACACACACACACACACACACACACACACACACACACACACACACATGTAGGCTACACACACATTGGAGGTGCTGAGAGCACTGGAGCGAACCCATTGCCCATTGTTGTTGCCATGGCATTATCAGCGGGGACAAACTGGAGGGCTGGTGGATGGTGGCAGGCGTCCCGCGCTACTGTTTGTCCAAGATAAATGGAGACGCCCCAAGGCTGTGAACGAGGACAGACACCCTCACTCAACAGACACCACCGCTACCTCTAACACTAAGAGTAACTCAACCACTGTAAAATGGTGGCTTGCTGTTTTCAAAGACACTGTTTTCTCTTCAATGGCTATACTCACAGTACAGTAAACCACCATGCTACCGTTGTGAAATGCGCATTGTTTTTCAAAGAAACATACTCAATTGCTACTCACCAGTATCACTAACTCAACCACTGTAAAATGGTGGCTTGCTGTTTTCAAATACACTGTTTTCTCATCAGTTGCTATACTCACAGTACAGTAAACTATCATGGCACTATACCGCCGTTAAATGCTCATTGTTTTTCAAAGAAACATTTTCAGTTGCTACTACTCACGCTAAATTACACCATGGCGCTACAATCGTGAAATGCTCATTGTTTTTCGAAAAGACATTCTCAGTTGCTTGCTACTGGCAAAACAGTAAACCACCATGGTATTACCACTGTAATATGATTGTAGTTGCTTTTGAAGACCCATTCTCAATGTTGCTACTCATACTACATGAAGGGGCCATCCCTATGTTCCCCAGGTCCTATGTTCCCCGGGTCCTATATTCCACGCAACCTGGGAACTTAGGACCCTTTTTTCAAAGGGCGTCCCGCGCTACTGTTTGTCCAAGATAAATGGAGACGCCCCAAGGCTGTGAACGAGGACAGACACCCTCACTCAACAGACACCACCGCTACCTCTAACACTAATGGTAGGGACACATAGACGCGAATTTGGCCAAGTGAAGCCAACTTCGCCATTCATTCCTATGAGAGAGGCGAAGGCAAGCGAAAGCAAGCGAACAGGAGCAAAGCGAAATTATTAAAGAAAGTTTAATGTTATGCAAATGAGGAGCGAATTCGCCTGCCGCGGCCCAATCAAATCAACAACATAACTGTTCCATTCCATTTGATTCGCTGCGACGACCTGATGACAGTTGAATTTCGCCTCTCTTCGCTTCGCTCGCTTCGCCTCCTATGTGTCCCTACCGTAAGAGTAACTCAACCACTGTAAAATGGTGGCTTGCTGTTTTCAAAGACACTGTTTTCTCTTCAATGGCTATACTCACAGTACAGTAAACCATCATGCTACCGTTGTGAAATGCGCATTGTTTTTCAAAGAAACATACTCAATTGCTACTCACCAGATTTATTTTTAAACTAGAACTTTTAGACTATTTAGACTCATTTTAAGACAATGTCTCCATGGAGATGGGTGGAGTGTCTTCTTGAAAGGCATGAGGAAGTTTTTTTTTTCCTTCCAAAACTCATCCAAAATACTCCAGCTGTCTGGAGAAAGTGCCATGTACTCCAGTGAGATGGGGTGATGTGGAACTGAACTGCATCACATCAGTGTCAAAGAGATGATTAGGCCTGCTGAGAATTAGGGTCCAAGACAGTTTCTTTGACCTTGCCTCAAGGTCCTGCTCTTTCATATCAGTCTGGAGGCAGCAGGGCAGTGCATCGTGCGTAATTGTGTGTGTGTGTGTGTGTGTGTGTGTGTGTGTGTGTGTGTGTGTGTGTGTGTGTGTGT
>NC_085874.1:23972961-23975461 GCF_034702125.1 Engraulis encrasicolus | reverse complement strand
TCCCAAAAAAGTGATTTGTTCTGGACTTGAGTTGAACTCATCATCTTTCCATTTGCATGAAAAAACCCTCCAGGGGAAAGTGTTGCTTGAGCAGACGAAAAAGAAAAATGTCACTTACTTCTTTTAATAATTTATTTTTTTTCCCTCTCACTTTCTGAACAAAGAAAAACTGAAGGAGTGGTCTGACAAGGCTTTGCGTTTGTATGGGGGATGTGCAGCACCGATGGGTTTTCGATAGCTAGTAGGGCCTCTACCGTACCTTGAAAAAGTTTCGTCGTCATAGCAACTGTAAAATTAGCCAGGCCTTTTCTGTCAGGCGTAATGTTTCGTGGCAGTGCCACCATGGCAACATAACAACTAAAGCCTGGGACGTTCACTCAACCTCCGCCTGCCACTGGGAATCGTGCTGTTGAGCGCTTTGCCCTTCCTAGCACACCTTGAGTGATGACTTTGTCATCTATCGCCGCACACTCTCACGTATCGCAGACAGTTTGTTTACCGGGGGATTTTCTATTTTCGGATCTTTTTCGCGCATAATCTATCATCGGCCAATTTGAATACATTAGAGTCACTGTCAATACATTGCTCTATTATTTCCGACACTTGGGCTTGTTAATTAGGCATGTACCCTCCGTGGGAGACACATAGAACAAAGGGTCTTTGTTGATGGCGTGTCTTCGGCTTGGCCTGACATTTATTATTTTTTATGATAATTGACGTGAATTTATATGAGGATGTACAGCGACGGAAATCCACAGAGGGTTGTGGAGGAAACGACTCATACATCTACAGTATGTTATGTCCTGGATTTCAAGTAGGGAAATTTACATGGCAAAGAAAGAAGGTAGTAGTCTACCGGTGTAATAAGAAAAAAATACACGAGATATCATGTCATTAAAAAAAGCATAGCCATTCTCGCTGAAGTGTAAGACAAAGAATATGCAAGAACCACGGAAAGAAATCACAAACCACAACATTAGGCCTACTTATGAAAAGCATCTCTACAAAATGAAGCTCAAATGTGTAAATGTTTTTTGGGCAGCTTTGGCTTAATGGTTAGTGTCTTGCTCTTAATATCAGAGGGTTGCAGGTTTGAATCCCATCTTTACCTCTCCCTGCACCTCCATGCATGACTGATGGGCCCTTAAGAAAGGCGCCTCACATTGCTCCAGGGACTAAAATCAATCCCTTTTTAAAAATAAAAAATAAAAATAAAAACTCTAACTTTCTTTGGATAAACACGTAATGCAGTGGCCTCCAAATGGCAGCCCACGGGCCAGATCCAGCCTGGGCATGGCAAACAGTTGCCTCCCCATGAGGTTGGAACAAATGAAAACATGTATGTGAGCTATCTGTGGCCATACGGGTGAATGTTTTGCTTGGCCCTCAGCTTCATTTGCACAACATAATTTGGCCCTTGGGGGCAAATAATTAGAGACCACTGATGTAATGTAATGTCTGAAGCAGGGTAGTAACCAGACATTTTCAAATACCAAGGTCAAATACTGCGTGCTGTACTGTAGGCCTACATTTAGAGTGCTTCAAACACTTCAGTCAAACCCGTAAGTTTGTTTTCATTTATCACTGCCTTGAGGACTTATCATTGTTGATCATATCGATTTTCATCATAGATAAATTTTACATTACTGAAAAAAAAATACCGAGGACATGACCTCTGTGTCCTCAGTGGTAGTTACGGCCATGGTCTGAAGATGTGTAAAATGAAGTCTGGACTAGGGGTGCATTTCTCAACAACAACATTGCTAACTAAGTTAGCAACTTACTTGGTTGCAATGCAATTTCCCATTGGACACTTAGTAAGTTGCTAACTGGGTAGCAACGATGCTTTCGAGGAACGGGGTCCAGGCAGACAGCATGTGTGTGGATGTTGAATATGAGCTGCAGAAACTCCACCGTTACTTCATTAGTCTTAAGCTTCTACTTAATGTAAGCAAGACTAAATGTATGGTCTTTACTCGATCTAAGCATGGCATGAAAAATGATTTTAATATATCTACTTTAGATGGGTCTGTTATTGAGAGAGTATCACATTATAAGTACCTGGGAATCTGGCTAGATGACAAGTTCACATTCAAGAAACATACTGACTGTCTTGTCACTACGCTCAGACAAAAGCTATCTTTCCTGCACAGAAATAAATATCACTTTCCTGTTTTCTGCAGAAAAAAGTTAATTGAAGCTACTTTTCTGTCTTCCCTTGACTATGGTGATATTATTTACAGACATGCACCACTCTCTAATCTGAAGGCACTTGACACTGTCTATCATTCAGCTCTTCGTTTTATTACTGGGGATCCATATAGTACACATCATTGCCTGTTATATGATAAAGTTGGGTGGGCTCCACTTTCTCACAGAAGGGACATGCATTATTTTATTTTTATTTATAAGGCCCTCACTGGCAAACTCCCATTTTTATATTTCATCTCTTTTAGTTTTGGCACTCCAACCCATACCAAACCCGCAGCAGCAATTTTTT
>NC_085874.1:23962961-23965461 GCF_034702125.1 Engraulis encrasicolus | reverse complement strand
GCAGGGCAGGCCATAGAACTGCTCAGTGTCTGCTTTTATGTAACACAACCAGATGTTGAGCCTTATACTAGAGCACAGCGCTGGGTTTCTGTTCTGGCTTTTCAGGGATTGGAGAGGGGTAAAATCAGCTTAGGCCTCCTTTCTTTCTCTCTCTCTCTCTCTCTCTCTCTCTCTCTCTCTCTCTCTCTCTCTCTCTCTCTCTCTCTCTCTCTCTCTCACACACTCTCTCGTTCTCTCGCTCTCTTTCTCACTTGTCTCATTGTCTGTCTGTCTGTCTGATTATTTATTTCTCTCACTGGCTTTTTCCCTTGTTGTCATAGGTCTTTGTTTCTCATTGCCATTAAGCTTGTGCTCTGCTCTGCTTTTCTTTCCATTTCATCAGCAGGGTGAAAACACCCCCCCTGGGGCTGAAGGTGAATAGTTACCGTTGGTAACGGTTTACATCTGCTGGACAGCTGTGCAGAGAACGTGATTCGTCAGTGAGATCAGATGTGATTTTCCACACAAAAACACCTTTGATTCAACGCTGACTTTTTAATGCCCGGTTGTCTTTCTGTAGAAGTGGCCTCATGCTGAAAAAATGTGTGTTAGATGTGTTGAACAACTATTCCATACTTCCTGGGAAGTCCCCAGTGGTGGGCCATCAGGGCCTGCGAGGCCTTCTCTGCTGGCCTAAACAATAACAAAACAATATAATGCTGCGTAATATTCAGCAGCCGCGTCAGTGTGACCAAGATGGCTAGAAATGTCAAAATTGAGTAACTGACTGGTGCTCTCCCCCATCCTCCTCCATGACTGAGGTGCCCTCAGCATGATACCTCCCTGCCACACTGATCCCTTGCCATTGAGGGCTTGCACCATTGAGGGCTGCCCCCTTGCACGGATGAGGCATAAAAGCAATTTTGTTGTTTATTTATTTTTATTTCTCCTTTATTTTTCTTGGGTGGTCACATTGAGGCGACTGCCTCTTTTCCAAGTGAACCCATTGTTCTGTGTCATAATGAGAGTTGGAGTTTCCCAATAGGGCTTTCACTTCACTTCACTTTGACTTAAAGGAGACAGTGGTCTTATTGACTGTATTTATGTTTATTTACTGTGTTTATAGCAATTGCAAACAGAGGATTTTCAAAGATGCCCTCTGATCAATTTGCTCTACAAAGTGAGTTGTCCAGATGATGTCAGGGAGTAGGGTTGCGCACTCAGTCGGAAACCATGATTTAAAAAAATGAATTTAATGGTGATTTCATCATGATCACACAGGGGGCAATATAGTGGCCTGCCTTCGGGAGTCCTTCAAGGCCGATCATGGCCAAAAATCTGTTGACCCGCCTAAGCTTCATGCTATTGCTTTTTAAACAATTATTACAATCCAGATTTATTTTCACTCATCCCTTATATAATACATTCTTGGTTATATTTTATTTCGTGATTTTAAATAACATTCTGCACAAAATTCAGTGGTTTATTGTTTTTGAGTAATCCTGGATAAATCCTGGTAAAACAGGGGCTTATCAATTATTTTCTCCCCCACACCCCTTGTCAATTGTATCAAACCCGCAACCCTTGAATTCCTAGATCCCTTAACCACTAGACCACGGTATACGATTGCCCCATTAGCCCAACAGTCACACACTTCTTCTATGGAGCACCTCTGTCACTTTATCACATACAGGGCCACAAAGCTCCTTTCATGCCAGTTGCCAACAATAGCAGCTTTGCCCAAAAAAATCGAACCCTTGCTGCATGTTGGTGAGTACAACTTTCGACTTCAAACAGTTGATAACTTGGGTAAGGCTTACAGATACAACCATACAAAGACATTAGTGAGAATTGTAAGAAAGTCATAAGTAAAAACAGTTTGTATCATTGATATTGCAAAATACTGAAGTCAAATCCTAGTAACCGAATTCACAAAGTAGCTTATGAAAGCTATTAAATGACCGTGTGTGACAGACACCATGCAGTCTGTTTATAGGGTGGATGGTCTAGGCTAGTGTTTCTCAACGGGGGCGGTACAGCCCCCTAGGGGGGCATTAGGGGGTCGTAGGGGGGGCGTTGAGAAGGATACAGTTCATTTGGTTTATTTAATATCAAGGGGGGCATTGGCAGGCTTATAATGAGGTCAAGGGGGGCGTTTGTTCAAAAGAGAACCACTGGTCTACGCTAGCTATCTGGCCTTGCCAAGAAGTTGCCAAGCAGCAGCACACACGACAAAGAGCCACTCCAGCTTGGAAACAGAATGGCTTCTATTCCTCTTGAAAGAGTATGAACAGTTTTTGTAGTGATCAACAGCCCAACCCCCGGCGTGGCGCGGAAGGAATTTGAAATAAAAGGGAGAAAGACAATGAGCCCTCCGGATTTGGCAAAGCCGAGGACAATGTCTGAGACAGCGAGGCAGGTGAGTTGGCAGCCGGTCCCCAATTGGGGAGATGGGCACCCCGCTGTCCCCTCCTGCGCACGGCACGCCTCTTAAAGGGAATGAATGGTGCTTAATCACTCT
>NC_085874.1:23947961-23957961 GCF_034702125.1 Engraulis encrasicolus | reverse complement strand
CACCGCACTGCTCCCTTGGGGCGCCATTGAGGGCTGCCCCCCTTGCACGGGTGAGGCATAAATGCAATTTCATTGTGTGCACTGTGCAGTGTTCTCTTGCGTGCTGTGGAGTGCTGTGTCACAATGACAATGGGAGCTAGAGTGTCCTACAGGTGGGCTTTCACATTGGTAAAGGAGTAACCTTTGTGGGCGTTTTGCCTTTATAATGAGGCTACAGTAAAGGAAGACAGGATAGGAATTGGGAGAGATGGGGAAGGATTGGGAAATCAAGTTTTGTCAGAGGACGCGCTCAACTTCTTGGAAAAAAATGAATGTCTTTGGGTCCACAATAAAAGGTATCAACTTAAAGAAGAAAAATCACCACGCACTGATGAAGGCTTGATAGCCGAAACGCGTTTGCTTCTGGACATGGTGGTAATCTATAATGAGACCTAGTTTGTGAGTGCGGATTTTTCTTCTTTAAATATTCAAAATGGCGGACCATGGAGAAGATCCCCCTTGTCATGTATGAAAAGTGCAATTTTTCCAGTCATAATGAATACTTAGAATTTGATGGTGGTGGTAAGTATTCATGAAAAATGTAACATTCGTGAATGGACAGCATGAATTCTGGAAATAAACAACTAAAAATATCACACAGTGTCCCTTTAAGAAGGATTTGGAAATAACGCTTAACGGAACTTGAAGCTGGGTCCCTGAATTTATGGTATGGTCTATGGTGCCTTATTCCAATGATGTTTGGAGGTTGGGATGCGCACACATCCAAAACAATAATGCAAGACAATTGTAGTAGATTGCATGAGAGAGTGATCGACACACTGAATGTAAGAGTGAGCTATATATTGTTAATATATGTGTAATGATGTGTGTAATGTCTTCTGTATTTATGTAGAGTATGTATGCTACTTGACACCTTACGTGTAATATCCCCCTGGGATCAATAAATGATACTCTACTCTACACTGTTTGAGCTCCAAAAAATATATACCTCATTAGGAAGATCCCACTGGTGGATCGAAACGTTGCCTTATTCCATTCAACCACGGCATCCCCAAGAAGTGATCGTTGCAATGTAGAATTTGCTCCTCAATAGCCATGATTTGTCTTACACACATCAAATTTCAGATTCCCCACATCACCACTGTATCAGAGGACTTGTACAGCAGCTGTAGCCTATTAATGCATACCATCGCTCCAGGGGAACACTGTAGTAGTCGTTAAAAAACTGAACTGACATAGTATTATACTTCTATGACATTACACAGGGCCTTCAGTAATGCACAATGACTATTCAGGACTTATGGTATAACAGAAGTCTTTTTTTTTCCTCTTGGCTTGTTTGCAGTGTCTTCCACACACCAAATAGCCTACCTTCACACACTGAACATCTAAGATCTTTGTTTTAATAGCTGTAGCAACATGAAATATTTTTTTCCAATGCCAAAATATATATAGCCTATATTTCCAAATTCCAAAATCAAATCGTCTGCAAGCTGTGCTAGACACATGTAACCTTCATATAATTCTTCTCAGGGAAAGTCCAGGTCTCGTTTTGCGCACTGAGAGAAGAAAGTAATTTTTTCTGATCAGTCTGTCTTTTCTGTGTGTTTGCCTCCTGAAGCGCTCACTAACCATTTTGAGCGTTCTCTCTCATTAGCTAGTCTAACACAGAGATTTCAAGAGCGCCTCACATTTTTCCCCTTTCATAATTCCCACTTTTGATTGCTTCCAATTCATGCGGAAGGAATAGGGATGAAGGAATGTCACAACTAGTGATGATACATTCTGAATTGAACTAATATTTCGCTATTTATTCCTCCCCCCCCCCCTCTCTCATATCAACAAATTCTCTGAATTTGTGCTACTTTCTCACATTCAATCTCTCTATCCTTCAACTTCTTTCTCTCTCACACGCCTCCATCACTCACTCTCTCATTCTCCTTCTCCTCCTCCTCATTTTCTCTCTACCCCGCTATACCCTCTATGTCTATTCCCCCTTTTCCCCCTCTCTCCTCCTCCTGCAGAGCATTGGGAAGGGCTCCCTCTGGTCCATCGACCCCGAGTACAGGCACAACCTCATCCAGGCGCTGAAGAAGACGCCGTACCACCCCTACTCCCCCCGCCTCTCCAGCCCGCCCCCCGCCTCTCCCCCGACCTCCCCGCAGGCGTATCACAGGTAATGGCTCTCCATCATTCCCCGCTGCTCCACTCGCTTATCCCCACACTCTTTCATCTCTCTCTCGCGTGCTCTCTCCCTCACATTCTCTCTCTCTCTCTCTCTCATACTCTCTCTCTCTCTCTCTTCCTCTCTCTCTCTCTCTTTCTCCCTCTCTCGAGCCCCTCAGCCCTTTTCCATTCATTCCTTCCCTCACATTCCCTCTCTCTCTCTCTCTCTCTCTCTCTGATTGTTTCTTTCTCTCTCTCTCTCTCTCTCTCTCTCTCTCTCTCTCTCTCTCTCTCTCTCTCTCTCTCTCTCTTTCTCTCTCTCTCGCCCCTCAGCCCTGTTCCATTCATCCCTTCTGCTCACGTAGCCTTCCATTCACGCTTCACGCTGAGTGGCATAGAAGCATTCTCTTCTCCCTCTCTCTCCTCTCTTCTCTCTCTTCTCTTCTCCCTCTCTCTCGCTCTCTTCTCTTTCCCCTCTCTTCTCCTCTCTCGCTTCTCTCTATCATCTCTCTATACTCTCTATTCTCCTCTCCCTCTCTCTCTCTCTCTCTCTCTCTCTCTCTCTCTCTCTCTCTCTCTCTCTCTCTCTCTCTCTCTCTCTCTCTTCTCCTCTCTCTCTCTTCTCCTCTCTCTCTCCCCTGCCTTTCGTCTCTCCTCTACCTCTGGGTGCTCTTTACCTCCCCTCTCGCTCTCTATTGGCCTCTTCTCAGGTCTGTGTTATTGCCTCTTTCTTTTTCTCTCTATAGTCTCTCACTCTCTCTCTTTCTATTTCTTTTCATCGGTCTCTTTCTGTCTTTCTTTACAGCCTTTCTTGTCTCTCTCTTTTCCTCTCTCTCTCCCTCTCCCTCTTTTCTTTCCACTCTAGTGTCCACAAGTATTACTTTGTTATTATAATTCCGTCCCTCATCTCCCCAGTGTGTGTGCGTGTGTGTGTGTGTGTGCATGTGTGCGTGTGCATGTGTGCGTGTGCTTGTGTGTGTGTGTGTGTGTGTGTGTCTGTTGTCCCAAGGGGATTTGCGAGGAAGATGTACCATTGGCTGGCGAAGCACGGATTCAAAATATGCACCCCCCCCCCACAAATTCCTGTCTATAGCCTGCAGCACACCTGCACCCCGCCCCCCCACCACCCCTTGTATCTGCGAGGTCAGCCGTGAAGTGGCACAGGAGGGGGGGGGGTGGGGGGGGAGACGTCGTAATTGCTTCTTTGTAACACCTCACAGTGTCACTTTCAACAGCGCCAGAACAAGGAGGTGGAACAAATGTCTTGAGAGTCTCTCAGCTCAGCAGAGCCCGTGTGACACGGTGGCGGCGGCAGCGGCGGCGGTGGCATTAAGTACATATCTAATCTGCTTGTCGTGCTCTTTAGCGTGCGCAATATGATTAGGGCTGCTCAGATCTCTCGGCTGGGGGTCTATGACACTTGCAGAGCGGCTGTTCTAGAGAGGCAGGCAGTCAGTGTGCTATATGAGCAGGGGGGAGATATAGGAAGGGCGAGCAGGGTATTTGTCCCAGGGCCCAGGGCCCTCCTGTAATGGTCTTGGGGGCCCTATTCTGACCTTAGCAAGTCGTATGGGGGACTTAGCTCTCTCGGCTAGGGGTCTATGACAGTGGCTGTTCTTAGAGGCAAGCACTCATCACAGTCAGTATACTACTAAATGAGCAGGGGCGGAGATATAGGCCTAGGAAGGGCGAGCAGGGCATTTGTCCTGGGGCCCAGGGCCCCCCTGTAATGGTCTTGGGGGCCCTATTCTGACCTTAGCAAGCCATTTGTGGGGCCCTATAAATGTCTTGCCCTGGGGCCCTGTGGGCAATTGTTCCGCCACTGTATACGAGTGCAGGTTGATCATTTCTTTTCAATCCAATTTCCATACCCACTCCATCACCACTCCATCAGAATACAGTACTTGTGCAGCAGCCATAAACAGATGTGTGTCTTTTTTCCTCTCCCCCCACAACTGCTTGCATGTCCTCTTTCTTGCCTTGCAGGAATTTGAAGTTGCACGTGATTGAATGCACAGGCAATCAGTCGTAAATGAGCAGCACGTTGGATTCAGCTGATTACTGTAGATGGGCTGCTGTGTGTGTGTGTGTGTGTGTGTGTGTGTGTGCGCGCGCACGTGCGTCCATGCGTGTGTGTAGAGGGGTGCTGTGTGTCCAGTCCGTGTGTGTGTGGGGAGGGGTTGTGGATTAGAGTGCATGGTTGGATAGGGTGAGAGAGTGGGAGGAAAGAGGGAGAAAAGGAGAGGAAAGGGGGGGAGAGGGGAGGAGAGGAGAGGAGGAGAGGAGAGGAGAAGAGAGAAGAGGAGAGGAGAGGAGAGGAGAGGAGAGGAGAGGAGAGGAGAGGAGAGGAGAAGAGAGGAGAAGAGAGGAGAAGAGAGGAGAAGAGAGAAGAGAGAAGAGGAGGGTACGGAGAGGAGAGGAGAAGAGAAGAGAAGAGAGAAGAGGAGGGTAGAGAGGACAGGACAGGAGAGAAGAGGAGGGTTGAGGAGAGGAGATGAGATAATAGGAGAGGAGAGGAGAGGAGAAAAGAGAGGAGAGGAGAAAAGAGGGGAGGAGAGGAGAAAAGAGGAGAGGAGAGGAGAGGAGAGGAAAGGACATGACAGAGAGAGGAGAGGAGAGGGGATGAGATGAGATGAGATGAGATGAGATGAGATGAGAGGGGAGGAGGCAAACGAGGGGGAGAGAGATAGGGCAAGGGGGAAGAGGAGTTTAAGAGAAGAGAAGAGAGGCGAAGAAAGGAGAGTAGAGAAGAGGAGGATAGAGACACGAGGAGAGGAGAGGAAAGGGGGAAGAGGAGAGGAGAGGGGAAGAGAGGAGAGGGTAGGATAAGAGATGAGAGGTGAGGAAAGGAGCAGAAAGGAAAGGAAAGGAGAGGAGAGGAGAGGAGAGGAGAAAAGAGGAGAGGAGAGGAGAGGAGAAAAGAGGAGAGGAGAGGAGAGGAGAGAGGAGAGGAGAGGAGAGGAGAGGAGGGGAGAGGAGGGGAGAGGAGAAGAGAGGATGAAAGGGAATGTGGGTTTCCGGTCAGTCCCCACGCTGCATTCCTTCACTTACTAGCGGCAGCTGCCTTGGCTGCTCAGGAGGTTGTGCTGCTGGGTCAAAGACGAGACGTGCATTTTTTGTGTTCCGCACTCATTTAACTATCAAAAAAGTAAATTAATGAATTTTGAATGTTATGGCTGATAAACAGGCTAGTCTGGTGTCTCATTTCAGTAACCATTAAAGAAAAATTTAATTGTGAATGTATGTGTTAAATAATCTCATAAAGTGCAAAAACGTCATTCAGTGTAATGGTCCGAACTTAAAAATCATCAATACATCCTTGAATAATTATGCAAAATGACGAACAAAATTCTTTTTTCACTCTGGGCATAATTCTAGAAGTCTTCTTGTTATTGTATCAAAAGCACGTTTCATTACCATTTTGTTTTGATATTCAAATCATCTGGGGACTTTTGTCCGGATTTTCAATTCCTTAGATATCATTCAGTGTAATAAGATCAACATGGTGCTTTTAAATCATAATAAAAAGTGATAGTCACACACAATATGTGACATCATCAAAAGGAACCCTAGGGACCCCTTAAGTGATGATGCAAAGGGAGAATCTTGTTCTTCAATAGTCAAAAATTCTGTATTTTTATCTTGTGGTAACAGCGTCCACAAAAACAGATGTCATTCAGTGAAATGTCAAAAAAACACTTTTATACTCAGATATTCATCCAAACAAGCATATTTTCTAAAATGGACATAGTAAACATTGTGGGTCAAAGTCATCGTCTCATGTAGGTGACTACTGTGTGCTTGTAAAAAGGTTAAAAATAAGGTGAAAAGTATTTGGTCGGTCCTTCAGTGTAAGAGATGTCATTCAGTGACATGCAGTGTAAGGGCATTTCATTCAGTGTAATCGGTTCATGGTTGTATATTAAGAATCAAAACGGCAATATAAGTTGCAATATTACTCTAAGATATAATAATATTATGATACTACTTAAAATTATGACTTTTATTGTTATTTCCATTATAACCTTGTTATTGCCATGTAGCATCCATATTACTGAGTAGATTCTGGGATTTTGGAAGTTGTACATGAATTATCAGAACACCCCAGTCACAATCCCCGAAATATGCAGGTTAACAGACAAAAAACATCTTTTTTATTGTTTTAGGCCTAAGTAGTTAGCCTACCTCTAAGCTTGTGGTCTTGGAAGTTCTTCAAAACACATTTTAATGCCCCAATTATTAAGTAAAATACCAATTATTTGACAACATCTATTTCTGTTGTCACTCATTCAGGACGTTGAGTACTGTAGTATGATGGTAACAATATGATAGCAATGAAAAGTAGCTGTTTATATAGGCTTTTTGCCAAGGCATCATTCAGTGTAATAGTTGTGGTCATTCAGTGAAATGCACATTTTTATGTGAAAATAAAGTCAAATTCTTACGAAACTTATTTGTTTAGCACAACAAATGCGGGGGCATACAACAAATGAATAATTGTGCATTTTAAACTGATTTTCTCTTCAGTGGAAAAACTTCTTAAAGCCAAATGGGTGAAATGCACTCGGTGAAAGACTACAAACACTGCAAAAAACTATTTGCAAATGCCTTTTACTAGAAATTTTAGGTTTGATGAAGACCTTAAATATAGGCCTTTACTATGGTATGTAGCTTATTTCAGTTTTTTAACGTCATCTATATGTTTTTTGCATTATCAACAGTTTAACACCGTATTACACTGAATGACATTTTATGGGTGAAAATGGGGTAAAATGCATGTTCCTTACTATTTTCTGAACAGAAAATAATAAACTTAATCACTCTTCACTCCAATGTACCCAAAAAAGTTGAAGAACGGTGTCAGGGAACAGTTTTATTTTTTGGAGTCCTGAAAACCCTGTTTCGTCTTTGACCCTTGTGTGTGTGTGTGCTTGTGTGTGTGTGTGTGTGTGTGTGTGTGTGTGTGTGTGTGTGTGTGTGTGTGTGTGTGTGTGTGTGTGTGTGTGTGGTGTGTGTGTGTGTGTGTGTGTGTGGTGTGTGTGTGTGTGTGTGTGTGTGTGTGTGTGTGTGTGTGTGTGTGCGCGTGCACTTGCAAGTGTGTGTGTGTGTGTGTGTGTGCGTTTGTGCATGTGTGTTTTTGTTGTGTGTGTGTTTGTGTGTGTGTGTGAGTGTGTGTGTATGTGTGCATGTGTGTTTTTGTGCGTGTGTGTGTGTGCGTGCGCACGCGTGTGTGCGGATGTGTATGCATGGAGGGTTGGTGTGGGGGAGGTTATCAAGAGGCGGGGTTGCTGGGTAAGATTCCGCGGAGTGAGCGAGCGCCTGCCCCACACAAGCCGTTAATCGTCTGGGGTTGTCATGGTGACCAAAACGCCTCCATGGCAACACATGGGCAGAGACAGGTGCAGCGTTTGCTAGCACAAAGCCATTTGTCTGGAGAGAGAGAGAGAGAGAGAAAGGGAGAGAGAGAGACAGAGAGAGAGAGAGAGAGAGAGAGAGAGAGAGAGAGAGAGAGAGAGAGAGAGAGAGAGAGAGAGAGAAAGGGAGAGAGAGAGACAGAGACAGAGGGGGAAAGACGGGCAGTTAGCACGAGGAAATGCTTTATCGCCCTTAGCAACGCCTTGCCCCTCACCTTCCTCTTTTCATGGCAACAGTGAACTGAGAGCTGTTTTCATCTCACTGCTTTATTATTGATGATACAGTATTTCATGATATCAGCCCCGCCATTCTGTTCTGAAATTGCTCTTGAATGTGGAGGACTTTGTGAACTAGTGCAGATTACCTGAAGGAGAAGTTAAGAAAAAGAGGGGGGGGGGGCAGATAGAGAAAGAAAGAAAAAGGAGGAGAGAGTATCATAATCCAGTTCATCCAAAGAAACATTTCAATAATAAATAATAAATAATGAAGAGATAGATAGATAGATAGATAGATAGATAGATAGATAGATAGATAGATAGATAGATAGATAGATAGATAGATAGATAGATAGATAGATAGATAGATAGATAGATAGATAGATAGATAGATAAATCGATAAATAAATAAATAAATAAATAAATAAACAAACAAACAACTCAGCCGGAGGGACCCTTCCTTGCTACTGATGCTGCCGCTGCCGCTTCCGACTCTCCTCATCACGGGAAAAAAGAGTCAAATTCGGGCTGCGCCCTGCACCTGCCTGGAGCGCTGGTGTGTTCCAAATTCCACTTCCACCACGTACCAGCTGACCCTCTAATTCATTAGAGACCAGTGAGCCGCACGGATTCACTAATCTGGATTTGATGCTCTTTGACTCAGTTCGCTGTAAATTCCAGACCCAGTTTCTCTGATGCGAGATGAATGAGGGCAGTTGTTGTACTAACATAGGAGCTACAGTGCTGGGGAGCTTTTTTTTTTTTTAAAGGTGCACTGTGTAATATTTGTTGTTGTTTCTTTCCAGAATTCGTTCGGCCTATTCACAAATGTTACCTTTTTCACAAAGACTTACTACCACCATCAAGTTCTAAGTATTCATTATGCTTGGGAAAACTGCACCTTTCATACATAAAAAGGGGGATCTTCTCCATTGTCTGCCATTTTCAATTTAGACATTTTTAGCTGCAAAAACTTAGTTCGGTCATGCTAGTAAATATTAGTTCATTGTTTAGTAAATATTCATGAAAAGATCACATATGGCAGTAGACATCACAGTTTCAATGAGCTGCAACGTTGCAATATCTACTCTGGCCACCATCCACAGTGCACCTTTAAAATAGAATGGTACTAGATTAGCTGGGTTTGGGTAAGAGGCCACGGGATAGTAGAGGAGAGGAATGGCTAATGGTATGGAGGTTTTTCCTATTTAACCCTATCCAGACTGGGGGGGGGCTAAAAGTGCCCGCACCAACTTTGATGTAGTATAACTCCTTAAAGACTTAAGCTATGACTACGAAACTTGGTGACTTTTCCTAAAATTTAGTTGGCTACAGGTTAGTACCAAAATATTACGTTTATCATTTTTGCCGTTGCCATGGCAACGGTTTTCTGACAGGTATGTCTGACCGAAAATCACTGATCTAAGTCTCATTATTGTTCCTTTTTCAATTTGTTTTGTTATTTCCATTAGTATCAGACAGCTTTGTGAGCATTTAAGTGGTTTGAAGCATATAATCATTAAAATTTAAGTGCATTACCTAAATTTGATGGAAAATACATTATGGCGAGATTTAGGGCATTATAATCAGATGATGTCATTATGACGTCACAATACCAGATAATGACACAAAAATGATGTCATTCATAGATGTCCATATGTAGATCATCTCCCTAAAGTTTGGTGGTCATACCGTATTCCATTCATGAGTTATGAGGGGGGGGTCAAAAGAGCCCCCCCCCAGGCCCAGGAATGCCAAAAAAGCCCAGTCTGAATAGGGTTAAAGTTCTGAAGTGTAAATTGTAGAAATGGATTAGTTGGGGTTGGATGAGAGATAAGGGGAAAAACCTAAATTACCTAATAAAGTAGTAATATGGTGTAGAACGACTGGTACTAGAATTATAGTGGATCAGCTGGATTGGCAGGGGAGAGTGTGATTAGTTTAGGTCAAAGGTACTGTACAGTGTGGGTTACAAATGAATATTGTGAATTTGTGTCTACCTTTGGACTTGTAAAACCTCTCTCTTGAACAAGAAACACTCACACTCTTGGGCTCAAAAACATAAATAAAACCCTCTTGCCTTGGCTTAATACCTATAATAATAGGCCTACCTATGGAGCAACATTGGCACAGCCCCATATTATAATCTCATACTCTGTTCATTCAAAAAAAAATCCCCTGATGTTAATCAGGCTGGTCCCAAA
>NC_085874.1:23942961-23945461 GCF_034702125.1 Engraulis encrasicolus | reverse complement strand
GGCGAGGCGAGGAGAGGAGAGGAGAGGAGAGGCGAGGCGAGGCGAGGAGAGGAGAGAGGAGAGGAGAGGAGAGGAGAGGAGAGGCGAGGAAAGGAGAGGAGAGGACAGGAGAGGAGAGGAGAGGAGAGAATGTGTGTGTGAGTCTCAGTTCTCAGTGCAGTTTGGACACATGTGTGCATCTTCCCTTTTGCAGGATATGGTGGCGTATTGAAGATTAGTCAACAGGAAGAATGTGTGTGTGTGTGTGTGTGTGTGTGTGTGTGTGTGTGTGTGTGTGTGTGTGTGAGCGTGTGTGAGTGTGTGTGTGTGTGTGTGTGTGTGTGTGTGTGTGTGTGTGTGTGTGTGTGTGTGTGTGTGTGTGTGTGTGTGTGTGTGTGTGTGTGTCTGCATCTGTGTATCTATTCGAGAGTGTTATTTTGGTGTGTTTCATAGCGGCTCCAAGAGGATGGCTTTTCAGCCCTTTAACCGCTAGCTATTTTGGGGCTGTGTGGTTTGTTTCTCCCATCGCTTCTCAGACATCAGCCGTTTCAGTTTCAAGTGTGGCAAATCAGAGTTTGGTTTTGGGTTACAGCGGACTTGTGGACACATGGACATGCACGCAGACCCTGGGTGCATTCCAATATGCACACTCCTGTCCTCCACTTGTGCTTGTCGCCTCGCCCCACCTCCTGGCCTTGCCTCCCTGGAGAAAACAGTACAGTTTCCCCACTGTCAGCCTAGCCACAACAACTTTTGGGGGACTGTTATTCATTCACTATCCCTCTTGCAAATGAGAAAATGGCATTAGAATTGTGCTTTTGCAAGATATTGGATTAATTTTCTGTCGTCAGTGATGTGATCATGAGGTCACAAGCAGGCAAGTGAGCAAGGGAGGACCGAGGTCTGCATATTGGAATGCACACCCTGTTTCCTGCTCAAGTACCTAGCACTTCAGGAGTTGTACTGCCAGTGCTAACACAAGTCGAGTTCAGCATTAGCCTTGAAATTTCATTTTGTAAGTCGAGTCTGACGTAACTACAGTAGTCTGACGATGGTTCAGTTGTTTTATCCACTGTATTATCCATGGTTATGTCACAGGTGGGGGGTGCGCGTATCTGGCCGGCACCCCCACTTTTTACCAACAGTACACCGGGGAGTAAACTGCACATCATGAAACACACCAAGACACCAGAATAACGGTTTAGCTATTTATTTAAGTTACAAAAGGTTAAAACCAGTCTTTAGGGTCGCCTTCAAAGTCTATAGAATACCCCCCCCCCCCATCCCCCCACCCAAACCAGTAGTTCACAGTCCAGTCCACGTCCGCGAGAGGGGTCGGTGGAGGTGGCCCAGGAGTTCAGTATGGTGCGGCAACGCGCCTTCTTCGTGACGGGGCTGTGAAGGAGAGGAGACACGTCACCAGCAAGGGCTCCAACAGAAAAGGATGGATCACCATCATTAGCAGAATCATTGTCGCACACAAACCGGGAAACTATCATAAACACACGTGGGGCATTTCTTCACACAATAGTGCAATATACAGGAGTGTCTTCAAATGCAAGCAGCGCTAGAGCTACTGCGCGATTAGTAAACACAGCAAACGTGAGTAGCCACTCAAAGCGCGACAATGCCCGCTATGGCGGAGGTAAAGTGAGTCTTGCAAGCCCAGTCCTTTTAGAGAGAGAGATTTGGGAGGGAGCCGAGGGCGCCGGGAGCAGGCTGCCTCCTTGGAGGGAGGGGGGGCTTCTACTTTGAAGTGCCACAGACCTAGGTTGCGAAATACACTTAACTTTCGGAGGGGCGAGCGTTCCCACCCCTCGGTTTCCAGCGTTGCATTAAACTCTGCGCCATGGTCACGGACTGTCATTAGGCCGAATGACGTCGCGTCTCTTCCATCGGCCGCAGGTCGCCAACTCTCGATCCGCAGGATCCGTGTTTGTCCGCCTCAGCCCTAGGCCCGTCCGGATACCGGCTCGGCGTCCCCCCAGGCCTCTGGCAGCTGCCTCCCGTGCCGTAGTCGCCCCCTCTTCGGAACTCCCTCTCTTGCGTCCTCTCTCAGTCGCCGTCCTTCTGTCGGTCTCCTGTTCGGTCCATTTTAACTCTGGGCCACCCCGTATGCACCAATCACCCTGCTTTCTCCCAGCTGCAATCCATTCCCCAATTACCCTACATTCGTTTGTTTACCTCTCATGGTCCGTCCGTCAAATCAGTCCCCTGAGAACCAACCGCAACTTGAATCGATTCCCCCACACAGTCTTGTCACCCCTGTGACAGTTACAGGGTGGTGCTATTATTGTTTTAGCAGTTGCTAGCGTTAAAGGGACACTGTGTGAGATTTTTAGTTGTTTATTTCCAGAATCCTTGCTACCCATTCACTAATGTTACCTTTTTCATGAATACTTACCACCATCATCAAATTCAAAGTGTTCATTATGACTGGAAAAACTGCACTTTTCATACATGAAAAGGGGGATCTTCTCCATGGTCTGCCATTTTGAATTTCCAGAAATAACAATTTTTA
>NC_085874.1:23902961-23935461 GCF_034702125.1 Engraulis encrasicolus | reverse complement strand
TCTGTCTGTTCTTACACAGTAAACAAAATGGGCTATCAGTGTGACCATAGAGTAAAATCAGCAATATTTTCAGTGCGGATAAAATATTATCCAAACAGAGCTCATTTTGACTCGTTTAGACTTGGCCCTGCCGTGGCCTGCCGGTGGGGCACTGGGTTGCTGCGCCGGCGACCCGGGTTCGATTCCGGCCCGGATCATATGCCGATCCTCCCCCACTCGCTTCCTGTCACCATCTACAACTGTCCTGTCAAATAAAGGCATAAAAGCCCCCCCCCCCCCCCAAAAAAAAGTATATGTTACGATTTAACTCGTTTAGACTTACATTAAAACGTGCGTTTTTTTTACTGTGCAGGTCGGCTCTGGGTGACTTCCTGGCCAAGGGGACGAGCGGCCTGCTGGGTGACTCGGGCTCCGCCAGCGACTCAGAGAGCCAGGAGGACCACAACTACAGCAGCGGCAAGACGGAAAACCAGGAGCAGCAAGAGGAGCAGGAGCAGGAACGTGGTGGTGGTGGTACTGTCTGCCCATCTTCATCCTCATCCACATCCACATCCACCAGCTCCTCCTCTACCACCTCCCAGGCCCAGGAGGAGGAGGAGGAGGAGGAGTGCAGTCGGGTTAAAATAGAGGAGGTGGTGGCTGTGAAAGTGGAGGATGTGGAGGGCCCAGTGGTGGTGGGCTGTGGTGTTACAAAGAAGGAGGAGGAGGAGGAGGAGGAGAGCCAGAGGGTGAAGCAGGAGCCTCAGGACATTCCGCTGGACGCCTCCTCTCCGGCCTCCTCTCAACAGCAGCAGGAACAGGAGCAGGAACGGGAGCAGTGGCTCCAGCAGCAGGCGCAGATGAGGCGTCGCGTACTCTGGGTCAAAGGTCAAAGGGGTCGGACGCCGGGGGACACGCTGCCGCTGAAGAAGAGGCGGGGCGTGGCGGCCATGACGGTGGTGGCGGTGGCGACGGCGGCAGAGAAGCCGCCCGACAGCGACGACGAGGAGATGAAGGAGGCGGCCGGCTCGCTGCTGCACCTGGCCGGCGTTCGCTCCTGCCTCAACAACATCACTAACCGTACCGCCAAGGGCCAGAAGGGGGAGCCCAAGGACAAGGAAGCGCAGCAGAGGAGCTAAGAGTTAGCAACGAAACGCCAAGAAGAGGAAACAGAGCAAAAGGACGGACTGAGAAACGCAAGTGCAAAAAATAAAGAAACACACAACAAAAAGCAAAACAAACAAAACACACAAGACTAGTCAGAACACAAATACGTCAAGACAAGCAAGCGAAAGTTTCAACGTTTCAAAGACACTAACAAACGTTAAAATAGAAAGGTATATAGCAAGAGTGAGAGGAAACAAAAGGAAGAGTATACGTTCTTTCTCTGACAGATTTTAAAGAGAAATGTTTCCTTTCGTTTTTATTTCCAGGATATCAGGTGACTTCTACTTTGTGGCAATATTAGAGAATTGAAAATTCACTGTTTCCCTTTTTGTTTTTGTTTTCAAATTCTATTTTATACAGTATATTCTCATGCTTGTGTTTGAGTGAAATGATGCTGAATGTATGTCTGAATATCTATGTGTGCAGGTCTATGTGTGTGTGTGTGTGTGTGTGTGTGTGTGTGTGTGTGTGTGTGTGTGTGTGTGTGTGTGCGTGTGTGCGTGCGTGTGTGTGTTATTATGTTTTAGGATACAAAGCCATAGTGTGGACATTTTCATTCGAAAGGTTTGTTTCTTCCCAAATATTACTTTGTCTCTGTGCTAAGGGGTCTGACACACCAAGGCGGTAAAGCGTCGCGGAACGGCCACGTTTTTTACCGGCGTCGGTGAAAATACATTGAAACCTATCTGTCCTTACACACCAACCGGCGGTAGTCGGGCGTCAGCGGCGCGGGAGCCGGCTCCGCGCCGCGCTGCATTTGGAAAATAGAACTCGAGCGTATTTTTCACGCCGGCGACCGGCGGTGTCTCATTCAAATGAATGGCAAAGTAGCCAGCTTTGGCTGTGGCTAGGGTTTTGAATAGGACTGGTCTCGCACGCCGACGCTGTCAGTGTGCAAGGCAGAGAAAAGCACGCCGGCCAAAACTAAGCAGAAAGACCGCGTCCGTCCTGCGACCGTTCCGTTCCGCCTTGGTATGTTTTGGCCCTAACGGTTGAGAAATGCAGCCGCACCTGAAGAAGATGACCTGTAGCACTTAGGTGCTTAGACACAAACGTTTTTTATATATATATATATACAGTATATATAAATCAATTTGTTGCTGCTCAAATCTGGGGTGCATTTCTGGAAAGCGTAGTTTCTAACTATGTTAGCTACTTTGTTGGTTGCAATGCAATTTTCCTGTTGGCAACTACCGAAGTTGCTAACTGCTAACAACTACGCTTTCCAGAAATGCACCTCAGAGTGCCAAAGACAGTGACGGCTACAGGAAAAAATATATATATGTAGACTAGCTGGTAGACCTTCCATCACAGGCAGAGATTGTGTCAGAGAATAAGTGGCAGAGTGTCAATAAGTAACAGTTGTCAAAAAACTCACTTGAGAAGAAGAGTTCCAGAAGAATACAGTAGGTAAAAGGGGGATACTCCTAAATTCTGGGTACCGGTTACAATGCACTGTACTTAAATAGAGAATAACCATGCCCGTGTACATCGAAGGCGAACTAAGCGACCTGCGCGGCGGAAGTCATTGTTTCTCTATGGAGGGAAGGCTTCTTGAGCGACCAGGGCGAATTTTGGCGATTAAACTCAAGCTAATCTTAAGCGAATTCGCTATGACGCGGTTCGGCGAAAACCAATTGGAACGTTCATATCGAGGAATGTCCCAGGCTGTCAAGACAGAGTCGTTATGTGATTAGCTGAATCAAACATGTCAGTGCAGCGTCCAGAGCGAATAATACGAATTCATGGCGAAACTTCTTCAACCACCCCAGCTACCTGGGTCGCGTTGGTAGCGCTTGATGTACACGGGGCATAACCATGTGGCCAAGCTGCTGTTTATACGAGTATGGATGCAAAGGAACATGTCAAAATATTTTATCAAACAAGGCTTTTGTTAACATGGCAAGCCTGCCATCTGGGCCTAAAAACACAAAAAAAACTAAAGACGCCTTCCAGAGTGGGGAGTTTTGAAGACGACCTAGGTTGCGTCTCCGTCTAAACGGCAATAAAGAAAGGCAAAAAGCATTCACGTCCCATACAGCTTTACATCACACGTCTCCAGATTTGTGCATTTTCAGACCCAGACGGCACGGTTTCCCTGTAAACAAAAGACGCTTTTGATAAAGCATTTTGACGTTTCCACTCGCAATCGTCCTCGTGTAAAAGGCATCGAAAATTTGAAGACGAGACGCCACTTTTGCATCTGGTTTGATTGTCACCATGTAAACGTAGCCTAAGTTTGTTACAATGTGTAACATTGTGTACTTACTCTGTAAAAAAAAAAAAAAAGTTACTATAAAGATTAAGGTCAGTGTTGAATAAGCACAGTGTAAGTAGATAATATTACACACAGACACACTAAAAAGCAATCATGAAATAAAGTGTTAACAGAAAAGGTCCAGTTCGTTGTGTCTTAGGGACAATTAGGGTGTGCACTTACAGTAAGAGGTTGGAGTGGCCGTACTTTCCAAATCTTCTTTGTCAGCACAAAATCCCACTGCGGTAAAGTGTGTGTGTATGTGTGTGTGTGTGTGTGCGCGCACACACATGCGCGTGCTGCGTGAGTGTGTGTCTGAGTGTGTGTGTTGTTGGTGTGCGATTGTAAGCTGTATGCTGGGTCAGAGGCAATATTAATAATCGTATCATTGTGTTTTGTGTAAATAATTCACATCTCTGTCTGCCATTGAATTGAACTGAACACTCAGATTTGAATGAGAAGCAAGTCTAAAACCCTGCTTGTCATGTCAACACTACCATTATGGAGTACGAGTGATTGGTCTGTCTGTCGTGTCGGTTTTGGTTTTGGTTTGACACCTTTTCTTTCCTTCCTAAGTCCTAAAAACAAACTAAGCAATTTTTGTCCTTCGTGGACAACACTGAACATTGTACAAAGGTATAAACGTTTTCTTTTCTTTTTTCGTACGACAAGGCGGGTTTTTTTGGGCCTTACAGATTTTCTTCTGAGTTGCGATGCATGGGCACTTGTAAATAAGATTGAAAAAGTATTTTTTTCTTTTCAAAACCATGTAAGATAATTATGTATTTAGCATGAAGCATGACTTATTTTCATATAACTATGAATACTATCCAGAGGAGGTGACCCCTCGACGTATATATGTTTCCCATTCTTCCCTTGTCATGAAGTTATAACAGTTCAACTGTTCAGATGCAAGCCCCTCTAAAAGTCCTTGCAAATATCTGTAAAATTTCATTTTTATATAGCATTATCACCAAGTAATTACCATCAAAAAGCCAGTTACATATTATTATCTATTACAGCAAGTCAATCCCAAACAAAATTAGATGGACTGATTTTGTAGAAATACAGTCCGTTTTTGTAAACTTGTCACAAATTCACTTAGAGGGTTTTGCATCTGAACTCCTCAGTTTTCCGCATAAAGCAGGCACCTATCAATAACTCTCCTCATCGAACACACATCAGTCTTCAAAAAAAGGGGATCCTCCAGGATCCTCTGTCCATGACACAGTGTGTGTAAACGTGTTAGAAATGGGAGGAGAGAATGGTGTGTGTGTGTGTGTGTGTGTGTGTGTGTGTGTGTGTGTGTGTGTGTGTGTCTGTGTTCACTTTGTACACCCTTTAAAATTAGTGCCTGCCTTACGTAGGGTAGAATGCCCTAATGTGGGACAATTTTTGTCACTTCAACTTTGGTGGTTTATTAAAATGTAATGACAACATTTCAATACAAACAAATTACACCCTTTCCATCCTCTAGTTATGCTCTAATGAAATAAAATCTTTAAAAACATGTTAAGTGCTTCTAATTTGAATAATTTGGATATTAATGTAAGTTGGTCAAAAACCATGGTTATCCCTAAAGTGGGACAATCGGTTTCCTAATGTGGGACAGTGTATATTAAAAGGTCTCTAAAAGATGTTTGTGTAAAATATTAATTCAAAATGAGATCTGCCACTCTTTAAGACATATCAGCTACACATTTAGAGCATGTTTTATGAATTAATGTTACTTTCTTTTATTGGTTAATATGACTGAGACTGTTTGAACCCATTGCACACAATTGGTCATTTCAACATGGCAGCTCTATTTGAGGTAAGAACTTCCGGTTTTGGACCCAAATGTTGTGTTGATAGCTGTGCTCCAGTAGATTTGGCCAGAAAGACTGAAATACACCTTTGATATAGATGTAAATATCCATTTTCTTATGTGGACATGGTGTTTGACTTCATAGTAATTGTTTGACTTATTAAATTACTACTTTTACAACTGTCCCACATTAGGAAAATCGTGTGTCCCACTTTAGGACGCACCTATCCTAAAGTGGGACACTAATAATATGGTTAAAAAATAAAATATGACATTATTTTATATACACCACACATTATTTTCTGATGAACATATACCTACCCAACATATTTATCAAAAAATTGACAATGTTGTTTTGATTGGAATTGATTTATACCCTAAAGACAAATTTGGCCAAATGCTATGTAATTTGCCATTTGACGGACTTCACCCAGGGTCCTTCTTCTTAATTGTAACCCCTCCCTGGAGTATTACTATACATTTACTAAATCATGATATTATGATAACAGGATGATAGGGCTTTTATTTGGTTATAGTTTTGTAAACATTTACCAACTTGGGGCAAAGCTACACCCCTTAAACCTTAAGGTGTCCCACATTAGGCAACGTCCCACATTAGGGCATTCTACCCTATATGTATTTGGGTGTCTTTGACCAGTGTTTTGTTTTCTTTCTTTTACAAAAAAAGACATCTTTAATTTTCTAATTTATGAAAGTGTTTTACTATGTTTGCTGTATGTGTGTGTAAACGAGGAAAAAAAAAAACAGGACGAAACTTCCCCAGCTCACATTAAAACCACAGTTTAGACAAACTTTGACAAACAAGTGACACTTGTGCTGTTGTCGACAACATGGCGTGGCGTGTTGGTGTAAAAACATCACCGTGTGGAATTTAGTGATCAGATTATAAGTGTGCTACATATTTAATGAAGCAATTCTCCAGTGTGTACAACATGTGGATGATGTACCGTACAACTAAGTTTCCCAGCATAATCCGTTAATACCCAATGTGAATATGTGCACAAAATACCCTGAGGCAATTATCTACGTGCAGTTTAATACATGCAGACTGTACAAAAAAGGCCAAATATTTAGAATATGTCATGGTGTCGTTCTAGTATCACATCAGGGGGACCACCTAGAGAACCTTTTAGTGGTTGAGCATCGTGGTATCAGTGAAATTCAGGTGATTCCGGCCTATGAAATTGCGAAATAAATAAATAAATAAATAAATAAATAAATAAATAAATAAACAAACACTCCCGGAAAACACCACTGTATCTGATTCAGATCAGGCTATAGAAAGGAGGAAAACAGTTATTTAGTATAACTCGCACGCACCCCAATGCAGATATATTATTTGTGTGAGGAGTGGGATAAGTGAAAACATGGAGTAGGTATTAGAGTCAGGTCGATACAACTGCCTTATATGTTAAAAGCACGCTGCATTGTTTGCGGTTCAGTTTGTTAAGACACTTGAAGTCAGCATTATCACTTTACTAATGTGGACACTTGAACACACACACAAACACCTGCACGCATATGCAGCAACATCACACACACACACACACACACACACACACACACACACACACACACACACACACACACACACACACACACACACACACACACACACACACACACACACACACACCAAAGTTGACAGGGAGGTTTCAATGTTTTGAGAGGCGTGTCCGCTGTCTAATCTGGGTTGCTGTTGAGAAAGGGTGGGGCGAGTTGGCAAGCAGAAGCTGGACGGAAAATTCACTGCCTCAAATTAAATTAATCAAAAAGACTCTTCAATAATTGTATTAAACTTGCCAAACAGATGTTCTGATGTGCAAAAGAAAATGCAGTTTATTTGTGGTTGTCGTCACTGCCAATCTAGTAAATCCCTGGGAAAAGACTGCCATTCAGAAAAAGCATGGCTCGCAAAGGCTAATTCAGACTGGGGGGTATCACACTCTGTCTCCATGTGCAATCACATTGCCAAAGAACAGTCTAAAAAATATCATGCTTGTAAATATCACACTTGTCTGTTATGTGACAATAAATGTTTTGTTTCTTCTTTTTTTATCCAACTTACAATAATGTCTATGTATTGTATTGTCTTCCAGTTGCAATAATAAAAAAATATGAGTTTGAAGAGTGGACGCTTTTGCTCATGGAGTCCTTTCTAGCTTTTGCTTTTGCTTTTCTTTTGTCCTGAAGATATTCGAAGTGAATACACCTCTCTACACATTCCCAACATGAGACTTTATACCTGGATAAGCCATGTTGCCATTTTGGATTGGCATGCCACCAGAAACTCATTGATAATTAAAGCCAAGGCGGGCTTAATCATAAACCACTACCTTGGTGCACTCTTGGCCCACCATTGGTGCCTGCCTAGACTGTTGCTATGCAACCACTGAGGAGGGGGGAAAGCTTGGAAATTGCTCATTTGATATGTTTATGGTTTCAGTCGTTCCATTAAGATGTCAACACTGTTGGGTTTTTTTTTAGATTTTATGGTGGACTTTCAAGGCTATCCATATGTGGAAAAAGGTTTACCATCTTACACACTGTTGGTTTTAGTGACGCGATGAGTTCGAACAAACAATGGCCTGTAATGAAAAAAATATATATGGTAGAGGCCTAATATGAATTTAAAAAGGAATAGTGTTACGAAAACGCTAAAATTCTACAAGAGTTTAAAAAAAGGCAGTCAATTCAACTGATGACTTATTTATTTGAAAAGGAGGTCACCAAAAGAAAGCAGATGAAGATATGCACATGACATGAATATATCTTCACAGTTTGATGAGCAAAGATGGTTTTATCAGGCTGACAAAAGACTGCAAAACTGCTTAATGATGGAATGAGAAGCGAGCTCTGAAATTTAGATCACCCCTCTCTCCACTTTGTCCACTGAGACAAGTTTCCATGGTGATGCTGGAGGAAGCAGGGTGCTTTGTCAGATTTCATTTAGCTACTGGCATGAAGATCTATCCTCCATCCAGGTTTGCAATTTCTGAAGGTTTTGCTAACGTGTGCGAGGCTTCTTTAAAATGTCACACGTTTGGATATGTGTGGATGAATTTGAATTAATCGTTGAATATGAGGTCAATTAGCCTACCTATTTTGAAGATACACTATCTTAGAGGCTAAATAATTGATGAAACCTAAATAAGGGACACACAATAGCAACATTAAATATTAACTCCAAATATACACCATTTAGGTATGCATAAGTTATGAATCGGTATCTGGTATACTTTGATGGATATTTTGTTAACAAAATAATGTTCCATGTCACATGTGGCACGGCACACTGAGGAAGGCAGAACGCCAAAACGCGTCTGTGTAATAAAGAAACCTATGCATAGTGCGACCTTTTCATTTTTCAGTTTTACAATATTTTGGTCAGCACCCTTAAAAGGAAGAGAAAAACTGTTGGGTGACGCCTGCTCCAACCCTTATGAACCATGTCACATGTGTGCCATCACATTGAAGGCTTTATATAAATGTAATAAATGGGGCATATGCACGGTCTCATTTTGCGCAAGTAATAATGACAATAATTGGGCCTATAATTCAGACTCTCAGGATGTTTGAGACTGAAATCTCTCTGGAGGATGGCTTATCACAGGGATGTCAAACTCAGACCCGGGGGGCAAATTTAGCCCGCGGAATCACGTTATTTGGCCCGCAAGATTATTTCAACTGTGTATTCAATTGCCCCCCCCCCCCCTCCAAACATTTAATGTAGGCCTATTTTAATGTGACTTGAACATGAAATTTCGGGCGTCACATGCTCTACAAGTGCATCAGTGATGTCTTTCACTCATTTACAACAGACTGTGTGCAGGCACATTTGAACAAACGTACAATATCTGCAGGGATTGAGTGTTTAAGATGTACGTTTTTGAGTATTGTAAGCATGTGCGTGCATGCACAACTTCAGTACTTTTTGAATATTGAGTTCGGCCCGTGACTTCATCCCAGATTTAGATTTTGGCCCACTGTGAATTTGAGTTTGACACCCCTGGCTTACCATGTCAGTGCAAGTTGGTGTGTTAATGCTCAAACTGAATCTGAATATTAGGAATTGCTTTTCAAGGTTGTGCTATACTTGTTTCATTCAATTACATTAGGCTACATTTAGCAGATACTTTTATCCAAAGCGACTTCCAACGAGGATGTAGGCTACAAGCAAATAGGCCTACAGCCTGTGGAGTCAACAGACAAACAGAAAAAAGTGCAATAATAAATTGTGGAGGACATATTGAGTGTGCACGCAGGACAAGTAAGTGCACTGCACAGGGTTGTAGAGTGGTAGAGATGAGCAGAGTTATGCAGGGACACTCTCTTGGAAGAGATGTGATATACAAACTTCTATCCACATTTGGTTTCCACATGGCAGTGTACCTGAAATTGTTCTCATACCGCCCCCATGTGGACATTTGCTGGGAGAATCACATGTAGGCTATTCCAACTTCAATCTCATTTTGGTAACAACTTAATAGCATAATAATAATAATAATAATAATAATAATAATAATAATAATAACAATAACAATAACAATAACAATAACAATAAGGACAAGAATAGCAATAATGATAATAATATCAAGATAACTTCTAATAAATACATAAATAGATTAATTAATCAATAAATTAATAAATAAATCAAGGCTTTCTTTAATAGGCTGTTACGGATGTCCCCAATGTCTGGGGTCCCATACATTTGTTATAGCCTAGTTGTTGATCACCCTGCGCTCTGCATATTGTATAGTGTAAAACAGATCCCGTGCACGGTCCAATCAACCAACAAGCTTTAGGTTAATACAACGTTTTGGTCTTTCAACCTTCTTCAGGTAAACCTTCAAGTAAAAATTGGTCAAAAATGATAACCTCACTGGTAATATCCTGCACACCTGTGCAAGGCGCCCCTTTTGAACGGCATATTGCATAATAAGACGAAACGTTTCTCTATTAGGCTATTAATAAATGCAATAATTCCTCCATTCAACCTCAGCAGATCATGTAGCCCAGACGTGGGCAAACTGGCACGGGGGCCATATGTGGCCCTCTGAGCCATTTCATGTGGCCCGTGGAGCTTTAACTTGAAAGACAACATTTAAATCCAAAATGATAGGCCTATTGTCAACCAACAAATGAAGAGTTCAGATGCAAAACCCCCTAAGTGCCTTTTCAGAAAATAATCTTAATTCATTTTTATTTAATACAAAGCTATCAAAATTTCATATTCTTTTAATTTTATTTATGTAATATAATTATTTATATGTATTATCAAGTACATGAATGTAAACCAAACCAACAACGGGGTTCTCAAAAAATATAGAAGTGCAGGTCTTCAGAAACGGAGTTAGGGGGTTTTGCATATGAACTCTTCAAATAGCCTATTTAAAATGACTTGGGGGTTAAATATTAACCAAGTATATAGGCCACTAGGCCTATTATTCATCTAAATGCATTCATTAAGTAGACTAAGGTAGCCTACTATGAAGGCATAGGCTAGCCTAGTGTAGGCATATAGCCTATGTGAAGGAATGATGGCAAAAAAAAAGTTATGGCATTATAGTACATAAATAATGCATTCGTTATTTTTTTTACTACTGACATATGCACGTTTCCCGCAACATCTGCGGCCCTTTGGTCAATATGGCCTAAGCCAGAGTCATGAATAGAATGGATGTGTTATCAATGGCTCTGGCCTAAGCCTACTAAACCCAATGTGGCCAAACCAAAGGACCAAAATTATTGCCCACCCCTGTAGCCTATGCCAGCAAGTCTTACTGCAACATAGGCTTTTAAGACCCTATAAAATGTCTTTGTAATGGCGAAGTTTGGCAAATGGTGACTGTAGGCCACGCTCTGGCAAATGATCCATTTAGTAAGGAAACAAGTTTACCTGTTATGTCCAATCTAAAACAACAGTTCAACAAAAACTGCAATTCCCACCTCCCCCTCTGACGGCTTCAGATCACATGCACAAAAGGCAACTCCCGCGATAATTTGCGATATGACCCAGCCCTATGTCTCGCGCATTCGCAGCTCCATGCTCAGTATATAAAGGAGGACAACGACGGGGAGAGGACGGCTGGGAAGGTGCAGCCCTGGAACTGTGAATAAGACCGTAAACATCTGTGTTTTATTTGTATAAGTTATGCCGGCTACTTTTAAAATATTCACTTCAATGTTTTAGAGTATTTTTTTGCTCTTGCTCTTTGTCCTCGCTCGTTTTCCGTGTGGTTTTACACAACGCTAATAATGGCGAGCTCGGCTAACTCGAACCCAGTGGTAAGGCTCTATCTAAGACAAGTGCAGACACAAGACAACCAGTCAGACTAGCTTGCTGTGCAATGGCAAAATTGATGTCGTTTCAGTCACCGTGTTGGTGTGGAATCAAATCAGTGGACGGCGTTGGCAGTTTGTCACCCTCTGGGACTTAAATAAAAGTGGTAGCCATTCTCAATCGGCCATTTTACATTTGCTAACCTATTTTGAAACCAAATGAGCCCTTGTAGTTGCGGCTGGGTGCTGGTTATGGCGCAGGAGCGCAACATGGTTAGCTACTGGCAGTGATTTTAGTGGGGAAATTGTCAACTTCAGATATCTCTGGCGTGTTTGTGGCATCTTAAACGTTTCTGGTAGTGTGAATAGTAATTTATTTTTTCTACAAGGAGGTTAACTTTGAATATCTCGCAGGTTATGGATTCCTAACGTTGTGTGAGGGTATCCCCCCATTACTCAATCTACTGGTTGTTCTAACGCAAATGTCACAAGTTGTTGGGGGGAATTCCAAGCAAGCAAGATTGCTAGTCTTCATTGAGTGACAAAGGCAAAGTCTGACAAACTTCTTTGACTTGGTGATTGCTGTGTCACTATCAGCTTTAGGAACCCTTTTACCATTGGCTAGCTAACTAGGCTATGGGCTAGCTAAGTATTCGAAGCGCAGTGTAGCACCGCTAAATCATTTCCCACAAATGTCCATCTGTTGGCGACACCATTGCTCCTAGTCAAATTTAAGCGTCGCGTAAGTTGATGATTTCATCACCTATCTCAGTTGTTTCAGATGTCCTTGAAACCAGCTGAATTTCGAAACCCTCCTCACTCTCTACGCTCACAGTAATGCACTTCACATTCACCCCTTCTGACATGAACCGAAATCATAACCTTTGGGAATAATGGAGAAAAATGGCTTGTGCAATGAACTCCAAAAATTCTCTTAGCAGCAGCCTTGCGGCGTGTGCGCAGACGTGCCGTCGCAATGGCTTCCATCCCTCCTCTCTCTGGGCGCTTCTGGCCCTCCTCTTTCTGCCGCTTGGTTTTATACAGCCATATCGGCTCTCTAATATAGACCGCCCGGGATGGGAAGGTGCTACTCAACGCTACGTCATCGGCAGTGCATATAAACACCAGACTGAGCTTTAAATAGTGTGCAGACAGGCCGAGAGAGGGAGGTCCGTGCCGCGGACAGGACAGGGCGAGCGGTGGCCTTTTGTTGTTGTTGTGACTATTTTTTTCACCCCTCGCGCGACCAATGCGGGCATATGCAAGCCTTTTATGGTGCTCTAGTTGTTTATTTTTCCCCGTTTGTAGCTGTTGACCGCTTGTGTTTTCAAGAAAGCTGGTAAAATGCACACTGAATAAAATGTGAGTTTCTTTTCATGGTCCTGCCTTAACATTGTAAGCAAACACTGGAGCAATGTTACTGCGACGGCTACACCATGCGTTGTGGTACTTCTAAAAACGAGACCGTAAGAGACCGAATAAACGGGCCTACCGGAGTTATATTCTGCTAAGTCTAACATCTAGTGTTGTGTATTCTGGGTCTGTTTTAAAATCGGCTTTTGTTACATGCTGGCCTACGCAGTGAACGACGTTTTTGCTAGCCTCGGTGACAGTCATTACCGTAAACAAATGATCAGAATGCATTGCATTGACTGAGACCACAGCCCTTATTCTGTATGGTCCTGTGGTTGCAGACTATATGACCCTACTATATAGCACGTTACAGTCCAACTTGCAAATGCCAGGGTAATCCCGAGGCGCTTTATTTGTGTCCATTGTGAATTTGTGTTCTCGTTTTGTTAAAGGGGACGTGGCCGTGTCACACAGCCCATTTCTACATGTTTAGAATACGAGTGAAGAGTTGTCAAAGGAATTTTGAGAATGACAATGACGTTAAATGTTTTTGTTTTTTTGTTTTTTGCTTTTTTTACGCCAAATGCAATTGTCTTGCCAAACCCGTTTTTTTGCCATTGCACAGTTCATGCTAGTGTAGGCCTATACTCTACTCTTTATTGAGCTTACCCTGTGTATTCTGCATTCTATAGTTAACCATTACCCTGCACCCCCACCCCCCCAGCCTAAACTTTACAGGTCTGTTATTGAAGATGTCATCAGTGAAGTGCGGGAGCTGTTTTTGGACGAGGGTGTGGATGAACAAGTACTTATGGAGCTCAGGACGGTAAGACGATTCTATTAAATGTAATCAAGCAAGTGTACGTGTATGCATCCCACTGTGGTCCAGGTGCCAGGTCAATTGAGACAAATACAGTAAAACGTGCAAATAGTCCAAACATGGTCCAGTGTTTTTTGTTTGTTTGTTTGTTTTTAATAAATAAAAAAAGGAAACATTTCGACCCGACTTCGTCTTCATTAGACATTTTGCACTTTTTAGAAGATGTTAGCTACCACACGCACGCACGCACGCACGCGCGCAGAGCAGCCCATCTCATGCAGAGAAGACATGGCACAGTTTTCCATTTTAAAAATGTGCTTTGTAAGCGCGCACATGTTATGTTTGTATATTATTTAAGTAAAATGTAGACGGGGGCAGCTAGCAGCAGCAAGGGTCTGATTTATTGCAACCCAACGCTTCAGTTTTGCTGCCGTTTTTCATTGACAAGTCCCGGAAAGTGAGCCACACTTTCCATAGCCGTAGTGGTCTGTCTCAGCAGTGCTGGGTAATGAGTACTTGAGCGGATGTAATGGCTGGGGAGGAGAGAGTTTCTAGACCAACACTGAGCCCCAGACACTACACTCTCCCACCTAAGTATGCACACACACACACACACACACACAAATGTGCACTCGCCATTACTTGCACACACACACACACACCCCCGGCCCCAGTCCTTTGCATAGACACATGGGCTGAATCTCAAATGGTGCACTTGTGCACTTTAGTGTTCATGTTTCAGTGCATATGCCGTATTAGTTACGCACTGAAACATAGTGCCCGAAGTGCACAAGTGCGCCATTTGAGATCCAGCCATGGTCATGGTCGCTCAACCTTGCACAACACTCACTCACTCACTCACTCACTCACTCACTCACTCACTCACTATCTCTCCCACTATCTCTCTCACACATACACATGCACACGACAATGGAGCCTTCAAAAATAAACTACAAAGTACAAAGCCTACAAACACTTGTAGAGCAATCGTGATGTCTCCTACAACACACACACACACACACACACACACACACACACACACACACACACACACACACACACACACACTGTCTGATGTGCCATTAAGTGCTTGTGTGTGTGTGTGTGTGCCTGCAGCTATGGGAGAGTAAGCTGATGCAGTCTAAGGCAGTGGAGGGCTTCCACACTGAGGAGCAGCAAGCCCTGCAGGCCCAGCAACAGCAACAGCAGCAGCAGGTCCAACAAGCCCAACAGGTCACACAGCAGCAGCAGCAAGCACAACACCCCGTCATCCTGCCCCCGCAACAGCAAGGTGAAACGCACGCAGGCGCACACACACACACACACACACACACCAGAGGTTGCGCTAGACTTTTTCACAGTCCGTCATTTTGACGGACGGGGTCGAAAAAAATCCGTCATCGCCTATTTTTTAAATTCTCCACCTGGTTTCTCAATGTGGGGGTCGCGACCCCGCACCGAGAACAACACATGCGCAATTGCGGCCAATTGAGAGTAAACCGCTGTGAATACACCCCCTTTCACTAGACATTAATTCTCCAACTTCGAGGATGGAGTCAATTTTGCTGTCCACTTTCTCTCTCTGCCTCCCTCATTGCATTGTTTAAAAAGCTCTCTCATGACACGCGTCTGATTCAGTGTTCAGCGCTATGGTCACCAGAAAATTGCTTTCCATGCCCATAAACAGCTGAGTTGACCAATTTATGCTAATGCGTCATTGGCATCAAGTTAATTACTGGGAGTTGATTTTAAGAGGTTTTTGCTGGTTTTGACATAATTCATGTCCTGTTTAGAATTAGCACTAATTTGTCCAGTTCTTTCAGTGGATAACCATGCTTATCATATTTTGGAATACATGCTGGGTTACTGTGCTTCTGCCGTTCTGAGTCCATTATTGCATTATTATAAAGGTGACTCCTTTCTTTCCTTACTTTATGGGGCACTTAAGGTAGGGACATAGACGCGAATTTGGCCAAGCGAAGCGAACTTCGCCATTCATTCCTATGAGGGAGGCGAAAGCAAGCGAACAGGAGAGAAGTTAAATTATTAAACCAAGTTTAATATTATGCAAATGAGGAGCGAATTTCGCCTGGCGGCAGCCAATCAAATCAAGAATGTGACCGTTTCATTCTATTTGATTTGCCGCGACGACCTGGTGACGGTTGAGCTGTCAGAATGGAACACTAAATTTTGCCTCTCTTCGCCTCGTTCGTTTCGCCTGCAATGTGTCCCTAGCGTTAGACACGCACTGATTTGACCCTTTTCTGTCTCTTGGACAATCAAGGATTTTATTTTATTACATCTTTTTAGTGAAATTACATTTAATTACAATTTTCATTAGAAAAACAAAGTGTTCAGATGTGAAGACTGGCTTTCTTTTTGTTGTGTTTTCATTGTAGAGTTGGAAGCGTTGTTTTATGTCTCCTCTAACTCTCCCATCTCCTCTCCTATCTCCGCTCCTATGCAGCTCCACAGCAGCAAGTTATCGTTCAAGACCCCAAGATTCTCCAGGCTATGAATGCAACAGGAATGGTACGTCTTTGGTTTACACTGTGGTCCCCACTAGCACTGTGGCTCTGGCTCTGTCTCTCTCTGGCTCTCGCTCTCTCTCTCCCTCTCTCTCCCTCTCTCTACACATTGGGAGGGAAGCATAGTAATAGATGTAGCTATACATGGGTTCCAAAGTTTGTTTATAACCTGACTGCGCGAAACTATCTGTGCACAACTCAACCTCTGATTGTTGCAAACCGCTGTCGGTCAAATAAATAGCGCACGTGGTTGGCTGCCAGTGTCTTGCCCCTCCTCATAACATCGTGTTTACAAACATTCAGAGCCCATGTATTGGCCTGGTGGTTGCGGGTGTTGTATTTTGAGGCCAGATGGGAGGGGAGGGGAGGGGGTGTGGCTCAGGAGATTAGAGATGTTCACTGTGCTCAGACGGGATAAAGGTGGCGGGTGGCCAGTTAGTAACCTGCCTCATTATTGTCCGTCTCTCTGGCTGAAAGTCATTGGCGTTTCCTCCGCCCTCTCTTGCCTAGTTGATGCCAGTCCTCTGTGGAGACAGATCACGTCTTTTTTTTGCCACCAAGAGAATGACTTTTTTTTGTGATCAACATTTTTCATTTTATTGAGAAGTCATGACTGTAGAAAACAAAGATCAGTTTTCTGCTCAGGTAAAAGTGGTATAGTGTGTGAATGATCACACAATAAACATGAAATAAAGTAAATGCATTCCTCCAAAACAAAACAAAGAAAAGAGAATGGCTTTTGATTTATGTTTTTGCAAGATATTGAATAAAAAAAAACCCGTAATCGATGACATTAGGCCTTGTGACACTAGGCTGAGGCCAGAGAAAAGGATGGAAGGAACTAGCATGACTTCAATGACCGCATTTCTTTAAGCTTAAGTCTGTCTCACCCGTGCTTTTTATTTATTAATTTATTTTACATTTTGCCCTCTTAAACCCTTTAAACCCTTTAAACCCTTAAAATCCGTAAAATCTTAAACCCAGCTGTAGGCCTACTGTACATTTGTAAATCAACCCCTTAGCTTGGTTGAAAGTTTTAGCTGGGCCCAGCTGAGTCCTTTGAAAGTCCTTCTCCCACCCAATACATACAATATCATGAGGACCCAATTCTACCCCACCCTCTCAGTGCACCTGGATCCCCAGTCGGTGCCTCTGTTGACTGTAGGGCTGTCACAAAAACAAAATTTGATGGTCGATAAATTGACCAAGAAATTATTGCGATAAACGATAATGTTGCCGTACTCGTCATCATTTTCAAACAATATAATGAGAATGGTATGAAAATGTGAATACACCCTAATTAAAATGCGAATACACCCTATTTAAAATGCGAATACACCCTAATTAAAATGCGAATACACCCACTTTTAATTTTGAAAGCGTCACGGCATGGTTTGCTAAAGACAGACCGATTATGGATAGATAAGGCAGATCGATAGCATCATGGCGCTGAGTGAAATGTGCCTATCAGTATTCAGTCTCTTGGGTAGAGAAAGACAGGGTGACGAGGAAAACAAAAGCACGCAAATATAACTTATTATACTTGGTACAATATATTGACTTCTTGAATATTGTGACGGCCCTAGTTGACTGCATCCCACTCTTATGTTTTCTTGACTATGATGAAGGCTATGATGGTGGCCTGTGCTGCTACTGAGTAATTTGCGAGGATTGAATGTCTCATTCACGCCTTTCTTTTGACACATTACCTTTTACAGAGCGCCGCAGCCACTGCAGCCACACTGGCGTTGCCCACAGGTGTCGGGCCCTACCAGCAGATCATTACAAGTCAAGGTAATACACACACACACACACACACACACACACACACACACACACACACACCATAGGCAGCAATGGGCCAGAGCTGCCCATGCATATTCAAGCCCTGCAATACGGCGGTGCCCAGCTGGTTTCAGTCTCAGTGGGGGTTGCATGGGAGGTGATGATGTGGAAATGGCACTTGGGTGAATAAAACCCACAACGCTCCCTTTGCCCGCACAGTCGCATAAATGCTAACAAGGACAGATGTTGTTTGGATATGATTGCTGGTTGTTCAGTTACGGCTGAGTAGAACGGTGTTTTAACCTGACCAGGTACATGTTTTTGAAAAGGTTTTACATTCCTTCATAGAAATTTCAGATGTTTGATATTGAATGTCTCCATCCGTTGTTACATGTCTTCCATTGGTACATTCAATGTTTCTGCAAAGTTATTTCACGAACCGACTTTTGGGGTACCACCACAGTGGTTTAAGTAACCTCCCAACCTGCATGTATGTGAGATGTGCATCACAAATATTTAAAAAACTTGTTGCGACTCGATGTGCATTAAATGCCCCTTGGAAAATCAAACTTTGGAAAATCAAAATTTGAAAAGACGTTGTGAATTGCAGTGAATGGTGAGGTGAACCCACTTGATTTTCCAAAGTTGGGGCGTTTGATGCACCCTATCGTACGTACGTTGGCTGTTGTGTCTGTGTTTAGACTCTAAACATCTCCAACTCTCTGCCTCTCCTCTCCGGTGTCGTCGGTCTCCAGGTCAGATCCTGCAGGTGGTGCGTGCGGCTAACGGGGCGCAGTACATCATCCAGCCCCAGCAGCAGCTGGTGGTCCAGCAGCAGGTCCTGCCCCAGATGCAGCCGGGCGGCGTCCAAGCCCCCGTCATACAACAGGTACCCTCCACTACAGAACTACACCACACACACCATGCTAGTACCCTCAGTACTCTCTTTAAAGAGAAATTATGACTTCTGGTGGCGTCCAAGCCCTCGACATGCCCCCCCAATTCATTTTGGTGACGTGCAAGCCCTCCAACACACAACTACACCACACACTCCATGCAAGTACCCTCAGCGCCCCAAGCCCCTGTCATACAACAGGTACCCTCCATCACACAACACAACTCCCCTCAGACTCCCCAGACCTCCCCTTTAAAGAGAATTTATGACCTGACATCTCTTCTGGTGGCTTCCAAGTTCCCATCATATATCAGGTACCCTCCACCACATAACCCCGCCCCCCCCATTTCTTTTGGTGACACGCACCTGTTGTCAGCCTAGCCAAAACTATTTTTTTGGGACTATTCTTCATTCACCATCCAGTTTGCAAATGAGAAGATTACTTTACAATTGAGCTCTTGCAAGATATTTAAATATAATGCTGTTGTCAGTGATGTCATCATGACTCATTACTTCCTGGTACGATGCCACAAGCACAAGTGGAGGACGCAAGGTTGCATATTGGAACGCACACATGGTATTTAGTGTTCATATTGATAATCATGTTGCCTAACTTGGTGGCCATCTTGATGACGCCTTGGGCAATCGTGGTGAAAAAGTGAAGTTAAAAAGGAGTTAACTTGACTGCAATGACATGATTCATTTTGGCAAATACCAATAGTAACACGTTTACAAATGTCCCATCATGGCTTGTGTTCTGGCGTGTTGGTCATTCCCCATCTGAACAAACTGTAAGAGTTATTAACTTCACGATGACCAAGAGGAACTCGCAGAGGAGTCTCAAGTCTGTTCATGGATCAAGTTGGATTATGGTCCATGCCCTTAGCTGACATCTAAATTAGTCTTAAATGGTGCGTGCATGGACAGTTGCTTATCCAGAGGTCAAGTCAGACCATTACACAAGTCGCACGGCCCTAGTATGGATTAAAAAGTCTTCAGAGGCGCCACTAAGGCCACACTACTACAGTGCCACCTTGAGGCGTTAGTGTGCGTGTGGCTGCACGCGTTGCCGCATGCGCCAGGCTGCATGCGCGTGTGTACTTCCTCACATTTCTAACATTTTTAAATTTACATGCAAAAAGACTAAAACAAATCACAGGTGTAAAGACCGGGGCTGTGCATATATTTTCATTGTATCTGTATCTGTACTCGGTATGTACTCGTTGTCGTATCGGTTTTCAAAAAAAAGTGGCATCGTGCATCCCTAGTAAATTGTTCCCTTTGTCTCATTGCAAAGGTCCTCGCGCCATTACAGGGCGGCATCCCCCAGCAAACAGGAGTCATCATTCAGCCCCAGCAGATAGTCCTCGCTGGAAACAAAGTTCCACAGAATGCACAAGTAAGTGTTTCATGCTCACGTTAGTTTTCAGAGTGAGGAGTCCGCACACTTAGAATCCTTTTTGTTGTATTTTATTTTTTCATGGCAAGATAACGTTTCGACCTCAACAGTCTTCTTCAGATTCAATCCTGCCATGAAAAAATGAAACACAACAAAAAGGATTCTAAGTGTGCGGACTCCTCACTCTGAAAATTAGGGATGCACGATGTCAAAAATTTCGGCCGATATCCGATTATGATATTGCGGTTTTGGCCGATGACCGATATTAACCGATACCGATGTTTTTCTTTCTTTTTAAAAAAAAAAGAGATGACAATGATGCAAACAAACTGAATTTTTGAATGTCGTCTTATTTCCAAAAACAGTTTTTAACTCCCTGTGATAATTAGATAAAAAATAGAGACAAAATAGAAGACAAACAGTGAAAGTCATCGTCAAGTCCATTCTTTTAGAACCGTAACATATAAAAAAAAACATCGGCGTTAACATCGGCCCAGTTTTACCCATCAGACCGATGTCCGATGTGTTGAATATCGGCCGATATCGGCCGATACCGATACATCTGGCCGATACATCGTGCATCCCTACTGAAAACTAGTTGACCTTCGTCCTGTACCTTTCCCTGGGATGTGCACAATCCTCTCCTTCATTTCATGCTCACGTTACCCTTGACTTGTCAGTACCCGGTGATGCTGCATTTTTTGGCACAGCCCTTTCCGACATCTGAGCGATTCTAATGATAAAAAAAAAATCTTAACATAGGCCTACTCCAAGTATTTTCCCATAAGATATCACTGTTTGCTAGTTGTCTGCTGATGTCGCATAACCTTTTGGATGTTTTTGGGAATTTATCAAGATGTTTTTTTGAAATGTAAACAAACTAAGGTTTTTTGACAACTAGGCCTTTGGCGTAGCTCCAGATAATTGTTTAACCCATTTTGTTTTTGGGAATAGGTGCCCTCTCCCTATTAAAGCCTAAATATCTCAGGCTCCAAAGAACATAAAAACATGAAATAAGTTTCATTCATTCCTTCCTTCATTTTGCACTAGAATGTGTTCATTCAGCTCTAACATACCCACATTTTTAATAAAACAGCTCAAACCTCAAGAACCTTAATGCAGCGTATATGTCGCTCCATGACACAATGGGTTAAGCAAGGTGGAACCCAACCATCTACCGAAAGTGAGGTTGGTGCACAGCTGGTATACGTTGAAACTTTGAGGCTCTAGCATGAGCACTCAATCTAGCCCTTGGGCAACTTCAGCCCGGGTTAGTCAGTCAGTGTGGAGTTTTCCCATCTCCTGGGGCATCATGTACTAAGAAGTGCGTGGATTTCCTATCAAGAAAGTGCGGACGCGAAAATCTTGAAAGTTACTTACGGACAAAAAATCCGGATGTATCAATAAGTGCGTAACCAGGTTTTGCCATGAAATCTTGCGCACATGCACGAGCACACATGGGCCCAAGTCTCCACCTTGCCTCCTCCCTTAAATATTCTATATGAATATTCTAATTAGTATTAACAGACCCATTTTTGTGCATTCATTGGTTGGAAGAATGGGAAAGGGAACGCGGGAAATACATTTTCATGATGCGAGGTGAAGGCACTGTTTCTGAGGTAGCCAATTTAAAAGGAAAAAGGCTGCGCGCAATAGCCTAACAAAATTACTCTGGCGTGTATCAAATCAGGCATTGGTAATACTTTATGTGAGGAAAGCAGAAAAAAAACCTGTCATGTTATACTGCAGTACAATGCAGGTTTTCATTAGCATTAGGCCTACATCAAAGCACATTGCGATGAGGCAGTCGCCAAGGCTGCCGAGAAATAAACTTTTATGTCTGGTATAAATATGAAAGATTACGCATGCACACATACGCCACATGTAACCTATGAATAACCTGCAACCAATACTCAGTTAAAAAAGTCTCCTGTTAATTGATGGACTGATTTTACAGTAGCCTAGCCTTATTAAAAGGGAAAGACGAGCACTGCGAAGAGGACGTTCCCAACAAATGCGAGAAGACACATCGCAGATGTAGTCCAGAAAATATTCAATGTTTATTGTAATAGCTGCCAAATAGCCTACTTGAAGTAATACTGCTGATGGGCATCCAATTTTGTTGTAGCCTAATTCTAGGATAGTTTCATGAGTCCGCTTCATTTTAACCAGCTGTCTCAACAATAATATGGTTGAGGTGGGTTTCTTCTTCTTTTTTTTTTTTTAAGTCGCGCGCCTCAACATTCAAATCCACATTTAACTGGCTGCATTTTTGCAATATTTCCGACCGCATACAGCACATGTAGTTGCGCTGCATGCCTCTGTGTGCCGCCAAAAAGACGAAATGCACCAGTTACGGCAACTTCCACGCTTACGGCAACTTCCACAGCAGCCCTGAAATTCGCGTGGAGATCCGCAGTTTTCCACATCTAGTCTGTTTTAGTACATCTGAACATGGCCGTGGAAAACAACTTAAGTCGTTTTTTTGTCCGTAAGTGAGCTTCATACATGAGGCCCCTGGTCTGACGCTGCACCCACAAACACGCTTGTGCACCTTTGTGTGACGGTAACAAAGATTGCCAATATGGTAGACCAAGATAAAGCATATGTGTCACCAATGCAAAGTGGGATCAAGTCTCCTAAATAGGTGCGACTTTTCCATTAAAATGCATTTATTTTGAACCTCCCACTAGTTCCCTGAAGTCTCCAAAAAGGGGCATGGCAGCTAAGAACCTTGCGTCATATTGACTCCGGAAGAAACTCCTTATGATTTTTTTTTCATCTTCCTTATTAGTCACCTCTGACGCTATCCTGATTATCATCGACTTTCAAATCTCTGAGACTTAACGTGACCAAGAGCATAACAATTAACATTTCCCAAATGGCATGGTTGACCCACCTCCCTTCATTTGCTAATACTTGTTTGCTTCCCGACAATGTGGGAGGAGTTCGCGTTTTTTTTCGGGTGCTCAGAAAGTACTTGCATTGCTCTTGACCTGACTAGTAGCAACGCTGAAGGGGTTGCGTCACTAGGAGGGCACGGCCTGGCTACTCTGACGCTAACGCCCCATGGGTGATGCAGACTGTGACAGTGACCGTGACAGCACAGCAACTTGTGCAGCAGGTGGCATCTGCAGCAGCAGCAGCCTGTGTTTTTTAACCCTCTGAGGTCCGAGTGCCCTTCAGAGGGCAATTGGTCTCCAAAAACAAATCTGTAACTCTGTGAGTTTTTGTCATTGAAACATATAGGTCACACCATTAGAAACCTCAGACCTTCCAGGTTCCAAATATATATATATATATATATATTAGGGTGCATCAGTTGCCCCCTATGAAAAGATATCGCCTTGGCCCTATAGTAAAAATGTTCTACACCCAGTAAAAACACACTGTGTAAAATATTTTGAAATTTGGATGAAGTCTACCGGGGCCACCAGCCCCATGAAAATAGAAAATAATGGTGATAGTCAGAATCTTCGAATAGAAATGGACATTTTGCTGCATAAAGCTACCCAATAAAAAACATATTGTCTCAGCTCTGTGATAAAAATGTTCTATGCACAGTAAAATCACTCTGTGTAAAATATTTTGAAATTTGGATGAAGTCTACCGGGGCCACCAGCCCCTTGAAAATAGAAAATAATGGTGACAGTCAAAATCTTGGATAGAAACAGGGCTGGACTGGCCATCTGGCATGGCGGGCATTTCCCGGTGAGCCCCTATTACTGAAAATAGGGGCCCATGAGGGTGCGGGGCCCACCGGTGAGTCAGTTCTCCGGCACTAATAATCTCCTTAAATCGAAAAGTGCCCGGGCCCTATTTATCGCCCAGTCCAGCCCTGAATAGAAATGGACATTTTGCTGCATAAAGCTACCCAATAAAAGCATATTGCCTCAGCTGTGTGATAAAAAAATGTTCTATGCACAGTCAAATCCCTCTGTGGAAAATGTGTTGAAATTTAGATTAATTCTACTGGGTCCACCAGGCCCATGAAAAAAACAAAACAATGGTGATAGTGATGGGCAACCTGGATTCCAAAGTCCAGTGCCACATATTCCAAATATAGCCAATATAATGAACCAGCTGACCCACTGCCAGTATCAAGCAAGAGATTGCGAAGTTGTATGACTTTTGTGTGCTTCACCTGTGGGCCTACAGGATTATACAGGTAGCTGTTAATACCTGGTGGAGCATCTGTACTAAAGCTGTGAATGCTCCTTGGAATGACTTGTGTGTTTTTTTTTTTAAAGAAATCCCTGCAGTAGTTCAATAGAGTACATACAATAAAACTGTATGTGATGTTGGAAAGAGTGGCTTCCCAAAACCTGTACTTAAGTGGCTTCTAGGTATGTCATGGGTATCACCAGGTCCAGAGTCCATTGCCAAGGGCCTCTCAGGTAAGTTATGGTACTCATCTGATGGAGTAAAGTGAAATACTACCACAGGCAATGGGATAAAGAAGTAATGGCACTCTTCAATACAGTTGTATTGACTGCTTTGTAGCCTAGGCATTCCAAGGAACATTCACAGCTTTGGTACAGATGTTCCTCCATGAATTGTAGGCCCACAGGTGAAACACACAAATATAACAGTGCCTAAATATAGCAGTTTGACCATCAGTCTGTCCTGAGACTGAAGTCTGTGTAAGTGGATCGACTGAATACACAACCTGCTTAGATATTCCTTCTGTTTGTGCTCCCAATACAGGTGATCTCACTAATTACCTCATCAACCTGGCTTAAGTGGTAATTAGGCTCAGCTGGTTCATTATATTGGCTGGGGCAAATGTGTCACGCGGTTTTCCACCTCTGTTTTAAGACAATGGCAAACCTAGATTCAAAAGCCACAATCCAGTGCCACAGATTTCAAATTACCTGGTTTTACCCGTCCAATTGCCCTAACTGGAAAGGTAAAACTAGGTATGTCATTTGGAATATGTGGCACTGGACTTCAGCTTTGGAATCCAGGTTGCCCATCACCATCACCATTATTTTGTATTTTCATGGGCTTGGTGGACCCGGTAGAATTCATCTAAATTTCAACATATTTTACACAGAGTGATTTTACTGTGCATAGAACATTGTTATCACAGAGCTGAGACAATATGTTTTTTATTGGGTAGCTTTATGCAGCAAAATGTCCATTTCTATTCCAAGATTCTGACTATCACCATTATTTTCTATTTTCATGGGGCTGGTGGCCCCGGTAGACTTCATCCAAATTTCAAAATATTTTACACAGTGTGTTTTTACTGGGTGTAGAACATTTTTACTATAGGGCCAAGGCAATATCTTTTCATAGGGGGCATCTGATGCACCCTAATATATATATATATATATATATATATATATATATATGAAATGAAAATACTTGAAAATGTCAGGGTGGTGCAAGCAGCCTAAAAGTCTCTGAAAAGCCTTAGACCTCAGAGGGTTAAAGAGTTTGTTGACAGGAAGTGAGAGGGAGACACAATTGGGAGATGATCCCAGGGCCATAATCGAATCCGGGTCCCCGGTGTAATAGTATGGTGACTTAGCCGTTTGAACCAGTTTCAGGTGCGACAGTGCACCCCCCACAAGGGCTCTTGTGTGACGCTGATAAAGTATGCCCCCCAGGTGATGCAGACGGCGACGATGGCAGCGCAGCAGACTGCGCAGGCAGCTGCAGCAGCACAGGTGCAGGCCGTGCAGCAGCAGCAGCTCCAGCAGGTGGCGCCACAACAGCAGCAGCAGCAGCAGCAGCAGCAGCAGCAGCAGCAGCAGCCTCCCATGATGTTGCAGGTGGACGGGGCGGGGGACACCTCCTCAGAGGAGGAGGACGAGGAGGAGGAGGAGTACGACGAGGACGAAGATGAGGACAAGGACAAAGATGGCGGGGAGGATGGCCAGGTGGAGGAGGTGCGTATGTGCATGCGTGCATGTCTGTCTGTCTGTGAGGGTCTGTGTAGTGCAGAATCCAAAAAGGTCTTCGTAAAGCATTTTAGTATGTACGTTTTATTTATGCACATTTAAAACAGAGCAAAACTGACCAAAGTGCTGCACAGAGGCTGGTTAGAATGAAACTAGATAAATAGATCAAGCAAACCTACCACCATACAACCATTAGTTTCTCTCAAAATGGCTTTGAAGGTTCTGGACAAAAAGCCAAGAAAGTATCATCACTGTAGCATTATTTCAAAGTACATCTTACTGTCCTTTGATAGTTTTATCTATTTTGCTGATATGTGTTTAATGTATACAATTACTCATGATCTTGCACCACCACCTCTTAAGCAATGCATATCACGCTGCAGAGATAAATTAAGAGTGTCGAGGTCCTCTGTCAGAGGCGATTGTTAATGTGGGATACAGGAAGACTTGGTCAATCAGCCTTTTCTGTTAGTGCAATTGAAAAATGGAATGCAATTCCAGTTTTTATCAGGGACAGTGTAAGCTTTAACCAGTTTAAATTATCACTAAAAAGATGCCTTAAGCCTAATCAAAAATGTGACCACTGATCATTGTGCTTTGTTACAGTAAGCGCTGTCATATGGCATGTGCAACATCATGTGTGTGTTGCCTTGTTGTGATAATGTGATTGTACATGTTTTTGTATGTTTTAGTAGGATTCTGTTGCTGCTCCAATTTGTGACTTGTAGTGGCAAAATAGTGCATGTATTGTCTGTTTTTAATTAGTGTTTGTTTTTAGCTCCCTGCCCAGGGACCACAGATGTAAACTAGCTTCTAGCTAACTCTGGTACTAGATTCTGTCTTGTACATGGTCCCTGTCAAATAAGCAATAAACTAAACTAAACTAAATGAAGCATATTAATGGCGCATTTTAAAAGCATTCCAATAGACACAATGAAAATCGCCTGCATGCAGTGTACAGTTGCAGCACTGACAGCATTGACTATTAAGATACATAAAGTGAGCTTAGAACAATTTAGATACATAAAGTGTTTAAAACAATGTGTTAAAGGAAAGAGGGGTTTAAAACTATAGGGGCAAGGGCTAAAAGTATACATGAGGTACAATAAAAGCAAAATAAAAGAACCTAAGATCTAAGAGGCAAAGGCCAATGTATATATGGTAGGTTTTAAGTTTAGATATAAAAGCAGAAGTTGTGGGTGCAGATCTAATATCGGGAGGAAAACTGTTCCAGAGGCGTGGAGCTGCAATTTCAAAAGCACGCCCCCTTTTTCCGTCAGACGGGATCGGCCAACCTGGGGAAGACCTTTGTCCGTAGATCTGAGGGGCCTGAATGCAGAGCAATGCTATAGCATGTCTGAGATGTATATGGGGGCCCTCTACTAGGTTTTCACAAGTCTCTATTTTGTAGCCACGTTAGTGTAGTGGAACTTCAAATAGTGATTCAGTATATATTTTTTGAAAAGTAACGACAGATTGCCCCCAAAAATGCCAAGTGGCGACAAGATAATGAGAAAAATAAAATATTCATTCACAAAAGTATGTATGCAAATGTACACCAGCTACTGAATGTCAAGATATCCCTTTGAATTAGATCAAATGAAATTGTTATGTGTTTTTGCAATGTATGGCAGGAAGAATCCTGAAAACTCTTCCCATTTTCTAAATTACTTTGGAGAGATCTTTCTAATACTGGAAGAAAAGTTATCAGCACATTGAAATAGAGGACTGTAACTGGGTCACTATGAAATGTCCTGTGAATCAAGAATATACAGTGAGTCCAATATGTATTTGATCCCTTGCTGATTTTGTTGGTTTGCCTACTAACAAAGACATGATCAGTCAATAAATGTTATGATAATATGTATTCTAATATGGAGAGACAGAATATCAAAAAGAAAATCCAGAAATTAACTGAAGAGAATATATATTAATTTATTTCCATTTCATCGAGCAAAATAAGTATTTGATCCCCTGCCAACTGATAACAGTTCCGGGCCCACAGACCAGATGGGCACTTCCGATCAACTTGTCATCTGAATTAAAGACACCTGTACATACTAACATGCATAAAAGACACATTGAATCAGCAGAATCAGTCCATAGTATGAGTGAATCAGTCACACTCCAACCTCACCAGCATGGGAAAGACCAAAGAGTGGTCAAATGATATCAGGGACACGATTTTAGACCTGAACAAAGATTAAATGGGCTGCAAAGCCACAAGAAAGAGACTGGGTATTAATGACCCAGCTGTTGATGCATTTCTTCCAAAATGTGAGGAATACAAAATGACTATCCATCAGCCTGTCTGGGGTTCTATACAAGATTTGACCTTTTGTAGGGATTTGATAATCATGAGAACAGAAAGAAATCACCCTAGAGCTGTACGGGATGAACTAGGCAATGATATCAAAGCTACTGGGACCAAAATCACTGAGAAAACTACTGGTAGCACTTAATGTCACAGAGGTTTAAAATCCTGTAGTGCACACATGGTACCTCTACTTCAGAAGGAACCTGCGCAGTCCCACTTGAGGTTTGCCAACGGACATCAGACTGGTTTAGGATATGATAAGGAGGTGCTGTAGTCAGATGAAACCAAAATCAAGCCGTTTGGCATTATCACAATTCAATGTGTTTTGAGAAAGAGTACTGCTGTCTATGATCCCAAGAACACCCTCCTCACCATCATGCATGAAAGTGGTATCATTATGGTTTGAGGGTGTTTGTCTGGCCAAGGCACAGGACAACTTCACATCGTCAACGAATGGATGGAGGGAGACATGTGATGTGCAATCCTGAGTGCAAACGTCCTTCCCTCCACCACTACACTGAAGGGTGGGCCATTTTTGGATCTCCCAACATGACAATAATACACAACATACAGTCAAAGCAACGAAGGAGTGGCTCAATAAGAAGCATATTAAAGTCGTGAAGTGGCCTAGACAGTCTCCAAATATTAACCCTATAGTAATTCTATGTAGAGAACTGAACCTCCCATTTGCCAAGCTACAGCCACAAACTATTCATGTTTTAGAGATAATGTGCAAAGAAAAATGGGCAAAAATATTTTCTACAATATGCACAAACATTGTCATTAACTAAAAGAAGCATCTAACCTCAGTGCTAGACAACTAGGGCTTTGCCACAAAGCTATTTATCTTCTTTAGCTAGAGGGGTCAAATACTTATTTGCCTAAATTAAATACAAATAAATTAAAATATATTATTTTAAGTTATTTTCTGGAATTTCTTTTTGATATTCTGTCTCCATGTTTGAATACATATTATCATAAATTTATAGACTGATCATGTCTTTATTAGTGGGAAAACCGGCAAAATCAGCAAGGGATCAAATACATATTGGACTCACTGTATTTGTGGAAAATGTAAAGGTTGAACAGGTTGACATTTGCAATTCATGTTTTTTCAGTTACTTCGACATTTTTGACCTTTATACCCTCATTCTATCAAAATTGATTAAATCAAAATGAATTGTCCTTGGTTTCTAAAAAGATGTATTTTAGCATGTTTTATGTCTATTTTCAAATGTTAACCTTTCGTACTAGAAGCAAACAGAGGAACACAAAAAGCATGCGCACAGACATATACAGGTGTGAAGTCACTTTTGTGGTTTTGCCGCTTTTTTCTTTTTTTTTGCCTGCCCATTCAGCTTAACCCAAAAAAAGTTTTTAGCCATCCGGTTCTTCTTTTAGATATGGGGGAAATACTGTTTCTTTGAAAGGTCTAAAAAGTACTTATTCTCTTAGTTTCCATGGCATTACCAAGACAACGTTGTACCTCTGATGTGGCAACATTTTTACTGTGGTAAATTAACTTTTTGGGAGAAAAACATATCTGGTTGAAAGGGCTGGAAATATATATATTTTTTATGTCCCTCCTCAGGAACCCTTGAACAGCGAAGATGATGTCAGCGATGAAGAAGACCAGGAGCTTTTCGATACAGAGAATGTAGTAGTTTGCCAATATGACAAGGTAGGTCTGCCGGAACACTGCCAGACTGTTCTCAAATAAAACGCACACTGGCACATTTTTTGCATAAAACCTTATTTGCATAAAACCCCAAATTGTTGTTTCTGCATCTAGTTTGTCCATACCACAACAAATAACAGATAACAAGATAACAAATTAACAGAGCACAGCAAATAATCAAGGTACATTTTCATATTTACATTTGATTAACAGAGCACAGCAAAAAAAGAAAATAATAATAATCAAGGTACATTTTCACAATGGCCCCATTTTAAAGCCCCACATTTCTGTTTCTGCATCTAGTTTGTCAATACAGCAACAAATAACAGATACCAAATAAGAAGATAGCAAATTAACAGAGCACAGCAAATAATCAAGGTACATTTTCATAATTACATTTTCATTTTAAAACCCCATTTTGTTTCTGCGTCCAGATCCACAGAAGCAAGAACAAGTGGAAGTTCACCCTGAAAGACGGCATCATGAATCTGAATGGGAGGGACTACGTCTTCTCCAAAGCCATAGGGGATGCGGAGTGGTAAGCACAGCTGCCGCACCAACCCTGGTGGACCCCATTTCTCGAAAGTGTCGTTGCTATCCACTTAGCAACTTACTCGGTTTCAATGCAATTTCCCATTGGCAACCTACAAAAGTTGCTAACTTAGCAATGGTGCTGTCGAGAAATGCATCCCTGAAGAGGACAGAAGAGGAAGGCAAACGAGTGGGGAAACAAAAGTGCGAAAACAAACTGGACAGCCATACTGGGACTGTCATTTTAAGACCCATCACACGTGTGGGGACTTAATGCATTTCAATTGGTGTGTGATGGGCAGACGTGTGGGAATACAATGACGCCCCTTTAAAACCAAGAAGAGAAAATTGAGTTGTAAAAAAAAAACCCACTTAATCACACACACACACACACACACACACACACACACACACACACACACACACACACACACGCTGCCAGTGACAGGCAGTAGATCGCTAACCGATTACATCAAGATTTACAACCAAGGTTAAGAAAAGAAAATCTGTATCATCACCCGGATCACCGTCAAAACAAAATCCATCCAAGAACAACAAAAGCAGAAAGCGTCTATGGACAGCGGACCATGTTGAAAACTCATCACCCATCCAGACAGTTATCAGTTCCTATGGGCTTGACCAAAATAAATAAGGTATGAAACGCAAAAATTTTAAAACAAAAAAAAATAAGTGGGTAAAGGAGAGCAATTTGAAGTACATTTACTTCAAAAGTGCCTGTGAAACAAGCACGGAGGTGACCATAGCCTTTGTTTTGATTGCACATTTCTTTTTATCGGCATCACATCAGCACATTGTGGTACTAGATTCCCAATTCCAGTTACTCTCGTTTGTTCTAATTCCTGCCACTCAGTAAAACGTGCCTAGTCTTGTCCCCGTCCCCAGCCTGATAAAGCCCCATGGCCTGCCATTGGTTAAACAGGATGGTTGACAAAGGAGATGGACCTTTTTAATGTGTGTGTTTTTTTTTTTCTTCTTCTTCTTAAAACAAACAAACGAACAAACACTACACACAGTTACCGAAGACCTACCGAAGTGCTAGTCTGATTTATTGTAAGCGTTCCAAGAGCAGAATGTGCAATGTGGCTAATTACAAGTAAGAAGATGCAGATGGTGCCGTTTTGTTGGCCAGTCTCCAAAATATGCCATTCAGTACACCACCCCCCCACCCCCCACCTTTGTTTTTAAAGAACATTATATAACCCAATGTGAATTTTAGCTGTATGTTATTGGCTTCACTTTCAGTTCTGTTTGTGTTTACCCCAACACACACACACACACACACCGCTGCCACCCCTTCCGCTCTTAAGGTAATGATACACTACGCACATTTTTGGGCGAGGCTTCTGGGAAATGATACTGAAAGATTTTATTTGGACAGTTGAGCACCACATTACTTTTATCTGGAGACCTTGGATCTGTAGTCAGCAAAAATATTGAGAAATATTTTCTCAGTCATTTTATTGGGAACAGTAGGATCCAATCATGTTGTTGCCCATCAAAGTTGCCCTGTGTGTCATCCCCTTTTAGATTGAGTTCAGTGGGGCTGGCGGAGGTGTTTTGTGTTTTGTGCTTGTCCCCATTCCACACCATGCTTAGCTTTACCAAGGAGGCTCTATGATTCCGTGTTTGTCAGTTCAACTTGCCATTTTGCTAGCCGGTAACGATGTCTGTACAAACTTCCTGACACCTAATTACTTCCAAATGTTTAAAGATGGCACATGGTGGGGTTTTTTTCTTCTCTTTTTGTTTTG